>NW_027270986.1:0-608107 GCF_040938485.1 Diadema antillarum
CCCTAGTTTGTTAGGTGTATTGATGGAGACCTAACGGGGGAGGGTGTATCTCCCGCCGACGGGACGGAGATTTTACATTTTCAGAATTGAAATTCAACAAATCGTCACACAATGAGTGAAATATTTGGACAGTTTTCGATCAAAAAAAAAGTAAGAAAATTTTCCTCATTTCGAGATTTATTGGAGGTACAAAATGTCATGTTTGTCCCCTCGCCCTTTGGGATTGATGCCCCTTTTGCATTTTTAGAATTCAAGTGAAAATAGCTCATAAAGACATTTTGATGGAATTTGGGAAGCCATCAATCCCACAAGACTTTAAGTATTCTAACAATATGGAGGGAAACCAACCGGGGAAAGAAATAGCTAATGAAATTATTATCCCCTCCTACCCGACGGAACTTTTGCATTTTTTTTTTTGTAGTGAAGTGACAGATCTTGTGCATACTTTTGATGAAACATTTGCGAATCTGTCAACCTAATGGTGCTTTAAGTCCATGGAAAAAAAACAAACAAGAAAATCTTTCATCTTGGTTTTGTGTGTGTGGGGGGGGGGGGGGGGCAAAATGATATGTGTGCCCCTCCAATATTATTACTGGGGCAACTTTTTTCTACCAAAAAAAAAAAAAAATCTTTTCATCTCAGAATTATTGGGAGGGAGGGGCAAAATGATATACAGTGTATTTTGTCCACCCACCCCCCCCCCCCCCCCCCCCCCCCATCCACCGGATCGACGCTCCTGTTGTCCAGTAGCCACCATACCGGTATGCAAAGACAAACGTACATGAAGACATGAATAGTATAGAGTCCTGCACGCGTGGGCCTTGCAGTCTAACGGCACTGGGCCCTGGTCTCTGCGTTCGCCGCGGGCTCCGCCGCCGGTGAGCTGAGGCTGAGGCTTTGGCTGGCATTCTCAATTTGGATTGGTCAGAAGTTAAGTGCTGTACGATTATAGACCCTTCGTCATTGTACAGTTGCAGTTTACGTACACGTGCACGCACACGTCTACGTGTTCCGTACCGTACGGTAAGTAGTAGGCCTACACACTGAAGAATATTATGTATAAATTCAGTGCTTTCAGAGCCGCTCCCGGGGTGAGAATTGATTTTCCCCACGAACTTTTTTCCCTGGCATACCTAGTGCAAAATATCAATAAAAAAATGGAATAATTATTTATCTTCCATACAGGGTGGGAGTCGCTCACAGACTGAAGTGGTAATGATTTTTTTAGGGTCTGAGGGGGGGGGGGGGTGCGTTCGTACCCAACGCACCCTCCCACCGTAACGTCCCTGAACTGTTGATGATGCCCAGTATATTCCAGCCACCTTACTTAGAAATCGTTGTCTTCAAATTTACTTAACAAAGTATTGATAAGAGACTATGCGAACAAATACCCCCCAAATCAGCAAGCAACAAGAACAAGAAAAAAATGTAAAAATAAAAAAGTGTGAAATTTTCCAACGCTTATTTAGAAAAACATTCTAAGCCTTATCCCTATGCCAAAGGTAAACGTTTTTACGATATGCTTACCGAGACAATGATATGCATGTTTATTAGAGAAACAAGAACGTAATGATGGGCGATTTGAAGCTAAACGATGATTAAGATACACTGAAAACATTATAGAGAAGACACTAAAAGAAAAATGAAAAATAATAAAGCAAACATGAAAAAAATGGATTGGTAAGAATTTGAATTTGACAGGAAATCCTTTGATTATTACAAACACTCTGATTTAGATGTATAGGGAATTAGGACGTGATAAATGATAAGGATTCACTTCACTTGAAAATAAAGTATGAGATGTAAGAATAATTCGAGCAATAGTGTCATGGGAAAGTAACTCTCCTTAGAAAGTCACGTTTGTGGTCGTGTGACACACTCTCCTTCATGATATCGGGCGATATAGAAACTCTCATTAATCACATTATTAATTGCGGGCTTCACACGCACAAAAATTGAACGCAAGTGAGTGCGGATTTTATGGGCCTTCTTCAATCTCAATCTTATGGAAAGGGGTCTCAAGTTCTCAACGTCTCTCACATCTCATACATCATCTCTATCAGACATGCTTTTATTTAGTCTTCAGGATTTCCAAGCAGGAGTTCCAAGAATCGTTTTTTGTCCTCTACCTCAGCGTTTCGAGTAGCACGTTTCAATTAAACTTGCAGGGAGAAAAGAACCTCTTCAGTATATCCGATGCTGAACAAGACGAACTATGTTCATCCTCGTGCAATTATCTTATTCTAAAGAACTAATCAATTGTTTCAGTTTTACTTTCATGAATCATTGAATCAAGTATCAGTTTCAACTGCGTGATAATACTTCATAGTTTTTTTGTTAAGCACAACTTGCAAATGTCAGTTCATTCCACGTGACTTGGAGTATTTTTTCCCTGTTCTCCCTTACATGTCGGAATTAGTGGTTTCAGTTGTAGGGTTCAACAATGTATATGGTATTCGTATCTCAGGGCATATTTGTGAATTTACGTATCATAATATCATCAAAATCTCGAATGGCTCAAGCCTCTTGCTGAAATCTCAGTCGAGTAATTAATTATTCAAAATGAATGACCAAAGAAATGCGATGAAATGCTACAAATTAAAAGATGCAATCAGTTCAATTCAATTTGATTTATATCTAATATTTCGTGCACCCTCGGAGCACAATGTCAGAGAATTACAAATAATCCAAAACTCCACATGCAGAAATACAACAAAAGAGCGGTTTTTTTTTTCAGACTTAAAAATGAAAATGAAGTATCAAAATACATACAAATAAGAGCGGAAGGCTTATCCACTCCATAGTTTCGAAAGTTGAAAGTCTTGAGTCCGAGTGAAGGGGGAGGGATCACATCTCACCTTCGCGGTTGCTGCGTTTTGTAGGCCTACTTTTACATTTTAAAAAGTAATTTTTTATCAGCACAAATGATAAATTACGCATTAACAGAATTTGCTCTTTTGCCGCCTTTTAAAATCTTAAATATGTAATCAGCGTATCGCCTTAGTTTTTTTTTTTTTTCATTTACGTGTGCCTTGACGTTTCATCAAAAGTGCCCACCATATCGTTGAATTTTAGTTCTAAAATGCAAAAGCTCCCTCGCGCAGGAGGGGAATACCCACCTCCAAACTTCATTTCGAAGGTTCCTTTGTCCGAAGTTCAGATAAGGTTCATTATTAAGGTTCGTTCTTACGAAACACACAAGCCCCCTATAATTAGATGTTGGGTAATTAGAAAATTAAATAGGGTTTATTTGATAAGAACATCTGTGGCATTTTTTCAGAGAGTTCCGAATTGTTGTTGCGATCGTTCGTTAATCTGAAAATGAATGAAGGTTCGTTATTCGAGAGGGTCTTTTATCCGAAAATGAGGTAAAATCCGTCATTCGAAAGGTTGGTTCATCCGAAAATGAAATAAGATTCGTAAATACTTAAATTGAAATGAGGTTCGTTAATTCGAAATTAAAAGAAGGTGTGTACTAACGAGTCATGAGACTGTATACTCTCCGTGGTTTGTATAAGTCCAGTCGATCAGACTTTTATTACGTGTCCTAATCAGCGTAATCTCACATAACACCGTGCATGTGAATTATTATAGTTCTTCATAAATACACAACTGCCATACAAATGTGTAAAACGTTATATACATACTCTTTTATATGAGGAGGGGGAGGGGGGTCTCTCCCAGCAATAAACGATATTGTAATACTTCGAAGGTATTCCGTTATTATACGCTGGCCTCTTTAGAAACATGTCATATGTGAAACTATTATCTGCTATGATTACACGTACACTTTGTATTACTCAAATTCATGATATTACACTAAGATCAGCTTCGTCGCTTGAATTTCTTGTTTGGACGATCATGCAGTTTGATCCATAGTTTAGTACTAGTGCAGCATTTTTGAGAAAGATAAAGCGTTTTAATATATATACGTGTCGTGAGGGGCATTTCTATGGACCGTATTCTAATTTAATTGCCCTTTATTGGACGCACTTCATGATAGGTACACGCATGAGAATGTTCTACTCTAAATATCATAACAGCACGCAATTAACGATAATTGATTGCAAATGTATCATTCACAAAATGATAACACCATGTTCGTAATACATACGCATTTGCCATTGGTTTTTAAATATTTCTCGTATTTGTATATAATATGGGGAACAAATCATTATCCATACTGTTAACTTACATAACGATACTTAATATGAGTGTAAATCGAAATTGAATTGACAACATCTACATGAAATGCTTCTTTTATGTTACATTATCCATAATGTTCTTAGTGCTTTATGATTTCTTACCGCTTACGCTGAATATTCACTGGCAAGATATCTTCTGCCAAAAAAAAAAGAAAGAATACTTTCAAAAAGACAAAGTGCTGATCTTTCATAAAAACAATATGCTTTTATCTTGATACTTTTTCGTAAACTCAGATTAACTTTTAGACTTCCGGCCATCAAGTACAACCTACATGATTAGAATTCTGCTCTCTGCCTTCATCAAGGACCACAGGGCATAAGAACACAGCCCACCTACTGACGGAAGTTATCTATACAATCTAATAACTCTGCGTTTTACTGTAAGAAATATTATATATCACATACAATTATATCCATTCACAAGGTCACGACGTTAAGTTTTGCAAGGATAAAAGACAAAGGTCACAAGATACGCGCTTTTGGCAGGCAAAGTATGGTTACCGCCCTGGACTGTGCTCTGATTTGGTTTTTAAAAAGTTTTATTTCCCTTAAAACGAAATCCTTTCTGTATGAATAGAAAATAAGAGTGAAAATGTTCTTTAAGAATACCTTAAAGACTCTACTAATTTTTCAAATGGCCCAATCAAAAAATGAAAAAACGGGGGGGGGGGTAATGAAAAAACTCGATTATTCTCAAATCAGATTTCGACATAGGTCATTTTGCCTGAATGCGGTTCATAATTATGGCTGTTATGTCTATTTTTGTTTTGTATTGTTAGTGCAGTTATAAATTAAGTCTTTCGTTAGTAAATTGGTCTCATCATTCTAAATATGAACACTGAGAAAAAGAAAATGACAACGTCCTCACGTCAATTTCTATACATAATCGAAGTGAAAATAAATATTGTTTCTCAATCACTTTGAAGAAAACTGTGGAGGTTTTCCATGATTCCGATAACATTTCAGAGTCTAAATCACCATGTGTTTGAAGTGAGAATTACTCTACATCTACATGACAAAATGTTACAATTTTGCTGTACGAAATAACCTTACCGCTTAGCTGAATGAGATATTCACCTGTACAATTGACAATAGAAAGTAGCACTCAAACATATCTTCTTTTTTTTTTGTTAGTTAACATTTTCACTGATCATTACTCTGCGCCCTTTTTTTAATGGCTCATACAACCACGGAGTACTCAGTACAGCATGGAAAATCGGCGGTTTGAGTTTTGATATCTTAACCTTGTAAGCCTGTCATACAACGAACGACCTTGTTCATCGCTGGTATCGACAGGTGGATTATCTAGGGGAGTATTCGCCGGAGTATCCGTCGAGTGAGTCGAGCCCGAACTGGCAACTTGTCCATATAACATCGATTCTTGCGATGAAGTGCCTGGACAGTCAGATGCTGATGATGTTGACGGTGGTGGTAGTGGTGGTTGCAAATGTGGTAGCGATGAGGCAAGTCGTGGTGATAGTGGTGGTTGTTCAGTTGGTAGTGCTGACAACGGTGACCACAGAAGAGGTAGTGATTGAGGATCTACCTCGGATGACGATGTCTGCAGTGGCAGCGTTGATGGAAGTGTAATAGATTTGGAGGGTTCGTCCCACTGTACCTCTTTCGATCCATCTATGTTAAAAAGTCGGCTGTACCCTGATGGTAGTTGTGCTGGTGATGTGCTTGACAGGAAGAAGTCGTTGGATAATTTCGGACTTAACGGAAACAATTCAACTCTTACCACTTTTATTGGCTCTTCATATGGTTCCTCTACGTCAGCCGTATCTTCTTTGTTTAGCTGTTCCTGGCGCAGATATGTATGTGACATAAGTCTTGCAGTGACAGGTTCATTGTCAATACACTGCCAGTCACAGGAATGTTCACCTGAACGTTCCAGAGTCTCATACAATCGCCCAGAAGTGACAACTTGGTCTGCGCTGGTCCAGACGGCATCTTCATCCTTCCATTCTGGACATGGCTGCCCATTTGTGAATGGTGGAGGGATGGATTCAGTGGACGAAAAGTTACAGTCACTTCGAGGAGGCAATGGTAGGCCTCTGGTCTGCGAAGCCTGATTAACGCCTCTCTCAGCAGACGCGTGTATTACTCTCAGCGGCTGTCCTCCATCTTTCCTGTTAAATCTCACACTTGTAGACACTGGATAATATGTGACTCTGAAGCGTCCTCGAGCGCCAAGCAAAATAAGAAAGAATGACATCATGACAACAACTAGAGCTAGTGACGCAGACAAGCCAATAATTTTCAGATGAGATGATCCGTTCGTGACAGCTTCTGCTGTTTGCTGCGGTTCTTTGGTGGACGTTAATGCGACGGTCGAAGATGAACAAAGACTTTTCCTTGTATCAATATCTGCGACACTTCTATAATCTTGTAAGCAGCATGCTGATATTGAAATTTCAAAATGATCTCGCAGATACCTTATATTCAAGGACAAAGCGTACGTAAAGTTGGACCTCATAACCAGTTTGACGATATCAGAGGGAATGAATTTTCCGTTGCTTTTAGCTGCACACATCAGAATTGCTTTCTCAGAAATCATACGCGTCTGCAGAACAAACGACTGTCTTTCTTCCTCCAGAATCAATACGCCCGTGTCCTTCGAATACCATAACAGCACATTTTCCCCATCGATCAAATCACAATTAACTCTAAAGTTAATATTTTCTGTTTCGCGAATCAGCTGAGTTGTGACTCGAGAGAGAGCTTGGAATTCACACGATACGGAGTCTTCCTCTTGATAGGTGACAACGCATCGCTTGGTTGTCGTACTGTCTGCAACAAATAGTTCGCCTACAGGTAGATTTGTGCTCAAAGAGTGATTCGGAACTGATGACCCATCGGTGGTAAAGTGACTGGATGTATAAGCAAAGAGAGTTACGTCTCCAGACAGGAAACTCACGCGATTAGCGTTCTGCGTCCAGTGACAAGACAGAAGCATTTGTCCACTTTCCTGCAGCAAATTCGTTGCACATGTTGGCGCAGGATATTGAACTTTAAGAGTTACCTTAAGAAACACGCAGACAGGCTCAGCATGCACTTCAAAAGAGTAGATACCAGAATCACGTAAAGACGTGTCTTTAATTTCCATGGAGACCTCATCTCCTCTCCCAATATGGAGATGGAAACGTTCATATCCTGGGTTTGATTCCTCGCAGTTCTGTCCCATACAGCGCGTTATTCTGTCTTGGTTATTAGCTATCCACAAGAGTGCATGATTGGCGTAATTTCTGGGAAGTGATGACTGTAACTTTACTGTGTTGCCGATGATACCGGTAATCGACTCTTCTCTGCGATGGCATTCGTCATTCTGTTGGGAAAATGCTTCGTTACAATAGGCTGTAAGATAGAAGATAATTGTTACCAGAATCGACCATGAACTATGGCTCCGATCCATTTTGCATTAATATCCTTGGTCTGTACGATGCAACCGGGAATGAGTAGACTTTTACCGACTCGCGCTCGAAGTTTATAAGCGTTGTTAGCGAGCCCGATGCACACGTGACTATCGCTGAATTGAGTAATCAGATTTATGGCATAGGCCCTACAGAGCGGTCATTTCATATTTCCTGGAGCTGTCAAGAAGTCTGTGTTGAAAGGAAATAGATGACAACGTGGGTGGCGATTTATTTCTTTCAGTTCCCACATTGTTTCAATGCTGAAAGGACTTGTAAAATTCATAACGTCCGGTCAGAATTTCATGCTGGGTTTATTTATTCTCATAACATTATTACCCACTTAGTCTCTCTACAGAGCCTACTGTTATGATTTGTAACGTCTTCATGCACCATCAAAAGCCGATTGACGTTCCTAACATATATAATTAGGGTAATTTTATTCAGCGTGAACGAGTTATAGTCAAGTGCTCTTTATTAATGCAGGAGAAATGAAAATAACTTAAATTCTATTCATATTTTCTTCTTATCACTCCCCTACCGTGAGGTAAAAAGAAAATAAAGATGTTCTGCCTTCCTATCCAGTTACGGCGGCACCGAAACTAAACTTAGAAAATCTTTACTTTTGAAATGATTTTCCTCAAACTTCGCAAATGCATTCTATTGATGCATACATTCCTTTCATCCTCTTTTAATAAAATTATGTCTTTCCAAACTGGTTGCTTTCCGGAGAAAATAAAAGATACAGTAGCCCAATTAAAATATCATAAGCAAGGCGACAAGTCACAGTGTGAAAAGTACAGGCACATTTTTTTTTTTTGTTATCAATTTTAGGAAAGGTATCTGAGAAGCTTGTGTATGCTATGTCATTTTCTTTTATCGATGAATATGATATACTTTATAATAAACAATTTGAATTTCGATCTAGACACTCAACATAACTATATGGCTTTACTTAAATTTATTCATAATCTTAACATATTGTTCGAAGCTGGTTATGTGGGTATTGCATTTTTTTTTTAGATCTGTCGAAAGCTTTTGAAACTTTGGATGATTCTATTTTGTTCCATAAATTAAACTTTAATGGTATATGCAGATTCTTGTTTAATGGATTAAGCATTATTTAAGTAACAGAAAACGATTGGGTTTTATTTATGGCAATAGCTCCACACTCTAGAGAATAACTACGGGTTTCTGCCAGGATCAATCCTATTATAGTCCTTTACTATTTTTACTGTACGCTATACATAAATGATGTACAAAATGTGAGTAGCAAACTGAGTTCAGTTATTTTTGCAGATGATACAAATTTCATTTATCTATATCTGGTAGTAACACCATCCAAATAACATCTGTTTTAATAAATAAAGTACTTAAACTAAACAAAGGTTTTTAGCATATCAGTTCGTAATCAATATGAAGAAAACAATTTTTTTAGTATTTAAACAGAAAAAGAATAAAATACCAGAAATCATATTTAATATTGGCATTTGTAACCAACAGTCATGAAAGTATTGTGGGACTCTTGTACATCATAATTTCTTTGGCATTACATTTTATAGATGAACATCTTAACTGGGCGCCACAGATGTTCCAATGGAGATCTCTCGTGCAACGGGCGTAATCTATAGGATAAGACATTTTATTTCATATTTGTATTGCCACTTTATTGCCGTGTTCATCCTAGTACTCCTATTGTACATGATCTGGGGTCAATGTGCAAATCTTTCTTTTAAATTGTGCATACACACTCCAGAAAAGGTCACTAAACACGCAACAACAAACCATCACCCTTCAACATCTCAAAATGTTTAAAACCTCCAGTTTCTTTGTATGTGACATAATTATGTAAGTTACAAACAGCCTTATTTATGTATGTGTATATTTTATAATTCATTACCCTCTGTCTTTGATAATGTTACTATGTTAAGGGAATTACGTTTATATAATACTAGACAATCAGATGACTTACACTAAGTCTTTTAATATACATCGCAAAGATACCAAGGACAGTGAAGGAGTACGTGTTTGGAATTTTGTGCCTGATGATATGAAGTTATATCGATCCCTTGTCTGGTAATATAAGATAATTTGTTGAATACTAGTAACTACAACTGCATTTTTCGGTGAAATACAGCTAAAATGAATATCTATGTAATGTCTGCAATATTTTTCATCATCTGGTCTTAGTTTGCCTGTTCTATTTTTTATTAAGTCCCTTTCTCCTTCTTAATCGCATCTTATAATGTACACAAAATATCGAGTGGGAGCCCAGCCGTAGAAAGGCCAATGGTCTCTGCTAGCTCCTTCATTTTTTCTCTTAAAATATATTTTGTAAACTTTCGTTTCTCTTTCTCTCTCCTTCTCAATGTGTAGTATGTTTATTGTAATACAATGTAATGTTATTATTCCCACCTTGTTCTTTGCTTTAAAATGAGAATATGGAAATAAATTAAATGAAATGAAATAAATTACAATAAAGGTGTCGGTCTCCTTTGATTGCTATTATATATAGCTGCCCCCACGCCACATTGCAATTAAACGCTTGCATCAAAAATGATAAATAGCTTATATGATTACATGTACTATGTAGGCATTTCGCAGAAATCTCATTTCGAGCTTGTAGTACTACCCACGCTGGTGATTCCATAATTATTGTTACATGTTTCACATGTTGTGCACACATGACAGGGAACACCGAAACAACGTGGTGAGGTAAATTCTAATAAGATATTGTGTCTATTCGTAAGAAAAGATAAATCAAAGCAGACGGTATGCAACAATGAATTTTTTTGTGGATAATATCAGCCATAAAGATAAAGTTATGAATTAGAAACTGGCAACTCTGTATCTGGAAAGCTATCCATTGGGATAGTACACAAAAATCAACCAATTTTCATCTACCTGTCGAGATTTTTTTTTTCCTCGGACCTGTTCTATTCTCGGTGAAGTTTAGAAAACTTCGTTTTCGCGTGTCCTCCTCAACAGGTAAATTTTCGGTCTGTACCGAATATGAAGATATATGTATATATATATATATATATATAATGTGTGTGTGTGTGTGTGTGTGTGTGTGTGACCGTGCATCACAAAACGAACAAAAAAGTCGCACACACTGATTTTGCGTGAGGACTAAAAATAAGTGAAATGGGTCAACCTAACCGATCTTGACTTTTTCATATTTTCTATAAGAGCAAGTCTTCTTTTACGTTATGCTAAAATCGGGAAGTTGTTCTTTTTAGCAGTTTATCTCGAACATTTTTGGTAGAATAGTGTAATTAGGTGTGTCTTTAGAGTCCCTTTTTCATTTCTGAAAAACTTTGTACACACTCTTCACTTTCAACTCTAATAACTTTTGAAAGGATAGTGCTACTGATTTGAAAGTTGGCACTAATTGTGGACAGAATGTGTTTATGAGGCATGCTTAATTTCGGTTTAATCTGATAATCTCTTCATTGTTGTTACTCGGGTGGTTTACATCCTTTTTTTTTTGTCCCATTCATTGCACAGCCAGCACGGTTTGGTAAACATTAAGCGCTTGAATAGACACTGTATTAAAATCCCACAACCAAAGAGTTATCAAACAATCCAATTCACGTGACAACGAACCCAAACCCAAATGCAACTCCCGCCAAAAAGATCAACGCCCGTTGAGAGGAAGATGCATGGAAACGGCTCTTGTGTATAAGACAACCGTCAAGCATGACAACGAGGAAAAGTGCTACTACGGGCTGGCGGGGGGTACCTTCAAAGACAGATATAGGAATCATGTTAAATCCATCAAGAATGAGAAATACAAAAACGAAACCCAACTCTCAAAATACATCTGGAGCCTGAAAGAAAAACGCGTAAACTTCACACTGACATGGGACATCAAAAAAAAGTCAAACTTAACTCTAAGAAGGAGTGGCCTGTGCAACCTCTGCCTCGATGAGAAGGCCATCATCATCCGAAACAAAAGGTCCGAGCTTATATCCAAATGCAGACACCGGAAAAGAAAAAAAAATCATCCATGCGTCAAACCGATCCACCGCGCCACATGAGCACAGAAACACACCACTTTGTCAGTCTGCCTGAGGATCGCGATCCCAGCGTGAAACCGCCGGTAGCAAACAAGGCACCAAAACACAGGTACGCCTATATATATATATATATATATATATATATATATATATATATAAATTTATCTTTAAGTGGTGAATTATTCTCTGATTTGAATCGTTTGTTTTTCATATAATGCAGAATAATTCCAAGATAGAATACCCTTTAATATTTTCGCGTGCCAGCTAGCTAGTCCCGTGCAGATATGAAAATGAAAGTGGGGTGAGTTTCGATTTCGTAAGCAGGGAAATTTGGTAAGCAGTGTTTTGAGATGTCTCTTTAGTGCTTCCGTAGGTATCCACTTTATGGTTTTGCTGTGAATAGCTCTCTTTAAATCAAATGATGAATAATATAACATTAAAACTCAAGACATTAAAATGAGCAATTTAAGTATAGTGTTGACGAAATTACTGTAAACTTGAACTGTTATACAAGAAATCGAAAGCAAATCAGATGGATATGAAAAGACTTCTAGGACTTTGATAGCTTTGATGGCATAAGAACAAATGAAAAAAAAGATAATGTCTGATTGCAAACATTATACTACTTTCATCCAATAAAACCCTCACGCCAATATAAAACATATATAGATATAATTGTAGATATGCAGATACTATAGATATTACATTTATGTTTTTAGGAATTTTTTCTTACGGAAAATGTGATTATTTGGGTGAACACGAGAGCTATAGGTAGGGCAGCGACAGAGTTATAGATAATAAGGGCATATCTGTCACTTATTTTTTTTTTTTTTTTATGGGGCCCATGTGCGTCTTTCATACAGCTTACCAGGTCCATACAGGTGGAACGAGCGGGTAGGGGAGAATTTTCGTTTTTAGAATTGAATTTAAGCGATTTTACGCTCAGTTTTTAGATAAATATCTTGTGTTTTGTAGCGGTACCAAAAAAAAAAATGAATATGCAGGAAATGTAAATCAATGCAAATTATTTATGGCGCTGTTCGACTGTACTCCCACTTTAACGTTTCTCTCCCTTATTTGACTCGACTTTCGTTTCTATACCATGTGTTACTCTTAGATTCGTGTAACAAAGACCGGTGAACAGTTTTACTTTGGACGAAATAGCAAGTTAGGACTACTTTTTGTGAGTGTCAGGATGTACTTTCAATGTTATTTGACCGTGTCTTTTTTTCTGCTGGTTCTCATGTTGTCGCTAAAGGCCCCTACGTATCGTAGTTATGGGACCTAGCTTCCTGCAGATGGGGGAGTGCCCTACAGAATGTTGATTGATCGATTGATTGATTGATTGATTGATTGATTGACATAGGGTGCGTTTTAAATATAAGATGTGTTTTTGAAACACTGTTTCTGGCCGAACAGTGTTTCTTGCAAGAAAAAAAAAAATCTTACAAACGCTTGCCATGATTTGAAACAGTGTTTTGAAACAGTGTTTTGAAACGCACAAAATAGTGCGTTTCAAAGCAGTGTTTCTGTAGAAACAGTGTTTCAAAAATCTTATAAACGCAACCGCAATCTCAAACAATGTTTAAATGACGTCACAATGCCTTGCGCGCGCCCTGTTTGACCTTTTGCAGAGTTGCGCAATGCCACAGCCTGAACGAGAGCCCCTACACGCTCGGGGAAAAATCTTATAAACGCGGCTCTCCTGACAAAACCGTGTTTCAAATCAGTGTTCCGAATCAATGTTTCAAAACAGTGATTCTTGGCACGCAGAATCTTATAAACGCGACCTGATATAAGTGAGTTACAATGACTTTCACTGCATTGTATACAATATTATTGATGCATACAAAAATAATCGAAACGAATATTCTAATAACAATGCATTATGGTGGAAGGGCGCTATTTCTACTCTTTACTGATAGTCACGACTTCGTAAAGCCTTAGGAAAATCCCTCCATATCGACGAAATCGAAGGATATTTCAAGATAGCGATTGTTGAGAACTCACAAGTGATATTCAGAGGTATCAAGCAATTGCTTTTTGAAGGGAATTTTCAGTGTTTCATGACCTTGTGAGGTTTCGGAAACTTTCCACTCTACATGGCTCTGGATTTATGGGAATGGCGGACTTTACCATGGATGTCAATGAGACACATTCGTACGCGGAGGCGGCGGGTTCTGCTTTCAGTGACAAAAATCATGGTAAGCCAGTCTTCATAAAGCATAGAGACATACCAAATGTAAGAGACAAAGAAGTAGAAACTCAGGAAGTGTACAAAGCCTTGTTGAAGACTGTAACCTCTTCCAAAATCAGGGGGATTGTGGAGATTGTACATAACAGAGCAAGACGTTCGAATCGGTCTAATCACAAACGGGGTGACCATTCGTGATGCATGCATAGCAGTCTACGGCACAAACCCCTTTTTGCCTGGAGGGAACGAAAATCTACTGAAACTAACAGTCAAAGACGTTCCATTGTCAGTTGATAATTCTGTGATCGTAGACGAGCTGGAGAGAAGGAAATACAAAGTAGAAGGGAAGGTGATGCTACAAAAGCTACGAGTAGACGGACAATTGACAAATTGTCTGACAGGTGACAGATCGAGTCATCTTCATCGAGAGACCCAAACAACCTGTCCCGAGACTTGTGACATTCGGAATTTTTCAAGGCAAGGTGTTTCATGCTAACCAAATTCCGAAGGACCACACCTCGGTTGTGTGTTCAAACTGTCTTCAAAAGGGGCATCATCGGTCAGCATGCACAAGCCAGGTAGTGTGTCGCTTCTGCAAACAGGTCGGACACTACCAGCGGGACTGCACGACCTCCATCCACGGGAACAAGACGAACTACGAGTATGCCAAGAAGCCGAGGGAAACATCGACAGACACGACAAATTCAGCACGACGCCGGGGTGTCAGCGCAAGTGGGGAGTCCCGGCAAAGCGTCACCACAGCAACGCGTCGACCAGCTGGCACTGCTAGGGAGGTTCCCGACTCGCGAAACCACACCCCCGTTGCTAAGGCGAACAGAGAGAATAGAGAGAATTCATCAGCGAACACACAACAATGCAAAATTACGCAATTCATACAGCACGAGCGTGACGCCATTTCGAGCGCGGACAAACGTGACGGCCCAAGCATGGCAACCATGGCAACCAATGGAGACGAACCGAGTGAAGGAGAAAGTGAAGAGAACGAGACAGATGATTGTCAGGAATCGGATGCTTCAATAGAATCTCCAGAGGTGCCAAAGGCAGGATGCCAAACAAGATCGGCCGAAGTCAAAAAGAGAAAACTAAAGGAGAAGAAACTAAAGAAAAAATTAATCAGCTTTGGGGCTGAAGTATGAATGTAATACTATATAATTCACTTATCAAAGGTTCGATGTGCCATTTACTGAGCGTGAATGTAAGAGGATTGCGCAATAAAACCAAGCGCAATACTTTTTTTTTGTTCAGGTGGTGTAAGCACCAAAAAGCTGATGTGGTTTTTATTCAGGAATCATACTGGACATCAGACTTCGAGAAGATTACTAAAATAATATGAATGGAAAGGAGATGTGTTTTTCTCCCATGGGAACAATCCCTCTAGAGGAATTGCAATCTTGCTAAGAGAACATATTGATATAAGCGTTGTTGGTACATTTACAGACAAAGAAAAAAAAACTGAAAAAAAGGAACAAAGATTCATTTTTTAAACAGCTTAGTAAAAAAGTTGGAGATATTCAAAAGGAATTTGCGGATTGTTATTTTGTGTTAGGCGGAGACTGGAACTGTGTTCTAGATCCAACAAAGGACACGAAAGGGTCGAAAAGTTGTTATTATAGAACTCCACATAGACTCAAATCAATACTGAAACAAAACGGTTTAGTTGATGTATGGAGGAAGTTGCATATGAATGAAAAGCAATTTACATGGAGAAATTTAAGTTTGAATATAGCCTCACGGTTAGATTGTTGGATGATTAGTAAAGATATAGTGAATAAAGTAGTGTCAACTGACATTCGTCCTGTTATAAAAGGCGATCATAATGCCATCTCATTGAAATTAAGGATTAATAGGGTAAATAAAGGACCTGGATATTGGAAAATGAATACATCTTTGCTTTGTGACGAACATTTTTGTAGTGGCATCCGAAATATCATCAAGAAATGCACAGATAGTGTTGAGGGATCAAGTGTTATGAAATGGGAAATTTTGAAGATCAAGTGCAGAGAATTTGCTCAGAAGTACAGTAGGAAAATGAGCAAATACGAAAGGTATTTTGGAAAAAGAATTATATGTTAAATGTGAGATACGAAAGGTATATTTGTTAAAGAAAATTAGAATTATATGTTATTGAATGTGAGTTACATAATCGAGGTAAACAGAAATTGGTTACAGACCAACAGTATATTTTGAGAGAGGTTAAAAGATTCTATGAGGAATTGTATAAGAGAAATTTTGTTGATTCGGATTGTGTTAATGATTATGTGTTATCGCAACATATAAAGGATTTAAGTGAAGAAGATCAAAAGCAGTGTGAAGGGTTAATGAATTTGAAAGAAATTAAACAGGCAGTTTTTTCTATGAAGAGAAATAAAGCACCCGGAATGGACGGCTTGCCTGTAGAGTTTTATCAAGTTTTTTTGGAATGATGTATGTGAACTTTTAATAAACACGTTTAATGAATCATATGAAAAAGGTCAGTTGACGGATTCTCGACGCAGAGGGCTTATCACTCTGATTTTTAAAAAGGGAAAAAGTGATGAATTGAAAAACTGGCGACCAGTTACTCTCCTTAATTGTGATTATAAAATTATGGCAACAGTTTTGGCAGTAAGATTAAAAAAGGTGTTATCAAAGATTATTATGGAAACGCAAGTTGGGTATATTAAGGGAAGATTAGGGGGTTTTAATGTTAGAATTGTACAGGATATGATAGATTATATGTCTGAGAAAGCTGAAGAAGGTGCAATTATGATGGTTGACTTTTCTAAGGCTTTTGATGTTATTGATAGATTGTTTATTATGAAATGTTTAGAAAAGTTGAATTTTGGAGCAGAGTTTAGACACTGGGTAGCAGTAATGTATCTGTAATTGTAAACGGTTTGATTACAGAACAATTTGAAATTCAGAGAGGGATTCGACAAGGTTGCCCGTTATCGGCCCTTTTGTTTGTGATTGCGGTTGAGTTTCTTGCTAATAAGATACGTAAAAATGATGATATAAAAGGTGTGTGTTTCAGGGATTGTAACTGTCAGTTTGAGTTGAAGTTATTACAGTATGCAGATGATACAACATTTTTTTGTTGGAGATTCCATGTCTTTAAAAGTTATTTTAAAAGAATTAGATGTGTTTGGAAAAGTGGCAGGACGGAAAATAAATAAAGATAAAACTGTTTTGTTGTGGATCGGTCAGAGAGAAAATAGATGGAATTTGTCAGATGTAGGATTAACATGGACAGAAGATGTTATACGATACCTTGGGTTTTTTATTTCACGAAATGAGAAGATCACATGTAAAGCAAACTGGGAAAATAAGTAGGAAAAAATGCAACGCCTCCTAGATAATTGGAGGAAAAGAAGTTTGACCTTTATGGGGAGAGTGATAGTTTTGAAAAGTTTGGTGGTTAGTCAAATAGTACATTTGCTTATGTTTGATTCAGTTCCTGTTATGATTATGAAAAGGTTGAATATGATGTTTTTTAGATTTTTATGGCAAAGCCGGGTAGAAAAAGTAAGAAGGCGTGATGTTATCAAAAATTATTCAAATGGTGGATTAAAAATGGTGGATGTGGAAAAGCTGGTGTTAAGTTTCAGGTTAAGGTGGATAGGGAGGATAGTTGATGACACGACAGCCATGTGGAAAACCCTTGCTCACTATTGGTTTAACCGTTTTGGGGGTTTAGATTTGTTATTGAACAGTGATTTTCAAGAGTATGATGTTACGTCCATATTTGGTAAAAATATGCCTTCGTTTTATATTGAAATAATGCGTGCCTGGTCTTTGATAGACAAAGAGATATTGGGAAAGAAACCCCCTGTTGAAAAGAACGTTTTATTATGGCACAATCAAAAATTGTTTTCAAAAAGAAGCCTCTGTTTTACAAAGAATGGTTTCAGAGTGGTATTATCCGATTAGAAGACATTTTGTTGGGAGGGAAATACAAAACGGTGGAAGAAGACATGTCATTATTGATATTTAAAAATAGTAAAAGAAGGGCAATTTTTGATTATTCGAAACTGCGGGAGGCTATACCGAAAATATGGTTGACTCAATTATCTGAGGACAGAGAGCAGAATATGTCATTAATATGTACCCCACATTTAGAAGTTGGAAAAAATGTAAAGAGATTATGTGATGTAACATCGAAATATTTTTATAATCAATTGATCAAGCAAGAAGGAGTATACACTAGGTGTTGTTTTTTCTGGGAAGGCGTACTAGGGATGAAGATAATTTGGCATAATTGTTTTGTACGTAATTCAGTCAAAGTAAAAGATAATAAGTTGAAAGAATTTAATTTTAAAGTGTTATATAATTTATTACCAGTGAAGATGAATTTGTTTAAGTGGAAAATAAGTAGCAATTACAAGTTTGATGTTTGTCAGCTAGATGAGGATATAACACATGCTTTTATTACATGCAAACTGAACAGAAGTTTTTGGAATTATATTTCTTGGTTAATTCAGCAAGTTTTTCATGTTTCTGTTGACATTAATATTACATTATTGTTAAAGAGCAACGAAGAAGAGGAAGTAGATGATTTTATGAATATAGCTTTTTGGTGTATTCATAAATTTATAGTACTGCGTAATCACAAAGGTGTTAATAATAGAGAACGTAGATTGCGATATATGTTTCTATCAGAATTACCGAAAAGACTTGAAGTAAACAAAACACGTTGTGGCAGACCTTTGTTTAATCTTCCAAATGATTTATTTGATTATATTTGAATTTCTCTGTAATTTATGCATGTAAATGAAAATGTTGATGTTATCTTTGTTGTTTGAAATATGAATAAATGTTATTTGAAAGAAAAAAGAAAAAAAACAATGCACTATGGTTTTAATGCAATTATTTTTTGATCCATTTTTATTTATAGTTATCCATTATTTTGAGGTCCATGAACTTCCGCACTTAATAGCACGATGCACCTTGCACAATATTACACTTAACACTCCCACTCTTTTTCGAGTTTTTTTTTTTGTCCACTACCACTTCCTCAGGCCATTATCATTTCAAGCACACGCTTACGATATGTGGTCTGATGCATTTTCACCTTACAAACATTCCCTTTTATTTGGCATCGTTTATCATCGTTGATAATAGATTTGTAAACAATGTTTGCACTGCATTTTCTTTCGTCTGCAATGTTGAAAAATATTATTGATGACGATATTTTGTATTGAAAATGTTTTTAAAAAAATATTATTCATGATGTTATTTTGAATTGAAATGATAAAAAATGCAGAAATAAAACCAAACAAACAAACAAACATTTGCAACAATTTGTTTATCTTCTTAAAACCCAGAAAGGTAGGGATAAGTTAACGCTATGAAGACATTCATGTATGTATTTTCAAGTTTGCTTATGGCAGATCCAGGGGGCGGGGGGGGGGGGGCAGTATTGGAGCAAAATGTTCACATTTTCACCTCTGTTTTTGAAAAATGTATGATGGATTTTACCAAACGTGCCATGTAGTATCCCTAATGGGTAATAGAAACTCAGTTTATTCAAAGGGGCACCAAGTGCCCGAGGGATTCTTTAATAAAATGTCTTAAATAGAACTGAAAGTGATAGAGCTGTAACAGTGCATGCTGCAGAGTAAATACGAACATAGTTTCAAGTTTCCTATATTCTCATGGTCGGACATCCGGGTATTTTGCGTGTCACGGTGTCATGGATAGCGTTGGAGTGAAAACAAACCACTCGCGTGAGCCTGGAGTGAACGCTGTACGTGTTTTCTGCCGGGGCGCCCCGCGAGCATAGCGCTAGCGCAAGCTGGTACTGTAGCTGTGCGGGCGGCAGGATTAGGCCCTAGGCCTACTCTAAATTAGACCCTACCCTAAGTACTACAGTACTAACGTTAGACCTACCTGAAGTTTCTATGAGGTACTAAGTAAGCGTAGATATCGGGGTAGGGCCTACTCAAAGAGGTTCTACTGCACATCTGGCCATTTTGTCGGGTCGTTGATCCAGAGTCCTGCCGCTATTTCGGGCACAGGTCCAGTCCGGCCGCCTTTAAACTTGGCAAAATACCGGGACCGATCGATCGACAGGATCCAGATTTTTAGAATATTGCTGGCAAGACATGATGCATGTATCTCATGAATGATGGCACAAATGACAAAATGAATAATGAAAAACAGTCCCCATGTCTGAGCTGCGTAGAGTTGCACATAAATTATACGCGTCGCACATGCACAGCATGCAGTATGCGCATTTAATATGCAGGCTTAGCGCTTGCAAGCTGTTTGTTTTCACTCCAGTCGACCGGAAGTGACGTGTAGCCGACCGCAAGAATACATGGCGAATGAGGGGATATCGAAAGGGGAAGGGGGAGATCTAGGAAACGGAACTTTCACATTTTCAGCTTCTGCTTGAAAGGGTATACCTAAAGACCAAGGGGGTGTGGTGTGAGAAAGGGTGTGCCAGAGGACCCAGGGGATGTGGTGTGAGAAAGGGTGAGCCAGAAGGCCCAAGGAGTGTGGTATGACAAAGGGTGTGCCAGAATACCCAAAAGGGCATGGTGTGAAAAAGGATGTGCCAGAAGAACCAGGGGTGTGCTGTGAGATAGGGTGTGCCCAGTGGCGTGTCTAGGGGGGGGGGGCGGCAAGGGGGGCACGTGCCCCGAGCGCCACTCTTTGGGGGCGCCGAAAACGAAAAAAAGAAAAAAAGAAAGAAAAAAACGAAGAAGAAAAAGAAAAAAAGGAGAAAAAAGAAGAAGAAGAAGAAGAAGAAAAAAAAAAACCCACAGAAATAATCGCCCGGACCGGGAAGGAGGGAGAATGGGGGTGGGGGAGGGGGGGGGGGGGAGAGAAAACCAAGTCAAACAAGATAAAAACAAAAAAATGACAATGTTTATTGTGTTCACACAGGAATTCCATGTTTTGAAAGCTGAAATTTCGGCTCGCTCGTTGCGCTCGCTAGCCAAAAATCATATATACAAAAAAGAAGATATGAACAAAACGTGATGATGACGCGGACAAAATGACAATGTATATTGTGTTCACACATGCCATCGTTAGAAGGCAAAATGTTACACGGAGCAGCAGCTGCAATTTTATTTCTTTCGTTCTGAAGCGATCGCCCATTTTGGATCAAACGAGGGCGCCAAAGGTGTCGAACATACGGGGGGGGGGGGCGCAAAAAAAACAAATCAAACAAGATAAGAACAAAACGTATAATGATGACGCGGAAATATACAAATTTCGGCTCACTCGCGCGTACTAATTTAGAGTATTTTTTTTTCAAGTCCTCAGTTTGTTGGTATAAATCGATAAAGGCCGTCACCATTAATTTTCATGATTAGAATTGTAAGATTTGATAAGCAAAAAATGACAAGAATTCCATGTTTTGTAAGCTGAAATACAAAAATTTTCGGCTCACTCGCTGCGCTCGCTCGCCAAAATTTATCACAAAAAAAGATAAGAACAAAACGTGATGATGACGCGGAAATATACAAAAATTTTCGGCTCGCTCGCGGCGCTCGCTCGCCAAAATCCATCTAAATTTATTACATTTAAATCACTCTCATCTATAAGGCCGTCACTTATCTTTATTAGAATTGTAAGGTTTAATAAGCAAAAAACGACAACAATTCCATGTTTTGTAAGCTGAAATACAGAAATTTTCAGCTCGCTCGCTAAAATTTCTCAAAAAAAAAATAAAAGAGAGATAAGAACAAAACGTGATGATGGCGCGAAAATATACAAATTTCGGCTCACTCGTGCGTGCTAATTTGGAGTATTTTTTCAAGTCCTCAGTTTGTTGGTATAAATCGTTATCTATAAGGCCGTCACCATTAATTTTCTTGATTAGAATTGTAAGATTTAATAAGCAAAAAATGACAAGAATTCCATGTTTTGTAAGCTGAAATACAAAAATTTTTGGCTCGTTCGCTGCGCTCGCTCACCAAAATTTATCTCACACACACAAAAAAGATAAGCACAAAACGTGATGATGGCGCAGAAATATGCAAAAATTTTCGGCTCGCTCGCTGCGCTCTCTCGCCAAAATTTATCTAAATTTATTACATTTAAATCACCCTCAAAAGACCCCTTTTAAGTGCTTGAAAAAGCATATCATGTAGACTTTTTTTAAAAGTCCCTACCGGGATGGGGTTGGGGTTGAACACTTTTTCAGAAATTAGGGGCGCAATTTTCGCGCTTGCCCCGGGCGCCGTTTTCCCTATATACGCCACTGGGTGTGCCACAAGACTCATGGGGTGTGGTGTGAGAAAGGGTGTGCCAGAAGACTCAGGGGGTGTGATCTGACAAAGGGTGTGCCAGAACACCCAGGGGGTGTGTTATGACAAAGGGTGTGCCATAATACCCAAGAGGTGTGGTGTGAGATAGGGTGCGCCAGAAGACCCAAGGGGTGTGGTGTGAAAAAGCCTGTGACAGAATATCCAGGGGGTGTGGTGTGGCAAAGAGTGCACCAGAAGACCCAGGCTGTAATGTCAAACCGACTGGTCTCCTTCTTTCTCCCTTCTCTCTCAATCCACCCCCTTTCTCTCTCTCTCTCTCTCTCTCTCTCTCTCTCTCCCTTCCCCCTCTCTCTCGCTTGAGCTTATTCATCTTCCCTCTCCTTCTTTCTTTTCCTCTTCCCCTTCCCTTTTCTATTCATTTTCTGTTCCTCCATCGTTCTCTTTCTTTTCTATGTTACATTTTCTTTCATGTCACACATTTATGTACAATATAGGACAGAAAGCTTCCAAATAAGATAATTCTGTCTTTCACTATTGATCTGCGTACCAAGAATGATTATGTTTTCTTTCATTTTCATTACTACAGAGGACTTTAGGAACTAGATTCACGATCATCTATCTAAACTGTTTTCTCAATCTAATTTTAGCGTGTACTTAGTGCAATCTTTCAAAGTAGACTCGGGATTTTAAACCACTGCATATCGTCGGCTGAGAATGATAAGGGCGTTAAGTTGCCACTAGTGTTCGAGACCACTTAACGCCCTTCTCATTCTCAGCGGACGATATGCAGCTTTTATTGAATTCTATATAAGCAGAGAGGAGTGTGCACGATTGTTCAATTAGATCATAGCTGTGGAATCGGGACTCATTCGCGGGTGGAGTTGAATAACGAACCAGGAAGTCGGAAAAGCTTGTCAATATTGGTGGAGAAAACAGGTAATGAACTCCGGTTACTGACAATTTCGTTTCTAGCTCCAGCATCTCTCACTGTGACGATAATAACGGACAACGTGGACAAAATATAACAGTTGGACATCGGAGTGTAGTTAATGACAGGGGTGTACAGACTTATTACAGTGATATAATTCATCAGTGTCGCTAAATCACGACTTCGCAAATAGTTAACCTTCTGATGAAGCTTATTTGTCTGTGCAGTGGTAGAAACTAAAGTCTGCATGACCCTTTAGCATTTCACTTTTTTAAAGAAGAAAGTATAGACAATGACTTTAAGCGGAAAATGATATGCATAGACCATAGCAATAGCAATACCTTCAATAGAAGGCGGAAATAAGATTCTCAACAAAAACAGACAAAAGACGAGCGGTCAATAAAAAATTCGTTTCCGTCATTTGTTTCTTCGGAATGAAAATGTTTCAACGTCGACGCTTTTTGTAAAAGGTGTACATGGTAACGGCCTCTGAAAACAGTCAGCCTTCAGCGCGCTTATTCTGGTGTCACACATTTGGCTTTGTGGAGTGAAAATTATTGTGGAACGAAGAGTAACATCAAACTGTTACAAGAGGGATTGAACTTGAGCATTAACCTTAGTGATTCATATTGAATATGGAGCTTGATATCGTAAGCGAGCAAGGCAGTGGCCATTATCGCAATATATCGCTGCTGTCTTTGACTGCACAACCAGCCACGTCGGGCTTCGAATTCACCGACTACCGTCAGCGCATCGCTGTCTCCGTGATGCTCCTTGCTATCTTTTTGGTTGGAGTAGTCGGTAACTCTTTAGTCTTGGTGGCAGTCGCATGGTCTCAGAAGCTTCAAACCTCTACCAACGCTTTTGTGGTGTGTCTGAGTGTCACCGATCTCTTTTCTTGTCTTGTATTGCCATTCCAAGTCACGAATGTCCTCAGCACCAGGGGACCGCTGCTTCCTGATTCTCTCTGCGGCATCATCGGTGGAATCGCTATTTCTTCCGCCATCGCCAGCGTGATCACGTTGGCGCTCATAGCAATCAATCGCTGCGTTATCATCACCACCGAGCGCAGGACGTATGAGAGAATCTTTTCTACTGGAAACATGACGGCCATGATCCTGTTATCTTGGGTTTTCCCTCTCACCACAATGGTGTTACCTCAAGTTGCAGGTTTTGGGAGAATTGGTTACACCAAGAAATACAAATTGTGCCTTATGGATGGAGACAACAGGTACGCTTTCATTTATGAATATCTCTCCGCTTTTATTCAACTCGCCTGTTTCATTATCATAGTTGTTGCATACGGTAAGATATATATGAGTTTACGACAGAAAATGTTCTTTGCACGTAGAACTTTCCACATTTCAAATGACGGGAACACGGACGGCAGCATAGCAACAACAACAACAACTTTCATCGATCAGCATTCCACGTCGCAGACCACCCCAAGGCATGGGAGAAGTAGTGAAGCGCGGGAAGGGAATGGCCCGAAGATGCCGTCTAAGAGAGAGATACAGATCACGCGTAATCTGTTCTACGTCATTTGCGGGTTCTTCGTTTCGATCGTTCCGTATGCGATTACCATGTCAATCCCGAACAGCGGTAGGGTGCTTGTGTACATTGCGTTGCTCTTGTGTGCATCGAGCATCATCAACCCAATCATCTACGGCTTCAACCACCCACATTTCCGTATCGTTTTCCGCTCGCTCCTCCGATGCGATTTCGACCGGATACCGGAACCGTCTCCATTCTTCCGTGCATTGCGAAAATGAAAACAATGTGTACGATGTCCTGTCCTCACTGGTTTATTATGTTTTTAAATGCGATCAATCAAGTTGTTTGTGTCTGCTGTCACTTTTGCTCTTCGTCACCAAACATCTGGCTTTAAGAGGAATTCCAAAATTAAACTGCGTGTTTAAATTGCAGAATCTTTTTGATTGAGATGGTAATCTATTCTGGCACAACTTCTTGGAATAAATTTTCGGTCATAGGACTCTATAGCTACTGCCATCTGACAAGTCAAAAAAAAAAACTTTAAACAGTTATTGTAACCGTCGTGGTCAACGACTGGCGTGATGTCTGTCATCGTCCCATTGCTTTACTTGTACCTCTTCTTCTTATACCTTCTGAATAGTTATACCCACTCGTTCATGTACACACGTGTGCAAAGACTCTTATTGTTTTGTTTTGTTTTGTTGTTGTTTTTTTTTTTACTGAGGAAACTTGCTAATTGTACCTCAACTCTGCTTTTTGTGCAAGTTCACTCCATACCCCCACCCCATATTCCTTATTAGCTCGGGCTACTTGGGCTCATTACAGTGAATTTATGATGATCAACTTCATTATGTAAATCACGTGTATCTAAAGTTATGTTAAGACGATATCCCTACCCTCGAGGATAGCTATCTTCGAGGATAGACTCGTAACTAGGCACCGTTACTATAGCTATTGAGTTAGCTCGAAGATAGCCATTTACAGGGGCGGATCCAGGGAGGACCGCAACCGGCGCACGCCCCCCCCCCCTTTATTTTTGTTGAAAAAAAAAGAAATAAAAAGAAAACAAGGCAATCGCCAAATTGTGTCTCGCCCATTCGCGCACAAGGAATTAATATTTTTTATAACTCCCAGAAGTTAATTGACCTGCTTATGACCTTTGACCTTGTGGTGACCTTGAACACCCTAAGGGACATTTACCATCCAAGTTTGGTCACAAACGGACAAAGGGATCAAAAGTAATGAGCCGTAATCGAAACGCGCCATAAAAACTTAACATCAGGCCCTAAAAATTTATTGACCCCTTTCTCTGACCTTTGACCTTGTGATAACCTTTAACTCCCCAAGGGACATCTACTGTCCAAGTTTGGTCACAAACGGACATAGGGATCAAAAGTTATGAGCCACAATCAAAACGTGCCCTAAAAACATAACATTGGGCCCTAAAAGTTTGTTGACCCCTGTCTGTGACCTTTGACCTTGTGACGACCTTCACCTCCCCAAGGGACATCTTCCATCCAAGTTTGGTCACACACGGACAAAGGGATCAAAAGTTATGAGCCATAAACGAAATGCGCCCTAAAAACTTAACATTGGGCCCTAAAAGTTCGTTGACCCCTGTCTGTAACCTTTGACCTTGTGGTTACCTTCAACTTCCCAAGAGACATCTACCATCACCCAAGTTTGATTGCCATTGTAGCAACATGTGCTGAGTTACGTGTGATAAGAGAGTCTTGCAAGTAAACTTTAACGTATGACCTGAAATGACCTTTGACCTTAT
Source organism: Diadema antillarum (assembly GCF_040938485.1). Taxonomy (NCBI): domain Eukaryota; kingdom Metazoa; phylum Echinodermata; class Echinoidea; order Diadematoida; family Diadematidae; genus Diadema; species Diadema antillarum. The sequence goes on from NW_027270986.1 coordinate 26,259, forward strand.
CATGTGACCTCTTACGGCACCATAACATGAAGGTACCCCCAGTGCATCCATCACCCAAGTTTGATTGCCATTGTAGCAACATGTGTCGAGTTACATGTGATAAGAGAGTCTTGCAAGTAAACTTTAACGTATGACCTCAAATGACCTTTGACCTTATCCGGTGACCTCCAACGGCACCATAACATGAAGGTACCCCCAGTGCATCTATGACCCAAGTTAGGTTGTAATCCAAGCAACTTATGTGAAGTTATTTGTCAAAAGAGAGTCTTGCAGGTAAACTTTAACGTAGAAAAGAGAGTCTTGCACATACTCTTTAATATATGACCTCAAATGACCTTTGACATCATCACATGACCTCTGACAACACCATAACATGAAGATACCCCTAGTGCTTCTATCACCCAAGTGTGGCTGCCATTGCTGTAACAGTTGCCAAGTTATGCATCATAAGAGAGTCTTGCAGGTAAACTTTAACATTTGTGACGGACGACGGACGGACGACGGACGACGGACGGACGACGGACGGACGACGGACGGACGACGGACGGACGCCATTTGGATCCCTTAGTCTCGCCTTCACCTCCGGTGGGCGAGACAAAAATGGGGGAGGGGTGCGTGCCCCCCCCCCTTTAATTTTGTAAACGCGCCCCCTCTTTACGGAATTCCTGGATCCGCCCCTGATTTACGAGATATCTCTAACTATATAATATACTTTTGTAACACATCATTGTTTGCATTGGTATCAGTGTTTCATGACATTTCACCTTCTTGTACAATCATTTCTAGGTGCAGCTGTACATGTATTATACTTTTGTAATATTGATGTTTCCATTATGTATCAGTGTTTCATGACATTTCACCTTGTACAATCGTTTCTAGGTGCAGCTGTACATGTATTATACTTTTGTAGTATTGATGTTTGCATTGGTATCAGTGTTTCATGACATTTCACCTTCATGTACAATCGTTTCTACTGAGGTGCAGCTGTACATGTATTATACTTTTGTAATATTGATGTTTGCATTTCTATCAGTGTTTCATGACATTTCACCTTCATGTACAATCGTTTCTAGGTGCAGCTGTACATGTATTATACTTTTGTAGTATTGATGTTTGCATTGGTATCAGTGTTTCATGACATTTCACCTTCATGTACAATCGTTTCTACTGAGGTGCAGCTGTACATGTATTATACTTTTGTAGTATTGATGTTTGCATTTCTATCAGTGTTTCATGACATTTCACCTTGTACAATCGTTTCTAGGTGCAGCTGTACATGTATTATACTTTTGTAGTATTGATGTTTGCATTGGTATCAATGTTTCACGACATTTCACCTTGTACAATCGTTTCTAGGTGCAGCTGTACAACTATCGCAACATTATTGTTTGCATTTGTATCAGTGCTTTATGACTTTTCACCTTCTTGTATAAATCGATTATACTACTTTGCAATATTTTGTATTATTTGAATATGAAAACAAATAAATGAAATGAAATGAAATGAAACAACAGGGTAGGAGAAACTGCAGTGACGACCTACTGACGGCGAACACATTTCTTATTGATTCGTCCACTTCAATCCTTCAATACGGCAGCGATCATTATTGAAGATAACAATACCGCTGTGAGATTTTTAGCCGTGTATACATGGTGTCTATGTCCGCAACTATTGTTACCACGAGTGTGGAGAAAAGAATGTTTAACAATATGGCCATTATTATAATTCAAAGGCTACAACTTTCGGTCAGTAGGTCTCAATGGCTTCATAGTCCTATAGCACATACACGATTCATTGTCAATGTCTTGAATAAACATTATCATGAGAAAATAGTATACTGGGATGAGAGCGATGTTATCAAGCATGCTTTGATAGTAAATATCGGAATTTCTAGTAGTGAAAAGTAGTCGTGAAAATATTAATCGTTAGATTTGAGTATGTTCCTGTTACTTTATTTTTTCAAGTCCAGCTCCTGGAAAATTTTGCTCAAATGTGACCGTGCACCTCAAAACGAACATAAAGTCGCACACACTGATTTTGCGTGAGGACTGAAAATAAGTGAAATGGGTCAACCTAGCCGAAGTTGACTTTTTCATATTTTCTGAAAGAGCGGGTCTTCTTTTACGTTATGCTAGAATTTGGTATCATAAAACGGGCAGGAAAGTGTGTTTTTTTAGCAGTCTATCTCGAAAATTTTTGGTAGAATAGTGTGATTAGGTGTGTCTTTAGAATTCCTTTTTCATTTCTGAAAAAATCTTGTCCACACTCTTCGCTTTCAACTCTAATAACTTTTGAGAGGATAGTGCCACTGCTTTGAAAGTTGGCACTAATTATGGACAGAATGTGTTAATGAGGCATGCTTAATTTCAGTTTAATCTGATAATCTCTTCATTGTTGTTACTCTGGTGGTTTACTTCCTGTTTTTTGTCCCATTCATCGCACAGCCAGCACGGTTTGGTAAAGATTAAGCGCTTGAATAGACACTGTACTTCAGAGCCCCTTTTCTCAGTTCACACTTTTCCTGCGTTTGCGCTTTCTTTCCAATATTTAGATAGGTTAAGAGAGTCCATTTGATTTGAGTTATACATCATTTTAAAGCTTAAAGTCTGCTCTTTTAGAATATGGTCTTAACTAAAAATTCATGTCTGGCGACTTTTTGTTTGTTTTGAGGTGCAGGGTCACAAATAAACTGGAAGGACGAATGGCAATTTGATGTAAGTGGTTCCTGTTCAGTTAATCGCTGTAACCTTACACAACATATCAAAAAAAAAATAAACAAGCTAAGCAGACAAATAAAAACTCTGCCAAATACAGTACTGTAAAGATGGTTGCAGGCCTGTTTCATGTTCCATCTAGACTAGTAAGTCTACAAATTTTTAGCTGCGAAGTGAATGTTTGATAGCCTCCTGTTTTGGTTTATTTCTATTCTAGGTGTGGGAGACCAATTCAAAATACCTACGAAAAATAGATGGACATTGGAGTGTGCTTGCATTGCAGCAAGAAAGTAAACACATCACAAAGAGAAGACATAGGCTACATACATCTAGACAGAAAAAAAAATAGCCACATGCGTATAGGGAAGAGTAGTTTACATTATGTTCCCGGTATACAAGTACTACGTGTTACAAAAAAAAAAAAGATTTCCAACTTTTGATCCTTAATGGGTTATACAAGTTGTAGTTCGATAACTATACGTCATAAAAACACTGACATTGATATGAGTGATATCTGAATAGTGTATGATTTTGTTGGATGTGCTTTGCATACGAGAGCACTTTCATTAAATCCATGATTAACTTTAAAGTTTAGTTCCAGATTTGGTCAAATTTGGACCCTCTGTACAAAATTGAACTTTACACATAGCAGGAAGCAGTGATGTGTATGTGAGTGTGTGCTTTCAAAGAAAGTGAAAGTTTAGTACAGACGGCTGGAAATAGAACAAAATCCGAAATCAAGCTTACAGATAAATCTTGAATTTGATGAAACTGATTCATAGGGCCTACTTTCATTTTTAAATCACCTCAAACAAAACTGTACCCTATCGTACATCTATTGCTCATAAATATCATCAACGTAAGTGTTGTCTGATATGTAGTTTTTTTAGCCATTAAGGATCAAACGTTGGAAATGTGTTGTTTTTTTTTGTAACACCTAGTATATCAATGACATGGCCTCGACATAGGTCCTCTTCTCTCTCTCCCCCCCCTCTCTCTCTCTCTCTCTCTCTCTCTCTCTTTCCAGTGCTTTCTCTTTGTCTCACTTTTCATAACGGGAAGTGCATCTTCATGTACTTTACCACCTGATAGCTAATATACCATTTTGTTTCAGCAATTAATGAGTTTTGTGAATAACTATATAAGCACACGCAACTTACTGCCTTAACCCGTTCATTACAGGAACCTGGTGGCCTGTGTATTAAGTCCATGGGGATTTCAGAATCTAGTATCAAGACCCAAGACCCAAGACCCAAGACCCAATGCCTAGTACATTGCAGTAAGGCACAGTTGCCAATTTTGATTTCTATGTGGTTCTTGTCTCTACCAGGAAGCTGACTCACAGAATTGATCTTCTTTTATTTTCAGAAATTATTTTTTTTTAGTTTTTCCGTCTTTAATGACGTAGTCTGTTTTCGGTATAACTATTTTCGTTTTTTTATAATATTTTGATAGCTGTGTAATGTATACGCAGAGTACTCGTGTTTATTTCAACATAATGTTGGATAATGTAACAATGCCAGCGTGCCGAGAAATGTTTTTTTTTTTTTTTTTACAAGTAATGAGGAAATGAGAGCGTGTATGGAAGAACAGGGACGAAATCAAGCCACAAAAAGAAAACGAAACCTAGGACTTGAAATCTTCTAGAAGATAAGTGCCCACTGCACTTTTGGGTTGTAAAGAGCAAATCTTTAAATCTGTGCAGATTGGTCCATCACTTGATGCTCAGCTTTATCTGCATTCAGGGGTAGATCCAGGAATTCCATAAAGGGGAGGCGCCTTTACAAAATGAAAGAAGGCGCACTTGTTCCCTCGCCTCTTTTATTCTTTTCATTTCTTTTGTTTTAACCAAAAAAAAAAAATAATAATAAAGAGGGGACGCAGGCCCCGGTGCGCCCCCTTCTGGATCCGCCTCTGGCATTGGTGTTGATGTTGTTGAATAATTATGTAGGCCTATTTGCAAAATGTTTTGCTGTCATTGCATTTTCGTTGGAAATGAAAGTAAACAAGTGAAATAAAGCATCAAATCGGCATCGTCACATCGCTCGTAGTGATGGTGATCGATGACCGCTAAAATCGGTAATTTCAGCAAGGATCGAGGTACTACGCAAACTTGCCTATCTCCATGACTTATGTATAAGGTCTGCAAGTGTTTACCGTAACACGTATGATAATTCACAAAAGCAAAATCAATTCGCCAAATAACACTTGGAAATCGGAGTTTAGCATATGACAGGAATGTAGACTTACGTGCAGTGATATTTCATCACTGTCACTAAATCATGAGTTCGCAAATAGTTTACCTCCTGATGAAGTTATTTTCCACTGAAGAAGTAGAAACTAAAGTCTACTTGACCATTTGCATTTCATTTTTTTTTTTAAGAAGAAAGTACAGACAACGGCTTTAAGCGGAAAATAGTATGCATCCATAGACCATCAGTAGCTATATATACCTTGAATAGAAGGCGGAAATAAGATTCTCAACAAAAACAGGTACAAATCGAGCGGTTAACACAAAATTCATTCGCGATGTCTGTTTCTTCTGAATGAATACGTTTCATCGTCGACGATTTTTGTGAAAAAACGCGATTAGGCTTATTTTGGTGTCACACATTTGGCTTTGTGGAGTGGAAATTCTTGTGGAACGAAGAGTAACATCGAATTATTACAAGAGGGTTTGAACTTGAGTATACGATATTGACTTCAGTAATTCATATTGAATATGGAGCTTGATATCGAAACCGAACTAGGTAGTGGCAACTATCAGAATATATCGCTGCTGTCTTCGACTCCACAGCATGCCTCGTCGGGCTTCGAGCTCACCGACTACCGTCAGCGCATCGCTGTCTCCGTGATGTTCCTTGCTATCTTTTTGGTTGGAGTAGTCGGTAACTCTTTAGTCTTGGTAGCAGTCGCGGTGTCTCAGAAGCTTTAAACCTCTACCAACGCATTTGTGGTGAGTCTGAGTGTCACTGATCTATTTTCCTGTCTTGGATTGCCCTTCCAAACGTTCTTAGTACCAAAGGACCACTGCTTCCTGATGCTCGCTGCGGCATCATCGGTGGAATCGCTATTTCCTCCGCCATCGCCAGTGTGATCACGTTGGCGCTCATAGCAATCAATCGCTGCGTTATCATCACCACCGAGCGCAGTGTGTACGAGAAAATCTTTTCTGTTGGTAACATGACGGCCATGATCCTGTTTTCTTGGGGTTTCCCTCTCACCACAATGGTGTTACCTCAAGTTGCAGGATTTGGGAGAATTGGTTACACCAGAAAATACAAAATGTGCCTGATGGATGGAGACAGCAGGTACGCTTCCATTTATGAATATCTCTCCGCTTTCATTCAGCTCACCTGTTTCACAATTGTAGTTGTTGCATACAGTAAGATATATAGGTTTTTACGACAGAAAATGTTCTTAGCACGTAGGAATACGCGCATTTCGAATGACGGGATAGAGACAACAACTTTCAGCGATCAGCATTCCACGTCGCAGACCACCCCTGGGAGTGGGAGAAGCGGTGAAGCACGGGAAGGAAATGGCCTGAAGATGCCGTCTAAGCGAGAGATAGAGATCACTCGAAATCTGTTCTACGTCATTTGCGGGTTCTTCGTGTCGATCATTCCGTATGCAATTACCATGTCCATCCCGAACAGCGGTAGGGTGCTTGTGTATATTGCTCTGCTCTTGTGTGCATCGAGCATCATCAACCCAATCATCTACGGTTTTAACCATCAACATTTCCGTGTCGTTTTCCGCTCGCTCCTCCGGTGCTCCTCCGGTACACCATTGGAGTGCGGATGATGATTCATTGTCAATGTCTTGAATAACCATAATCAGGAGAATATACTGGGATGAGAGCAATGTTATCAAGCATGCTTTGATAGAAAAAATCGGAGTTTCTTATAGTGAAAAGTTGTCGTGAAAATATTAATCGCTAGATTTGTGTATGCTCCTGTTACTATATTTTGTTTCAAGTCTTGCTCTTGAAAAATTTTGCACAAATAAACTGGAAGGACGAATAGCAATTTCATATACTTAAGTGGTTTCTGTTCAGTTAATCGCTTTAACCACACACATATCCAAAAAAAAAAAAAAAGCTAAACAGACATACAAAAACTCTGCCAAATACTGTAAATATATGGCAGGCCTGTGTCATGTTCCATCTAGACTAGTAAGTTTACAAATTTTACTCTGCGAAGTGAATGTATAATAACCTCATGTTTTGGTTTTATTTCAATTCTAAGTGTGGGAGACCAATTCAAAATACGTACGAAATATAGATGGACATTGAAGTGTGCTTGCATTGCAGCAGGAAGGTAAACACGTCACAAACAGCAGACATAGGCTACATACATCTAGACAGCAAAAAAGCAAATACATGTATGGCCATATGCGTACTAGGGAAGAGTATAGTTTGCATCATGTTCCCGGTATACAAGTACTCAAGTACTAACTGTTACAAAACAACAACAACAACAACAACAACAACAACATCAACAACATCAACAACAACAACAACAAAAACACTTCTTTCACTTTCCCACTTCTGATCCTTAATAGTTCGAAAATTAGGTATACATCAGACTGTCATTGATATGAGTAATTAGCCACCGTATCATTATTGAGAATTATACGATATAGCTATTATCTAAGTGAATAATAAAAGGACCTAACTCGCTGCGCCCGCTTGCACTAACTCTTATGCTTTGCCATTTTTTTTTATTGGGGGGGGGGGGGTTGGTTGTCAGTAAATATCACCATTCATGAACCAAGCCGGATCAGCCATCGTACAATAATGTTAATAATTACTTGAATTTTCAACCATAATATTGAAGAGAATCCCGAACTTCTTATATACGAACATGTTCACACTGATTTGTAGGTTTTAGCAACCTTTTGGATTCAATTATCAATGATCTGTTATTTTATATACAGGGCAAGCCACCATATAACAGTGTTTCAGCATTGTATGATTTACAAGTACAAGGAACTAAGAGATAAGTGCTATGTTTCCTACACAGAAATATATAGATTTTGGCTCACTTGCTCGTACTAATTTAGAGTATTTTTTCACGTCTTCAGTTTGTTGGTATAAATCGTTATCTATAAGGCCGTCACTATTTTGATTGTAAGATTGTAAGATTAAATAACCAAAAAAAAAAAAATACAAGCGTTCCATGATTTGAAAGCTGAAAAAAAAAAAAAAAATCTGCTCGCTCGCTGCGCTCGCTCGCCAAAATCTACCAAAATTTATTACATTTAAATCACCCTCAAAAGACCCCTTTTAAGTGCTTGAAAAAAGCATATCATCTGGACTTTTTTAAAGTCCCTTCTGGAATGGGGTTGGGGTTGAACACTCTTTAAGAAACTAGGAGCGCAATTTTCGCCGTTTTCCCTAGATACGCCACTAAGGCTGCGACAGAAGACCTAGGGTGTGGTGTGACAAAGGGTGTGCCTGTAAACCAAGTGGGCGTGGTATAACAAAGGGTGCGTCAGAAGACCCAGGGAGTGGGGTGTGAGAAAGGGTGTGCCAGAAGACCCAGAGGGTGTGGTGTGAGAAAGGCTGTGCCAGAAGACCCAGGGCGTGTGGTGTGACAAAGTGTGTGCAAGAAGACCAAGGGGGAGTTGTGTGACAAAGGGTGTGCCAGAAGACCCACGGCTGTGGTGTGACAAAGTGTGTGCAAGAAGACCCATGTGGTGTTGTGTGACAAAGGGTGTGCCAGGATAACCAAGGGGTATGGACTTAGAAAAGATGTGCCAGAAGACCCAGGGGGTGTGGTGTGAAAAAGGGTGTGCAAGAAGACCCAAAGGATGTAATAGGATGAGAAAGGCTGTGCCAGAAGACCAACGGTGTGGTATGACAAAGGGTGTGCCTGTCGACCCAGTGGGCGTGGTATAACAAAGGGTGTGCCAGAATAACCAAGGGGTGTGCTGTGAGAAAGGATGTGGCAGAAGAACCAGGGGTGTGCTGTGGGGCAAGGTGGTACCTGCTCCAGGCGCCACTCCTTGCGGTCGCCAAAAACAACAACAACAACAGCAATAACAACAGCAACAACAACAAAGAAACTCGAATATACATAATCACAAATAAATGCATGACAAAGAAAAGTAAACAAAACCTCTAAGTTTTTCAATTCACTTCATTAGCAATTCAATATACTACCCCCAAATCTTGTATAAGTCATCACAGACATTTCCTCATTAAAAACAACAAGAACAACAACAAATCAGTATACACAATGTTTATACCTGAATACCCATTTTTGGACACAAGGGGGCGACATATACAATTATGAGAAATCTAAAGAACAAGTTTCATGTATGACAACTTAGGGTGCTTAACTATTCCACTTTTTCTGCAGTTCTGCTAAATTTAAGGTACATAATGTAGTTGCCTGGCAGTAATCACAAAAAAAAAAAGTCTTTATAAGGGCACAGTTTTAGCAGTGGTGTATCTAGGATAAAACGTAATTCCCAACTAAATACATGTTCTGAAGAAAACTCCAGCATTTCCTTTTCAATAACAAGAATTTTGACGCTCTACAACATACATATGCCTCTCTCCAACTTATATATATATGTATCTTTTATCAATTGGCCACCGTACCATTATTGGGAATTATACGATAATAGCTATTTGACAACCTAAGTGAATAATAAGAGGACCTAACTCGCTGCGCTCGCTTGCACTAACTCTTATGCTCTGTCGTGTTTTTTTTTGTGTGTTTTTGTTTTTGTTTTTGTTTTTCTTTTGTTTTTCTTTTTTTTCTTTTTTTTTTTTGGGGGGGGGGGGGGGTTGTCAGTATAATTATATCCCCATTCATAAATCCAGCCGGATCAGCCATCATACAATAATATTAATAATTACTTGAATTATCAACCATATATTGAAGAGAATCCCGTACCTCTTATATACGAACATGTTCAGAAAATGCTCACACTGATTTGTAGGTTTTAGCAACCTTTTGGATTCAATTATCAATGATCTGTTATCTAATATACAGGGCAAGCCACCATATAACAGTGTGTCAGCATTGTATGATTTACAAGTACAAGGAACTAACAGATAAGTGCTATGTTTCCTACACAGAAATATATAAATTTCGGCTCACTTGCTCGTACTAATTTAGAGTATTTTTTCATGTCTTCAGTTTGTTGGTATAAATCGTTATCTATAAGGCCGTCATTATATCTTGATTAGAATTGTAAGATTAAATAACCAAAAAAAACCAAGAGTTCCATGATTTGTAAGCTGAAAAAAAAAAAAAAAAAATCTGCTCGCTCGCTGCGCTCGCTCGCCAAAATCTACCAAAATTTATTACATTTAAATCACCCTCAAAAGACCCCTTTTAAGTGCTTGAAAAAAGCATATCATCTGGACTTTTTTAAAGTCCCTTCTGGAATGGGGTTGGGGTTGAACACTCTTTAAGAAACTAGGAGCGCAATTTTCGCCGTTTTCCCTAGATACGCCACTAAGGCTGCGACAGAAGACCTAGGGTGTGGTGTGACAAAGGGTGTGCCTGTAAACCAAGTGGGCGTGGTATAACAAAGGGTGCGTCAGAAGACCCAGGGAGTGGGGTGTGAGAAAGGGTGTGCCAGAAGACCCAGAGGGTGTGGTGTGAGAAAGGCTGTGCCAGAAGACCCAGGGCGTGTGGTGTGACAAAGTGTGTGCAAGAAGACCAAGGGGGAGTTGTGTGACAAAGGGTGTGCCAGAAGACCCACGGCTGTGGTGTGACAAAGTGTGTACAAGAAGACCCATGTGGTATTGTGTGACAAAGGGTGTGCAAGAATAACCAAGGGGTATGGACTTAGAAAAGATGTGCCAGAAGACCCATGGGGTGTGGTGTGAAAAAGGGTGTGCAAGAAGACCCAAAGGATGTAATAGGATGAGAAAGGCTGTGCCAGAAGACCAACGGTGTGGTATGACAAAGGGTGTGCCTGTCGACCCAGTGGGCGTGGTATAACAAAGGGTGTGCCAGAATAACCAAGGGGTGTGCTGTGAGAAAGGATGTGGCAGAAGAACCAGGGGTGTGCTGTGGGGCAAGGGGGTACCTGCTCCAGGCGCCACTCCTTGCGGTCGCCAAAAACAACAACAACAACAGCAATAACAACAGCAACAACAACAAAGAAACTCGAATATACATAATCACAAATAAATGCATGACAAAGAAAAGTAAACAAAACCTCTAAGTTTTTCAATTCACTTCATTAGCAATTCAATATACTACCCCCAAATCTTGTATAAGTCATCACAGACATTTCCTCATTAAAAACAACAAGAACAACAACAAATCAGTATACACAATGTTTATACCTGAATACCCATTTTTGGACACAAGGGGGCGACATATACAATTATGAGAAATCTAAAGAACAAGTTTCATGTATGACAAATTAGGGTGCTTAACTATTCCACTTTTTCTGCAGTTCTGCTAAATTTAAGGTACATAATGTAGTTGCCTGGCAGTAATCACAAAAAAAAAGTCTTTATAAGGGCACAGTTTTAGCAGTGGTGTATCTAGGATAAAACGTAATTCACAACTAAATACATGTTCTGAAGAAAACTCCAGCATTTCCTTTTCAATAACAAGAATTTTGACGCTCTACAACATACATATGCCTCTCTCCAACTTATATATATATGTATCTTTTATCAATTGGCCACCGTACCATTATTGGGAATTATACGATAATAGCTATTTGACAACCTAAGTGAATAATAAGAGGACCTAACTCGCTGCGCTCGCTTGCACTAACTCTTATGCTTTGTCGTGTTTTTTTTTGTGTGTTTTTGTTTTTGTTTTTGTTTTTGTTTTTGTTTTTGTTTTTGTTTTTTTTTTTTTTTTTTTTTTGGGGGGGGGTTGTCAGTATAATTATATCCCCATTCATAAATCCAGCCGGATCAGCCATCATACAATAATATTAATAATTACTTGAATTATCAACCATATATTGAAGAGAATCCCGTACCTCTTATATACGAACATGTTCAGAAAATGCTCACACTGATTTGTAGGTTTTAGCAACCTTTTGGATTCAATTATCAATGATCTGTTATCTAATATACAAGGCAAGCCACCATATAACAGTGTGTCAGCATTGTATGATTTACAAGTACAAGGAACTAACAGATAAGTGCTATGTTTCCTACACAGAAATATATAAATTTCGGCTCACTTGCTCGTACTAATTTAGAGTATTTTTTCATGTCTTCAGTTTGTTGGTATAAATCGTTATCTATAAGGCCGTCATTATATCTTGATTAGAATTGTAAGATTAAATAACCAAAAAAAAAACCAAGAGTTCCATGATTTGTAAGCTGAAAAAAAAAAAAAAAAAAAATCTGCTCGCTCGCTGCGCTCGCTCGCCAAAATCTACCAAAATTTATTACATTTAAATCACCCTCAAAAGACCCCTTTTAAGTGCTTGAAAAAAGCATATCATCTGGACTTTTTTAAAGTCCCTCCCGGAATGGGGTTGGGGTTGAACACTCTTTAAGAAACCAAGAGCGCAATTTTCGCCGTTTTCCCTAGATACGCCAATAAGGCTGTGCCAGAAGACCTAGGGTGTCGTGTGACAAAGGGTGTGCCAGTAGACCAAGTGGGCGTGGTATAACAAAGGGTGCGTCAGAAGACCCAGGGAGTGTGGTGTGAGAAAGGGTGTGCCAGAAGACCCAGGGCTGCGGTGTGATAAAGGGTGTGCCAGAAGACCCAGAGGGTGTGGTGTGACAAAGGATGTGCCAGAAGACCCAGAGGGTGTGGTGTGACAAAGGGTGTTCCAGAAGACCCGGGGGGGGGGGGGTGTGGTGTGACAAAGAGTGTGCCAGAAGACCCAGGGCTGCGATGTGACAAAGGGTGTACCAGAAGACCCAGAGGGTGTGGTATGACAAAGGGTGTTCAAGAAGACCCAGAGGGTGTGGTATGACAAAGGGTGTTCAAGAAGACCCAGGGGGTGTGGTGTGACAAAGGGTGTGTCAGGAGACTCACGGGGATGTGGTGTGACAAAGGGTGTGCCAGTAGACCAAGTGGGCGTGGTATAACAAAGGGTGCGTCAGAAGACCCAAGGAGTGTGGTGTGAGAAAGGGTGTGCCAGAAGACCCAGAGGGTGTGGTGTAAGAAAGGCTGTGCCAGAGGACCCAGGGGTGTGGTATGACAAAGAGTGTGCCAGAAGACCCAGGGCGTGTGGTGTGACAAAGTGTGTGCAAGAAGACCCAGGGGGAGTTGTGTGACAAAGGGTGTGCCAGAAGACCCAGGGGTGTGGTGTGACAAAGGGTGTGCCAGAAGACCCAGGGGGTGTGGTGTAACAAAGGGTGTACCAGAAGACCCAGGGGTTGTGATCTGACAAAGGGTGTGCCAGAAGACCCAGGGGTGTGGTGTGACAAAGGGTATTCCAGAAGACCCAGGGGTGTGATCTGACAAAGGGTGTGCCAGAAGACCCAGGGGTGTAGTTTGACAAAGGGTGTGCCAGAAGACCCAGAGGATGTGGTGTGACAAAGGGTGCTGTGCCATAGGACCCAGGGGTATGGTATGACAAAGAGTGTGCCAGAAGACACACGGAGGTGTGTTATGACAACGGATGCGCCAGAAGACCCAGGGGTGTAGTGAGAAAGGGTGTGCCACAAGACCCGGTGGTGTAGTGTGACAAAGGGTATGCAAGAAGACCCAGGGTTGTGGTCTGACAAAGGGTGTGCCAGAAGACGCAGGGGGTGTGGAGTGACAGAAGGTGTTCCAGAAGACCCAGGGGTGTGGTGTGCCACAGGGTGTGCCAGAAGACCCAGAGGGTGTAGTAGGATAAGAAAGGTTGTGCCATAGCAGAGGACCCAGGGGTGTGGTTTGACAAAGAGTGCGCTAGAAGACCCAGACGGTCTGCCGGGCACACTGGTCTCCTTCTTTCCCCTTCTCTTTCTCAATGCATCTTCTCTCTCTCTCTCTCTCTCTCTCTCTTTCTCTCCCTCTAAGTCTCGAGCCTATGTCTATTTTCTTTTCTCTTTTTTCTTCTTCCCCTTCCCTTTACTACCATTTTCTATTCATTTTCTGCTCCTTTATCGTTCTCTTTCTTCTCCTTGTTTCTTTCGTGTCACACATTCTGTACAATATACAGTGGCAGTATCATATTTCTTTCACTGTTGATCTGCGTATTAAGAGTGATTATATTTTCTTTCAGTGTCATTACTACAGAGAACATTAGAAATAATAATAATAATAATAATAATAATAATAATCATAATCATAATAATAATAATAATAATAATAATAATAAGGTCTTACTTACCCAGGGTAACCTCTTCAGTGTTGCCACTGCTCTACCAGAGGGCCCTGCCATTATCATTACCCCAGCGTTGCCAGGTACCCATTTGTACACCTGGGTCGAGAGGGGCATGGTGGGTAAGACATCTTGTCCAAGGACGTAAGCGCTGGGCGGGATTCGAACTCGGGTCCTCCGATCGGGAGTCGGGAGTCTTATCCACTATGCCACAGCGCTCCCACTCAATCTAATTCTAACTTGTACATATTGCAATCTTTCAATTAGGCAGTGGATTGCCGCAATAAATCTAAACCAAACGCCCTTTAGCTAAAGCACTCACGCGGATATTGCTATTGTCTGCCTCGAATTACGCACGTTATTAAAGCCATACAATCGTGGCGAGTGGTTTGTGCGGCACGGAGACGAACGCAACATGCTGCCTCCCCCATTCTGTATCAAATGTAGTTACCCCGAATGAGTAGCGGTGGCTCAATGGGTCAGCGAACAACACTCTAGACTACAAGAGGTCTGTGCTACAAATCTCCTGACCCAAAAAGGCTGTCCGAACGAGCTACGAGAGCTTCCGAATGGAAGCACACTCTCAGTGCGCATGCGCATGAAGAAGGCCAAAAGAGCCACGCGTCTTCTGGCCTATCTCCTCCAATCACCGCAGCTCGCGGTCAATAGGGAGCTTTAGATTTTAGACGCGCGGACGTTCAGAGGGAAAAAAAAAACATGTTCTGAGCGTGAGCAGAAGCGTGCGTCAACTTGACCCGCGCTTCTGCGCACGCTCAGAACATTTTTTTTTTGTTTGAACGTCCGCGCGTCTAAAATCTAAAACTCCCTAATGTTTGTGTATGATGCGTACACACACACGCACACACACACACGTGTCTCAGTGGCAGCATTGTCCCACACCGAGTCTGGCATTGCCCAATTGCATGCACAAACTTCGGTCGTTCAGGGGGGCGTTTCATCAACGAGTTCGTCCGAGGTTTTCACCGACAAATTTGCTATCAGCCAATCAGACGCAAGGATTTCAGTAGCTTTTAACAGTTGACAGTGTAAATCACTGACAAAAAGTTTCATGAAACGGTCCCCGGGAGTCTACGTACCATTAGGTATGACGATCGTCCGCCTTTAAAAGCCATTGCATATGCGGCTTTTACTGAATGCTATAAAAGGAGAGGCGTGTGCGATTGTTCAACTAAATTTAGATCATGTTGAATCGGGACTCATTCGTAAGATGGAGTTGAATGTTGAATCGGGACGTCGGAAAGTTTTGTAAATTGGTGGAGAAAACAAGTACTAAACTCCAGCTAATGACGATTTTCTTTAGCTCCAGCATCTCGCACTGTGACGATAACAACGGACAACGTGGACAAAACGGTTAAACTATGCGTTTTCTTTGCCACAGCAGTTAGAAATCGGATTACAGTTCATGACAGGAGTGTAACAGACTTACGTGCAATGATATTTCATCGCTGTCGCTAAATTTGCCTGTGAAGTAGTGGAAACAACTTTTTAACAAAGAAAGTGCAGATAATGATTTTAAGCGGAAAATGACAACGTGCATCCAAAGATCATATACAGCAGTTACAATACCTTGAATATAAGGCGGAAATAAGAAAAAAAAAACAGATAGTAGACGAGCGGTTAATACAAAATCTTTTTGCGCTGTTTGTTTCTTCGGAATGGACACGTTTCATCGTCGACGCTTTTTGTGGGTGACGGCCTCTTAAAACAGACAGACATCAACACGATTAGACTTATTTTGGTGTCACACATTTGGCTTTGTGGAGTGAAAATGATTGTGGAACGAAGAGTAACATCAAATTGTTACAAGAGGGACTGAGCTTGAGCATTAACTTTAGTAATTTATATTGAATATGGAGCTTGATATCGAAACCGAACTAGGTAGTAGCCACTATCGCAATATATCGCTGCTGAATTCAACTGCACAGCCAGCCTCGTCGGGCTTCGAGTTCACCGACTACCGTCAGCGCATCGCTGTCTCCGTGATGCTCCTTGCTATCTTTTTGGTTGGAGTAATCGGTAACTCTTTAGTCTTGGTGGCAGTCGCAGTGTCTCAGAAGCTTCAAACCTCTACCAACGCTTTTGTGGTGAGTCTGAGTGTCACTGATCTATTTTCCTGTCTTGGATTGCCATTCCAAGTCGTAAATGTTCTCAGCACCACAGGACCACTGCTCCCTGATGCTCTCTGCAGCATCATCGGTGGAATCGCTATTTCTTCCGCCATCGCCAGCGTGATCACGCTAACGCTCATAGCAATCAATCGCTACGTTATCATCACCACCGAGCGCAGGACGTATAAGAGAATCTTTTCTACTGGAAAAATGACGGCCATGATCCTGCTTCTTTGGGTTTTCATTCTCACCACAATGGTGTTAACTCAAATTGGTTTTGGGACAATTGGTTACACCAAGAAATACAAAATATGCCTGATAGATGGAGACAGCAGGTACGCTTTAATTTATGAATATCTCTCCGCTTTCATTCTGCTCACCTGTTTCATAATTGTAGTTGTTGCATACGGTAAGATATATAGGTTTTTACGACAGAAAATGTTCTTAGCACGTACGCGCATTTCGAATGACGGGAACCAGACAACATCTTTTACCCATCAGCATTCCACGTCGCAGACCACCCTAAGGCATGGGAGAAGTAGTGAAGCGCGGGAAGGGAATGGCCCGAAGATGCCGTCGAAGCGAGAGATACAGATCACTCGAAATCTTCTCTACGTCGTTTGCGGGTTCTTCGTGTCGATCGTTCCATATGCGATTGCCGTATCAATCCCTAACAGCGGTAGGGTACTTGTGTACATTGCTCTGCTCCTGTGTGCATCGAGCATCATCAATCCAATCATCTACGGCTTTAACCACCCACATTTCCGTGTCGTTTTCCGCTTGCTCCTCCGATGCGACTTCGACAGGATACCGGAACCGTCTCCATTCTTCCGTGCATTGCGAAAATGAAAACAATGTGTACGATGTCCTGTCCTCACTTGTTTATAATGTTTTTAAATGCAATAATCAAGTTGTTTGTGTCTGATGTCATCTTTGCTCTTCGTGAGCAAACCTCTGGCTTTAAGAGGAATTCCAAAATCAAACTCCGTGTTTCTCAATTGCTGAATATTGTCTTTTTGCTTGAAATGGTAATCTATTCTGGCACTACCTGGATGAAATACGTTTTCGGTTATAGGACTCTAGCTAATGCCATCTGACAAGTCAAACTTAAAATCCTTTAAACTGTCATTGTCAACGTCGTGGTCAACGACTGGCGTGATGTCTGTCATCGTCCCATTGCTTTCCTTGTACCTCTTAATTCTTCTTATACCTTCTGAATAGTTATGCCCACTCGCTCATGTACGCATGTATGCAAAGACTCTTATTTTTCTTTTTATTCAGGGAACTTGCTAATTGTACAGGGTCTGGTTTTTGTGCAAGTTCCCTCTATATTCCTTCATATGCCCTATTAGTGTAGGCTTCTTCAGCTCATAATAATGAATTCATGATGATCAACTACAGTATGTAAATCACGTTTATCTAAAGTCACGTCAAGACGGTGACCTCAAAGATAGCTATCTTCGAGAAAAGACTCGTAGCAGGGAGGTGGCCCACCTCCCTGCTCGTGTAGTTAGGCACCGTATAGACGTGTAGACCGTGTAGACGAACTCATTGATAGCTTTTTTTGAAGTTAACCCGAAGATAGCCATTTGAGAGTTATCTTGGGGATAGCGCTCTGTCAACGAGCTGCGAAGGGTCACTACCCGTATTAACCCTATTAAGCCCAAGCTATTTTGACCCCTCGCAGGCCCAAGGGGGGGCACATTGTGCCCCCCCTATATAACTTTTTTATTATTTGATGTATCATCATCATATTTGGCACGTGGGTAGAGTAACTCATACTCTACATGACCATACATTTGAATTTTCACAAGGTCACCCATGGAGGGCGCTATTTACAAAAATATAAAGAAATACATAGGAAACATGCTAAAAACATGATTTTTCGGTATAATTTCTTTATCCCCATTATATATGTCCTTTTATAGACCAATCATTTTCATATTTGCCACAAATGATAAGCAAGTGGAATTTTATTATTTGTTATGTTTGAAATTTCTCAAGGTCACCACATGGGGGCGCTATTCATATCAAAATTGTGATACATTATGAGACCTGAGATGAAATGTTTGGGATGGGAACATGTATAGTTATGACATTTCATATTTGCATAATAGTGGAATTTTGAGATTGCAAATTGATAATATGATAAACTAATGATATTAGAGGCATAGGCCTAACTTGGGTGAAGGAATCAAAATAACTCAAAATATAAGGGCAATCTGTAGAAAATATTATTGTTTTCAGTTATCTCTATTATATCTATTGTTTTATGCCTTTGTCACATAAAAACAAAGGAAATGATAAGAAACACTTTCCAGGACCATAATTACTTCAAATTTTGCTTCTTCAACAAATTTCAGCCAAGAAACACCCATTTCATACACTGTAATGCTGTTAAATGAAATGGGAACAGAAAAAAGATGCAAAATCTGACTGACATGGTTGTCAGTTTATGGTTGCCATGGCAACCAGCAACATCAAATATAGCTCAATTATATAACAAAATGTTCCCAATAAGATTTTAGGAAAAGTCACCAAATTTGGTTGAAATCGGATTAAGGACGAAGGAGTGGCAAACGAAAATCTGGTAGGGGGGGCACAATGTGCCCCCCCTTGGGCTTTATAGGGTTAAGCATCGTGTCGACATAACTTGTTGATATGAACTTGTAGATAAGCGTAGTTATACGGGAAGCAGTGGGCCAATAACATCCTCGAGGATGGCTACCTTCGAGGATAAGCTTCGTCGTGTGAACGCGGGTCGTCGTTAGGGGCCCAGAGCTTATCCTCGAAGATAGCTATCCTCGAGGTTAAGGATCATCCTCTTCAAGAACATAATTTATATGTGTTTTAGGTGCAGCTATACATTCCTTTTACGTTTGTAATATTAACTGCATTTGTATCAGTGTTTCATGACATTTCACCTTCTTGTACAATCGTTTCTAGGTGCAGCTGTACATGTATTATACTTTTGTAATATTGATGTTTGCATTGGTATCAGTGTTTCATGACATTTCACCTTCATGTACAATCGTTTCTAGGTGCAGCTGTACATGTATTATACTTTTGTAATATTGATGTTTGCATTGGTATCAGTGTTTCATGACATTTCACCTTCATGTACAATCATTTCTAGGTGCAGCTGTACATGTATTATACTTTTGTAATATTGATGTTTGCATTGGTATCAGTGTTTCATGACATTTCACCGTCTTGTACAATCATTTCTAGGTGCAGCTGTACATGTATTATACTTTTGTAATATTGATGTTTGCATTGGTATCAATGTTTCATGACATTTCACCTTCATGTACAATCGTTTCTAGGTGCAGCTGTACATGTATTATACTTTTGTAATATTGATGTTTGCATTGGTATCAGTGTTTCATGACATTTCACCTTCCATATACAATCGTTTCTAGGTGCAGCTGTACATGTATTATACTTTTGTAATATTGATGTTTGCATTGGTATCAGTGTTTCATGACATTTCACCTTCATGTACAATCGTTTCTAGGTGCAGCTGTGCATGTATTATACTTTTGTAATATTGATGTTTGCATTGGTATCAATGTTTCATGACATTTCACCTTCTTGTACAATCGTTTCTAGGTGCAGCTGTACATGTATTATACTTTTGTAGTATTGATGTTTGCATTTGTATCAGTGTTTCATGACATTTCACCTTCATGTACAATCGTTTCTAGGTGCAGCTGTACATGTATTATACTTTTGTAATACTGATGTTTGCATTGTATCAGTGTTTCTTGACATTTCACCTTCATGTACAATCGTTTCTAGGTGCAGCTATACATGTATTATACTTTTGTAATATTGATGTTTGCATTGGTATCAGTGTTTCATGACATTTCACCTTCATGTACAATCGTTTCTAGGTGCAGCTGTACATGTATTATACTTTTGTAATACTGATGTTTGCATTGTATCAGTGTTTCTTGACATTTCACCTTCATGTACAATCGTTTCTAGGTGCAGCTGTACATGTATTATACTTTTTGTAATATTGATGTTTGTATTTGAGTATATGAATATAAGAACGACCCAAGTCCAATTTTTGGCCAAATTCAGTTTGACATGGGAAATTGTAGCTTATGCATGGACTCCTCTTGTGTATAAATGATAAATCCTAATTACCCCCGGAAGTGCCTGAAATAAATGAGTTAAATCTTATATGAATGTAAGAATGAAGGACTCGGGTCATTCTTACGTTCATATTATAGCGCCCTCTCTCGTCCTTCTCGCATCTCTATAGCAGAATATCATGTATATGAATCAAAGAACGACCCAAGTCCATATGAATCAAAGAACGACCCAAGTCCATCACACAAAATGGCCTCTCCACAATTAATGTTAATGTTAATTGTCATAATAATATATGTTCTAATTTGTATATACAATGCTGCCTTCCCATCACAGTTAAATAGAGTATTATTGGACAAACAAAAAAGATATTATGAAGTTTTTTTTTAGTTTACTCGAAATGGTCTTCCATGGACTTGGGTCGTTCTTATATTCATATACTCATTGGTATCAGTGTTTCATGACATTTCACCTTCATGTACAATCGTTTCTAGGTGCAGCTGTACATGTATCATACTTTTGTAATATTGATGTTTGCATTGTATCAGTGTTTCATGACATTTCACCTTCATGTACAATCGTTTCTAGGTGCAGCTGTACATGTATTATACTTTTGTAATATTGATGTTTGCATTGTATCAGTGTTTCATGACATTTCACCTTCATGTACAATCGTTTCTAGGTGCAGCTGTACATGTATTATACTTTTGTAATATTGATGTTTGCATTGTATCAGTGTTTCATGACATTTCACCTTCATGTACAATCGTTTCTAGGTGCAGCTGTACATGTATTATACTTTTGTAATATTGATGTTTGCATTGCATCAGTGTTTCATGACATTTCACCTTCATGTACAATCGTTTCTAGGTGCAGCTGTACATGTATTATACTTTTGTAATATTGATGTTTGCATTGTATCAGTGTTTCATGACATTTCACCTTCATGTACAATCGTTTCTACGTGCAGCTGTACATGTATTATACTTTTGTAGTATTGATGTTTGCATTGTATCAGTGTTTCATGACATTTCACCTTCATGTACAATCGTTTCTAGGTGCAGCTGTACATGTATTATACTTTTGTAGTATTGATGTTTGCATTTGTATCAGTGTTTCATGACATTTCACCTTCATGTACAATCGTTTCTAGGTGCAGCTGTACATGAATAATACTTTTGTAATATTGATGTTTGCATTGTATCAGTGTTTCATGACATTTCACCTTCATGTACAATCGTTTCTAGGTGCAGCTGTACATGTATTATACTTTTGTAATACTCATGTTTGCATTGTATCAGTGTTTCATGACATTTCACCTTCTTGTAATATCGTTTCTAGGTGCAGCTGTACATGTATTATACTTTTGTAGTATTGATGTTTGCATTTGTATCAGTGTTTCATGACATTTCACCTTCATGTACAATCATTTCTAGGTGCAGCTGTACATGTATTATACTTTTGTAATATTGATGTTTGCATTGTATCAGTGTTTCATGACATTTCACCTTCATGTACAATCGTTTCTAGGTGCAGCTGTACATGAATAATACTTTTGTAATATTGATGTTTGCATTGTATCAGTGTTTCATGACATTTCACCTTCATGTACAATCGTTTCTAGGTGCAGCTGTACATGTATTATACTTTTGGAATATTGATGTTTGCATTTGTATCAGTGTTTCATGACATTTCACCTTCATGTACAATAGTTTCTAGGTGCAGCTATACATGTATTATACTTTTGTAATATTGATGTTTGCATTGTATCAGTGTTTCATGACATTTCACCTTCATGTACAATCGTTTCTAGGTGCAGCTGTACATGTATTATACTTTTGGAATATTGATGTTTGCATTTGTATCAGTGTTTCATGACATTTCACCTTCATGTACAATCGTTTCTAGGTGCAGCTATACATGTACTATACTACCGCAACATTATTGTTTTCATTTGTATCAGTGCTTTATGACATTTCACCTTCTTGTACAAATCGATTATACTACTTTGCAATATTTTGTATTATTTAGATATTGAAACAAATAATCGAAATGAAATGAAACAATAGGGTAGGACAAACTACAGTGACAACCTATACTGACGATCCACATATTGCTTATTGATTCGTCCACTTCAATCATTCAATATGGCAGCGACCATTATTGAAGACAACAATTCCGCTGTGAGATTTTTAGCCGTGTGTACATCGTGGCTATTTCCGCAACTATTGTTACCACGAGTGTGGAGAAAAGAATGTTTAACAATATGGCCATTATCATAATTCAAAGGCTACAACTTTCGGTCAGTAGGTCTCAATGGCTTCATAGTCCTATAGCACATACACGATCCAATGTCAATGTCTTGAATAAACATTATCAGGAGAAAATAGTATACTGGGATGAGAGCGATGTTCTCAAGCATGCTTTGATAGTAAATATCAGAGTTTCTTCTTCTGAAAAGTAGTAGTGAAAACATTGATCAATAGATTTGAGTATGCTCATGTTACTATATTTGTTTCAAGTCTTGCTCCTGGAAAACTTTTCACCACTAAACTGGAAGGACGAATGGCACTTTGATATACTTAAGTGGTTCCTGTTCAGTTAATAAACCTTACACAACATATCAAAATAAATAAATATAAACAAGCTAAACAGACAAACACAAATATTGCCAATTACTGTAAAGATGGTTACAGACCTGTGTCATGTACTATAGGCTAGTAAGTTTACAAAATTAATTTATTCTGTGTTGTGAATGTATAATAGCCTCTTGTTGTGGTTTATTTCTATTCTAGGTGTGGGAGACAAATTCAAAATACGTACAAAAGATTGATGAACATTTACGTGTGCTCGCGTTGCAGTAAGAAGGTAAAGACATCACAAAGAGCAGACATAGGCTACATACATCTATTCAAAAAAGATGAAAACAATTATACGTACTGGGGAAGAATAGTTTGCATTAAAGTTCCCGGTATGTAAGTATTAGGTGTTACACAAAAACATTTCCCACTATTGATCCTTAATAGTTCGAAAACTATTCATCAGATTACACTGTCATTGATATACATACGTAATAGCTGAATAGTGTACAATTTGTTGGATGTGATTTGAAAATGAGAGCATGAATCAGTTTCATTACATCCATGTACTTTTAAAGTTAGGTTTCAGGTTTTGGTCAAATTTGGACCCGCTGTACAGAATAGAACTTTACACAGGAACCAGTGATGCGTATGTGAGTGTGTGCTTACAGTGACCCTGAACAATAGAAATGAATACCACGAATACCACTTTTTTCAGAGCTTTGCCGACTATATAGCAGAAGGCGTCTGGTCTCTTGCGCCAATGCACATGAATTCTTTATTAATAATTCATGATGAATTGCCCTGGGCAAATCTGAATTCATGGTAAAGGGGAAAATGCATACACATGAAAAAACCAAGCACGTGTTTTTATGTGCTTGCATAAACTACATTACAGGATGAAAAGAGTAACTGTGATAGTGGAATTTCTCATGAATATGTTGTGATAGAGCATTAAAACCCTGGCCATTGCTCACGACCATTGTTCTGGGTGTTAATCGATTATACTGGTAAACATTTTTACATTGGTTGTTTCTATCCCAAACTCACATTCTAGAACTATTTTGAAGTACTAATGCTAGGCTTTTGTTTCATATGCAAATGGTAAATTATGCCTTTAAAGTCTTGTAGAACTGCCCACAGCACTTTTGGGTATAAAGAGTAAATCTTTAAATCTGTGCAGATTGACCAATCACCTGATGCTCAGCTTTATCTGCTTGTACATGCCCTACTCGTCCGTCGATCCTTTTTAAATAGAGTAAATATAAATGTGCATGATCGATATCCAAAAAGATTATTGACATTGCACGTTAAACACTTTCACTAGGTTCCCATCGTCGCGCGTCTCGATATGCTAATACATGTATGTATACTATCTACCACATATCGATTCTTAGTGTACGAGTGATCGTGGTGATTTTATCATGGCTTATTACATCTTGAGGTCTATGGTGGTAATCGTGTTGATCGTAGAAGAATTATTGGACTGTTCGAAAATTACTACGATCAACACAATGTCTTTGACTGACATCAAGATTTGATTATCTGATGATCAGCACGATTAGTCCCCGAGTAAGACCACGATTTCGGGCGAATCGAGAAAGTGGAACTAGCTTAGTGAATTCCACGAGAGTAGTAACGTACCATAAAGGATAATCAACACGACAATTTCAATACCGTACATATCAATATTTACATATTTTCAAAGATTACTTCACCTATGTAATCAAGATTCTCTTTTATGCCTCCGCCACGAAGTAGTGCCGGAGGCATTATGTTTTCGGGTTGTCCGTCCTTCCGTCCGTCCTTCTGTCCGCCCGTAATGAATTTTTGGACAGTGTATCTAAAAAACCTTTTGAGGTATCCTAATGAAACTTGGCATGAGTGTATTGGGGGTGAAATATTGTGCCTATCAACTTTTGGGTGCACATGCTCAAGGTCAAAATCAAAAGATCGATGTCAAATGCTTAAAATTTCACCATTCCCCCCATATCTCTGCAATGCCTGAAGATATTTTCTTAAAACTTAGTTAATATAGGTATTACCCAATTAAAATTCACGGGTAAAAGTGTGGGGTCATGAGGTTAAGGTCAAATGTTCTTTAAGCTCCTTTAAGAAAAATCTTAAAGCCAAATTTCTAAAATCCTATGTTTAATTATTTTGCCGTCATCGCTTGAATTTTTTTTTTTGCATATACTCAAATGATGCCTTGCTCGGATGACCTCATCAGTTTGATCAACTTGCTATTTTTCTTAGCATTTATACCATAAGTTAATCATAAACATTATATACTATACTTTGTACATCCCGTAAACATTGTAATATTCTCGATATCTTGAATTCTCCATGTTACGTCACTTCTGACTTTGATATACTGTACTAAAACCCTATGTTATATTTTTGGAGCCCACATCCTAAAAGCTTTGCTTTTTAGTGGGTTCCTCATATTACACGTTAATTATATGTCCTTATACATTTGTGCATTATTGGTTCAAACTGACCATTGTGTGAAAAATCATTTCTGCTTCAAATCAAATGGAATATAAAACTTGTACGAAATGTGGAATATGGAACTTGAACAAAAAAAAAAATATGAGAAAGTCAAGTGAAAATAATAAAATCTTACTTTTTTCTCTGTATCTTGGATAGTGTTCAAGGTATCTTCATGGAACATAGTATATATCCATGTACTGACTGGAAGTGATTATCTAGGGACTTTGGGGTTCATGGGGTCGAAGGTCAAGGGCAACACTTCAAAAATTTTACTATTTCCCTCATATTTATGCAATGCTAGCAGGACTTTTCTTTTTAACTTGGTGTATGCATGTATGACCCAAAATAGAGATTCTCTGGCATTTTTTTTTTTTTGCCAAAAAGGTCGAAGGTCAAAGATGAAATGAAAGTGCTAAACTTATTTCTTCCTCCATGTCTCGGAAGTGGCTCACGGTATCTTAAAACTAAGTACATATTTATGCATGTTCTGCCTGACAGTGATTCTCTTATGAATTTCGGGGTCAAAGGCCAGATGAAAATGGTAACAATTTTCTACTCAATACAGAAATTGCACTTTTTCTCCATACCTTGGAAATTACTCAATGTATAAACTTATGAGAGGGTCAAAGTCAAGTTAAAGTCCTAAAATCCCCAAATACATGCTCTCCTATTCATCCAATTAAACCTAGGATATAATGTTTTGTGAATAACAGACCCGATCGTTCTGGCGGTGGGGTTGCCTTATATGTTTTAAGCAGTTTCGAATGTATTGTTTGTGAAAAGTTGAGCCAAATGAATGATATTGTGGAGTCCCTTTTTGTTGAAATTAATGTTCCTGGGAGTAAAAATATTGTGATAGGTATCATTTATAGACCCCCAAATTCTAATAACAAAGATTTTTTATCATATCTTACAGAGTTGCTCAGAGATCCTTTATTTTTTTACTCAGAGTCCTTTATAATCGGTGATTTTAATATTGATTTGTTAAACATACAACAGACAATATACCGGGTGAATTCCTTGATACACTCTTATCCTTTTCTTCTTTACCTCTTATTTCCAAACCAACTCGTGTTTCTAGTCATTCGGCTACTTTGATTGATAATATTTTTTGTAATGTTTTAACTCTCCCAGATTCTTCTATAATTTTGTCTGATATGACTGATTATTTTCCTGTTATGACGGATTTTAAGTATAATCATATTAATGTTAATTCATTTTATCGTCAGGAAAGGCGTAGAGTAACTCAAGAAAATTTGTTTTCTTTTTGTGCTTCTTTAGATAATGCTAATTGGGAATGTGTGTTTGATACAGATGACATTAATTTGTCTTTAAATAATTTTTTTGATGTTTTGAATAATCATTTGGATATTTGTATTCCCAAAAGAAAATACAAACGGGGGAATTATAAAACAACACTAACGCTTCCCTAGATTACAAAGTCCATTTTGCGATCTATTATTAGAAAAAATAAATTGTTTTATTCATTTAAGATGAGAAGAACTGAGCAAGCACGTTTGAAATACACTTCGTATAAGAATACCTCACATAAATATTACGTATAGAAAAGAAAAAATATCATCATAAGCAATTGTAGAGATATAGATATGATATAAAAAGTACGTGGAATGTATTAAAACAAGCTATGAGTATATTTACCGAAATCTCTGGTATATCGAAAATTCGATTTGATGACAAGGTTATTGACAATTCTCAAGATAATGTAAATATTTTCAATAAATATTTTACAACTATTGGAGAAGATATTGCTCAAGAAATTCCTAATACTGATAAACATTTTAATGATTTTTTTTTTTAAATCAGTATGATACACATTCCATATTTTTTACTCCTACCACTAGGTATGAGGTTATTGATATTGTTTCTGGTTTGAAAAATAAAAATAACGTGCAGGTTATGATGATAAAAGCAATATGACTTTAAAAGGAGCAATATATTCTATTGTGGATCCTTTGGTGTATATTTTCAATTTGTCAATGTCAAATGGTCAGTTTCCTGAACACATGAAAACAGCAAAAGTTATTCCTATATTTAGAAACGGTGATAATTTAGATATTAGTAATCATATACCTATTTTTTTTATTATCTTGTATATCAAAAATGTTAGAGAAAATTATATATAAAAGAACAATGGATTTTTTGAAGACGCATTGTGTTCTAACAAACTCCCAGATTGGTTTTCGAGAAAAGTATATCACCTCTCATGCATTTTTGAATTTCATTGAACAAATAGCACATGCTTTAGATACTCACTCTCATTTGATCGGTATCTTCTTGGACTTCTCCAAGGCCTTCGACACTATTAATCATGATATATTGCTTTATAAGTTGTCCCACTATGGTATACGTGGGTAAGGCCTTGAAGTGGTTCAGGAGTTATCTAACTGATCGTAAACAATATGTTTCAATAAACAATTACAACTTTGATATGACAGAACTACTTTGTGGCGTGCCACAAGGTAGTATATTGAGGCCGTTGTTGTGTATTGTTTATATCAATGATTTATGTGCCTTCTCCCAAGTGTTATCATTCATACTTTTCGCCGATGACTTAAATGTGGTTTTTTCACATGAAGATTCAAATATTCTTGTGCACACAGTAAATTCGGAGTTACAAAATTTACGAGATTGGATACGAGCTAATAAGCTGTCCCTGAATATTAATAAAACCAAGTATATGTTTTTTAGTAACACTTTACATAATTTGAATATGGATGTTTATTTTGATGATACTGTTTTAGAAAGTGTTTCACATACAAAATTTCTTGGAATTACAGTAGATAATTAACTTTCTTGGAAATTTCATATAGATTATGTTTGTAAAATTATTTCACGCAATATACGCGTCATTAGCAGGTTCAAATTGTTTCTTCCCCAACATTCATTATTCATACTGTATTCGTCTTTGATATTACCTTATTTAAATTACGGAATTTTGGCATGGGGAAGCACGCATTAAACATTATTAGATAGGGTTTTATTGTTACAAAAGAAGGCACTTTGAATCATTTGTAATGCCGCTCCTTGCTCTCATACAGCTTCTCTGTTTTTTGAAAATAAGATTCTGAGAATTAAAGATATGTTTTTATTTCATTTAGGACAATTTATGTATAGTTATAATAATATCTGTCTTCCGCTTATATTTGATTCTATGTTTTCTCGTAACCTGACATGTCATATACCCAACAAAACAGTCTAATGAATTTCATTTGCCCCTGCTTGGAACGGTGTTAGCTCAGCAGACATTTATTTATACAGGCCCAAGATTCTAGAACTCCCTTAGTCCAGACATAAAGAAAATGATCCTTCTTTGTTTTCATTAAAAAAAAAAGATTGAAATCATTCCTCCTTAAGTCTTATAATGTAATAGAAAGAAACTAATTTTGTTTGTTAATCTTTTTCAGTAAGTAGGTTTTGAAAGCACCAGGGTGCTATTGATTTTTCATAGGCATGTTAGGTCGCATCTTTCGCGGAATTCCGCATCGCATCCCCTGTTTTTCTTATTGAAAACTTGTACATTATTACACGTGCCTTCACAGAACAGATAATGTGTTCTAGTATCAGCAATTCCATACAATTGTATAACACTTTCTCGTCGCTTTCAACGCTCTACACTTCTAATATGGCTAATAATCTCTGTTTGATCTTGAATGTATCGATTGATCTAGGCTTTTTGTTTTTAGTTGTCTCATCTCTTTACTTGTATTTCTGTTTCCTCCCTTTCCCCTTTTCCACTTCTTTCTTCATCCCGCACATTTGTAGTTAAGTTTTCACCTTTTTTTCCTCCTGTGAGGTGCCCACGTTGTAAAAGCATAGTCTTTTAAGTGGGTGCCTCCACTTTTTTTCGCAGAATGAATAATATGTCTGTATGAAAAATGCCTATAATTTTGTAAAGACTATTGACAAATGTTATTCTTTGCTATCTACGTATCATTCCTTCAAACGCATGTCGAATCTTTATTTTTTGTACATTCTGTTGAAAGGAGTGAAAATAAAACCTTTGAATTGAATTTGAATTGAATAGGTCAAGGAAGGTGAACATTCAACACATTTGTGACAAACATGCCATTATAACATTTTGCCAGTTTTGTGCAAATGTAATCACACATTGTCCACATGTACTATAGACCTATTAGGAGAATCATGCATTATGGCGGAGGCATACCAGTCGTCATAGCGACATTTCTAGTTTAATATTACAACGAAGATTAAGACTATTATTAGCAATTGGTAATTTAGTGGTGTACGAAGATTAACTCAAACAATACATCATTATTTGAGTGGCTATTGTAATGTACAATTGATAAAAACCCAATAAATCTGTTTTTCAGGTTATACAGTGCGTATCAAAAAAAGGTAATCCAACTTGGGCGTGCTACTACTTTACACTGAATTGTCAGGTATGGAGAGCTCAATGTTTTGATTGTAATGACATCACAAGCCATCGAAAGCTATGCTGCCGGCTGAAAGCAATAACAAAATTACTTCTTGTATATTACAGAAAGAAAGACCACGCGAAAGTAACAAGATTAAATGCCCTGTTACTGGGAATTTGAAAACGATAGTGACATTGTTTCCATTCGTGTTGTGTCGTTGATTGTCGGCGTGTTTCCTTTCAAAGAGTGTGATTAGTAGGTTAATGGATGTCGGCGTTAAAGCTTGTACAATATAACAATATTGGTCACAGTTTATTATTCCAAAGGTTAATTTTCCCCCAAAGGTTCGTTATTCCGGAGGTTCGTCATGATATAGATTCTCATATTGAAAGGAGAGTTAAAGAAACTACTAGGAATCACAACCACATGCTATATTCTGGTTTGGCCGGCATGTCCTGGATCTTTCTAGCGGGGAATGAAACCCCAATATATAATGATAATGTAATGATGATATAACAATATGAGGTAACGCACGATATAGCTTTATTAGCAGAACACAGAGGAGGGGAGTTTTGAGGAAGATCGGACAATCCGTTGAAAAGTTATGAATTTTTAAAGCGACGGTGCTGCCATCGATGAATGAAAAAACTACCACAATGCATAATAGCATCGCTCCTGGACAACGATATAAGGAAATTATATAGAGAACTTCAAAAATTTCCTTTTTTCTATAAATGAAAAGTACATCCACAGTCCCTCGGGACTTGCTATTAATATATCTTAAGGGTAATGTCCTCCCCTGATAGTTTCTTTCTATCGTTCTTCAGGCGTAACGTCAAACTGTCCTACAAGGATCCTACATCCCCAACTAATCTACATGGAAGCAAAAAGAAACAGACAACTAAAAATTTACAAGTGTCTATCAGACAAAGTGCACACCACACACAAATGTGATTCCGTTATAAAACTGGTGAAAGCAAACACACCAATGTGGGGCACACGTTGGCAAACGTGGGTAAAAGGTGGGCAAGCCGGGTTGGAGTTGGGCAAGGGCTACTCGAGGGTCATCCTTCAAGGGGCCCTTGTGGGCCAGCCAAGGGCAGAGACGGGAAAAGTTGATATGGGTTTCACATGGGCCTGCCACTTGGGTGTTACATGGGCATACACATGGCCACCAGGGAGCATGATGGGGTTTTGTAGGGCTAGCTCTGTCTTTTTTATGTGTGTGCGATTGTATAGTGTGCTTGTATGATCGTGTGTGTGTGTGTGTGTGTGTGTGTGTGTGTGTAAGACGCATACAGCTGTTGCTACTTAAATCTTTATCATTAACCAAACATGACAATTTAGTTAATCCCTGATGGGACTTATGGTTTCTATAGGCCTACCCACACGGGTCCAACAGCAGTCCCACATAGGACCTATAAGGACACATAATCATGAATATTCATGCCTATATGAATATTCAAATGAGAAATTTGGGTGATCGGATTTTAGTAACGATGGTATGGTATGGTATGGTAATTTATTTCCGTAAATATAAAAATCAACATTACAAATCATGTGATACAAAAACTCATAAATAATACGGCTGGATAGCCTCGCTCAGCGAAGAGGACCATTATGGTCCCGCTGTTTTACAGGAGGGTCCAGTATAGATTAAAGTAATACAGTTTCTTCAATTAAACAGCAGATCAAATTACATGCAATGAGAAGAAAGAAAAAAAACACACACGATCGCCGATGTCTTCACGCATTAGACTTTTTTTTTTTGCAGATATACAAAATACTGTGAGGCAGAATCATCAGATAGGATTAGGAAGTAGGAAGTAGGTCGATAGGGGTAGGATATTAGGATTAGGTTAGCGTAGGATTATAGGAATAGGGCATAATCCCCGAGTGTGCTTGTACACAAACTCTCGTATGAGTAATATGCCCATTTTCACCCATTCTTTTCCCCAGATGAGCTAGTATGAAAACCTTGGGCTCAGCTGGGTGCTACATATGCCTTGAGTGATCATTTGAGTGGCTATTGTAATGTACAATTGATAAAAAACCCAATAATTCGGGGGGGGGGTGGGGTTCAGTTTATACAGTGCCTATCAAAAAAAGGTTATCCAACTTTGGCGGGCTACTACTTTACAATTGTCAGCTATGAAGAGCTCATTGTTTTAATTTTAATGATATCACAAGCCATCGAAAACTATGCTGCCGGCTGAAAGCAATAACAAATTTACTTCTTGTATATTATAGAAAGAAAGGCCACGCAAAAATAACAAGATTAAATGCCCTGTTACTGGGAATTTGAAAACGATAGTGACATTGTTTCCATTCGTGTTGTGACGTTGGTTGTCGGCGTGTTTACTTTCAAAGAGTGTGATTAGTAGGTTAATAGATGTCGGCGTTAACGCTTGTACAATATAACAATATTGGCCACAGTTTATTATTCCGAAGGTTCATTTTTTTTTTCCCAAAGGTTCGTTATTCCGGAGGTTCGTCATGATATAGATTTTCATATTGAAAAGAGAGTTAAAGAAACTACTAGGAATCACAACCACATGCTATATTCTGGTTTGGCCGGCATGTCCTGGATCTTTCTAGCGGGGAATGAAACCCCAATATATAATGATAATGTAATGATGATATAACAATATGAGTTAACGCACGATATAACTTTATTAGCAGAACACAGAGGAGGGGAGTTTTGAGGAAGATCGGACAATCCGTTGAAAAGTTATGAATTTTTAAAGCAACGGTGCTGCCATCGATGAATGAAAAAACTACCACAATGCATAATAGCAGCGCTTCTGGACAACGATATAAGGAACTTATATAGAGAATTTCAAAAATTTTCCTTTTTTTTCTATAAATGAAAAGTACATCCACAGTCCCTCGGGACTTGCTATTAATATATCTTAAGGGTAATGTCCTCCCCAGCTATTTTCTTTTTATTGTTCTTCAGGCGTAACGTCAAACTGTCCTACAAGGATCCTACATCCCCAACTAATCCACATGGAAGCAAAAAGAAACAGACAACAAAAAAATTACAAGTGTCTATCTGACAAAGTGCACACCACACACAAATGTGATTCCGTTCTAAAACTGGTGAAAGCAAACACACCCATGTGGGGCCCACTTTGGCAAACATGGGTAAAAGGTGGGCAAGCCGGGTTGGAGTTGGGCAAGGGCTACTCGAGGGTCATCCTTCAAGGGGCCCTTGTGGGCCAGCCAAGGGCAGAGACGGGAAAAGTTGATATGGGTTTCACATGGGCCTGCCACTTGGGTGTTACATGGGCATACACATGGCCACCAGGGAGCATGATGGGGTTTTGTAGGGCTAGCTCTGTCTTTTTTATGTGTGTGCGATTGTATAGTGTGCTTGTATGATCGTGTGTGTGTGTGTGTGTGTGTGTAGGACGCATACAGCTGTTGCTACTTAAATCTTTATCATTAACCAAACATGACAATTTAGTTAATCCCTGATGGGACTTATGGTTTCTATAGGCCTACCCACACGGGTCCAACAGCAGTCCCACATAGGACCTATAAGGACACATAATCATGAATATTCATGCGTATATGAATATTCAAATGAGAAATTTGGGTGATCGGATTTTAGTAACGATCGCCGATGTCTTCACGCATTAGATTTTTTTTTTTTTTTGCAGATATATAAAATACTGTGACGCAGAATCATCAGATAGGATTAGGAAGTAGGAAGTAGGTCGATGGGGGTAGGACATTAGGATTAGGTTAGCGTAGGATTATAGGAATAGGGCATAATCCCCGAGTGTGCTTGTACACAAACTCTCGTATGAGTAATATGCCCAATTTCACCTATTCTTTTCCCCAGATGAGCTAATATGAAAACCTTGGGCTCAGCTGGGTGCTACATATGCCTTGACATATGCCTTGAGTGATCATTTGAGTGGCTATTGTAATGTACAATTGATAAAAAACCCAATAATTCTGTGGGGGGGGGGTTCAGTTTATAGAGTGCCTATCAAAAAAAGGTAATACAACTTTGGCGGGCTACTACTTTACAATTGTCAGCTATGAAGAGCTCAATGTTTTAATTTTAATGATATCACAAGCCATCGAAAACTATGCTGCCGGCTGAAAGCAATAACAAATTTACTTCTTGTATATTAGAGAAAGAAAGGCCACGCGAAAGTAACAAGATTAAATGCCCTGTTACTGGGAATTTGAAAACGATAGTGACATTGTTTCCATTCGTGTTGTGACGTTGGTTGTCGGCGTGTTTACTTTCAAAGAGTGTGATTAGTAGGTTAATAGACGTCGGCGTTAACGCTTGTACAATATAACAATATTGGCCACAGTTTATTATTCCTAAGGTTCATTTTTTTTTTCCAAAGGTTCGTTATTCCGGAGATTCGTCATGATATAGATTCTCATATTGAAGAGAGTTAAAGAACCTACTAGGAATCACAACCATATGCAATATTCTGGTTTGGCCGGCATGTCCTGGATCTTTCTAGCGGGGAATGAAACCCCAATATAATAATAATGTGATGATGGTATAACAATATGAGTTAACGCACGATATAACTTTATTAGCAGAACACAGAGGAGGGGAGTTTTGAAGAAGATCGGACAATCCGTTGAAAAGTTATGAATTTTTAAAGCAACGGTGCTGCCATCGTTGAATGAAAAAACTACCACAATGCATAATAGCAGCGCTTCTGGACAACGGTATAAGGAACTTATATAGAGAATTTCAAAAATTTTCTTTTTTTTTCTATAAATGAAAAGTACATCCACAGTCCCTCGGGACTTCCTATTAATATATCTTAAGGGTAATGTCCTCCCCAGCTATTTTCTTTCTATTGTTCTTCAGGCGTAACGTCAAACTGTCCTACAAGGATCCTACATCCCCAACTAATCCACATGGAAGCAAAAAGAAACAGACAACAAAAAAATTACAAGTGTCTATCTGACAAAGTGCACACCACACACAAATGTGATTCCGTTCTAAAACTGGTGAAAGCAAACACACCCATGTGGGGCCCACTTTGGCAAACATGGGTAAAAGGTGGGCAAGCCGGGTTGGAGTTGGGCAAGGGCTACTCGAGGGTCATCCTTCAAGGGGCCCTTGTGGGCAAGCCAAGGGCAGAGATGGGAAAAGCTGATATGGGTTTCACAGGGGCTTGCCACTTGGGTTTCACATGGGCTCAGACAGGGCCAGCAGGGAGCATGATGGGATTTTATAGGGTTAGCCCTGTCTTTTTTTATGTGAGTGTGTGCGTGTGTGTTTGCATAGTGTGCTTGTATGATTGTGTATGATTGTGTGTGTGTGTGTGTATGTGTGTGTGTGTGTGTGTAGGGCGTATACAGTTGTTGATACTTAAATCGTTATCATTAATCAAACATGAAAATTTAGTTAATCCCTGTTGGGACTTATGGTTTCTATAGGCCTATACCCACACGGGTCCCACAGCAGCTCCACATAGGACCTAAAGGACACATAATCATGAATATTCATGCGTATATGAATATTCAAATAAGAAATTTGGGTGATCTGATTTTAGTAACGATGTCTTCACGCATTAAGTTTGGTTTTTTTTTTTTTTGCAGATATATGAAAGACTGTGACGCAGTATCATCAGATAGGAAGTAGGATGTATAGGTCGATAGGGGTAGGACATTAGGATTAAGTTAGGGTAGGATTATAGGATTAGGACATAATCCCCGAGTGTGCTTGTACACAAACTCTCGTATGAGTAATATGCCCGATTCAACCCATTCTTTTCCCCAGATGAGCTAATATGAAAACCTTGGGCTCACCTGGATCCTACATGGGCCTCACCATGGGCCCCAAGAGGGGCGTGCTTGGGCAAGCCCATTACCCTCTCCATTTTAGTCAATCACTTTCTAGTTGACTAAATGAGGGCAAACATAAAAATGATACCCGTGTGATGCCCACCAGGGTCCAATCGGGCACGCCTACGTCGGGCCATTACAGCTAGGAGACGGATTATTTTTGAATTACTTCAGTTAGGAATAACAAATTACCATAAAAATGGTATCATTTTGACGACAATTAAATTTCCTACAAGTTGATACCCCATTTGATGGGATAAATAGTTTTTGTCATGAAATATTAAGGAAGGAAATATGTTTTTTAAGATTTTTTGAAAAATACGAAATTTCATTTTAATGTTCTTTTCCCTACAATTAATATGCATTTACAAATAACATTTGAATTTTCCTAAAATAATCCCCCAAACATAGCTGTTATCATGTGAAAACAGCTTTCCAATACACCAATTCCTTTAAAAGTTACACGACAAGGGGATATGGTTCAATAGGTTTTACAGCAATATTTAAGGGTTATAATGTCTCAGAGCGCAATTGCGTAGGTTCTGTATGTGCGGTTTGTTGTAGATCACTGCTATCTATTGATCAAATCTCATCGAAATCGGCGAAGAAAGAAAGAAAAATTACACTTCCTATTCCTTATATGAAATAAAAATGTTTTTTTTTTCTATTTTGTGTTACCAAACTCAATCCATTCAGCTTCCCATATCAACAGTTTCACGTCTTTTTGGATTACCTCCAAAAACGTGGAACTAATCACAACTTATCTGATATTAAAAAGTTAAAGAAAAAAATTAGACATGACAGTTTCCTCTTATTGGAAGATTAAAGTGAAAAGAAAGAAGAATCTTATGCTAAATGCGCTATTTGAAAGAAATAAAGAACTTGTTAAATGGCCTTTCAGAGTTTAAAATGAAACATAGCTATCTTATGTTTTTCGTAACAAAATGAAGGGAAGTATCTGTGTAGTTCATGTCGGCCCATACTGGGTTACATCATAAATTCTTCAGAAATGGTCCCTGTGCACCCCCCCCCCCCCAAAAAAAAAAAAAAAAAAAAAAATCTACGATATGCTCGAAGATTGCAGAACCTGTATTGTGCGAATCTGGTTGTCGCCAGCGGAAAGGGGGTTGCGTGTGCGTCTAATTTGCATACTTCTAAGATGGCCGCCGCCGGTTGCTAGGAGAGGGATTATTTTTGAATAAATTTAGTTAAGAATATCAAATTACCGTAAAAATGGTATCATATTAAAGAAAATTAAATTTCCTACAAGTTAATATCCCGTTTTATGTAATAAATAGTTGTTGTCATGAAATACAAAGGAAGGATTTTTTTTTACATTTTTCCCAAGAAATACGGATTTCAGTAATGTTTTTTTCCATACATTTAATTTGTGTACATTTAATTTCTGTTTACAAATAACATTGGAATTTTCCTTAAGTTAATTATTAATTATTGTGTGAAAGCGGCTATTCAATACACCCATTCCTTTAAAAGTTACACGACATTAAAGGGAAAAGGTTCAATATGGTTATACAGATATTTAATGGTAATGTCGTAACGCGTGTAATACTATAATAATTATTGCAAGTATGAGACCCTATCACTTCTTACATCCAAATTATTGATTAAATATCATTAAATCTTGTGGAATATGAAAGAAAATTAAATTTTCTATTCGCTATCACCTTTGATCTGCTCAGCTTCACTTTTAGTTTACGTCTTTTTTCATCTAGAGTGAAGGCCTTACGAGAGGTGTAATTTCATGACGGCCGAAACGGGCTTACCTGGATAGGGGTTTCCAACATATTGAAATTAATAAAACTTGTCTTCATCAATTCTTATTCTTCTGATCGTCTTCACACACATACTCACACCTCCAGTATTACACACAGGCATTCATGCAGGGGAAATGAGCCCAGTCGTCAATTTCGTGAATTTATTAAATACGCCATTAGTGCATTCATGGAACATCAAACTCGAATGCTTTATTTATTTTATTTAGATTTCGAAATAAGAGATACAGGTATACCGCAAAAGCGAAATAATTCTCATCATGCTCTAGCATGAAATCAATTTATTTCTATATGATAAGATCGCACACACGTGTTCTCATTCTTTGGTGGTTCGCCTGATGGTTTTTAAACATATTGCTTATACGTACTGTATTGCCAAGAAACTAATAGATAGATTACAAATACCAAGGAACGGCGTTGACAAAAACGAATAGTTGGAATTCAAATCCAGTCGCTTTCAAATTCTGTTTTTTTTTTTAAAATAAAAAATCATTTCATGAACTTAACTTTATTACATGGGTTGATTTAAATGCAATACAAAGTAAACTTGGTTGTTAAATCCGTTAGAAGTGACTAATAATCAATATTATACAAAAATGAGAGAGAGAGAGAGAGAGAGAGAGAAAAAAAAAAACCCCAAAATGTTCTGGTTAAGTAGACCTTAATGCATGGATCTATAAAACATGAGGGAAATGTCAGAGGGAACATTAACCGGTTACAGCTCGTTATTCCTAAGATTCGTTATTCCGAAGGTCCGTTGTTCCGAATTTCATTTTCGGATTAACCAATCTTCGGAATAACGAACCTTCGGAATAACGAAACAAATTTTCGGATCAACGAACCCTTTTTCATTTTCGGATTAACGAACCTCCAGGTATAGGGAATTGCGTGTTTCGGATTAACGACCCTTCGGAATAACGACCCTTCGGAATAGCGAACCTTCGGAATAACGAACAGCACCCACATTAACCATGCATGCGTGTATGTATGTGTGAATGTGATATATAGGTTTTCCCGGCAAATTTCGCACTTTTGTCAGTCCATTTGATAAAAGGTTCATTCAATTTAGGGAAAATCCTCGTCACTACACATTCTGTTATTCAAAATTGCGACCTGTTCGTTCAATTTATCACTTCGGTCAGTGAAATTCGCACATGTGCCTTTCGAATTCGTAAAACGGGCATTCAAATTGGCACTTGCTCTTCAGTCATTCAAATTCGCCAACTGGCTGAAAATGGTATTTCAGTCATTCAATTTCGAGTATGGGCAGTCAAATTCCAAACATGTTCATTCAAATTGGCGAAGTGTTATTTCTATTTTGTAAAAGTGAGAACTATGATTTATACGTATCTAAGTTATGTTAAGTATATAGTAAAGGTATCTTTGATCCTAAATAATTCAAGTTTGTTGTTCTGTAACGCCTCTCTTTTTTCATACATGTTATCAGAACTATACATGCCATGCTTGCACCAGTATACCATAGATTCACTTCACTTTCTTATGTCTAGTCATGGCAGCACGAGTTAGATACAGACGTATCTCTCAAGAAGACAGGGAAAGAATCATAGAAGCATTTGAGGGTAATAGCCTTAACAAATTGATGGCTAGAGCTGATCCAGGAACTTTTATTTATTCCTAATGATAACTAACGCAATCTAGCACCCATCAAATGAAAATAATGAAACATGCAGATGAAAGAAATAATCACGATGTACATTGAAAACTCTTCTCCCAATTAATGTCAAAACAAACTTAAGATCAATGTATCTGTGAATGAAATAATGCTATCGAACATTATAAACACATACACATATTTATTTTGAAAGTACTGTTGCAAAGGTGATATCAGAATAAAAGCATACACGTGTCTGCTAATTTGACTGCAGTAAATGCGAAATTGGATGCCCAAGAATGAATTCGAATGAATGAGCGCAGCGTATCTAACGTGATCACGTGACTATATCGCGCTAAATTTAATGAACGCTTTGCGAAATGGTGCTTGTCTTACGAATATGATCTGACAAAGTGCTGATTAGAATGATGTAAAAGGTAATTCGAATGCTCCAAAATTGATTTGAATGAATAGATTATTAAATTGAAATACCGAACATGGCGTCTAGGCTAAATTGTGTTAAATTGCAATTAGGAATTGGACTATAAAAAGTGCGAAATTGGCCGGGAAAACCTATACTATAATGTTGTGTATATGATATATGTATATATATATATATATATATATATATATATGTATACATATACATATATCACGTTTATATTTAAGCAGGTTTGTATATCTACGTTTGTGTTGTGCGTCTTTGTGTCCAAGGATGTATGTATATGACTAATGTGTTAAAGGGATAGTACAGTATTGGTGGAGATGAGAATTGGGCTTTTAACTTGTTGCGAGATACCAAGAAATCACTTATGATATAGTACAGAGCATACCATTTTAAATAAGAGGAATTCAAAGTTTATTTGATGAAAATCGGGCTTGGAATGACTGAAACATCCAAAAGCAAAGTAAAACAAAGCGATCGTAGTAAAGTGTGGGCCCCACACCTTATTAGAATCGCTCTTTTTTGGATATCTCAGCCATTTCAAAGCCAATTTTCATAAAATAACGTTGAATTCCTTATAGAATTACATGCTCTTTCATATTATTTCATAAGAGGTTTCTCAATATCTCACCAAAAAATGTTAGAAACCTGAAATTAGGTCTCAACCAAAACTATACGATCCCTTTAAACATTATATTCAGAGTGCAAATCTTTAACCACAACGAATACAATATTTACATGTTTTCCACAAAAATTAGACATCTTTTATAATTTAGATAAATTTGCTAAAATTATTCAAAGTATATCTCTTTTAAGCGCATCTGACGTGCAATCCACTTTATAGAGCGCATGTAAGTTCCGCTGGAATAGCAACTCATGCATGAATTAAAAGCACCATTCAAAGTTTTCAGATATCAATGCCCTACTCGTCCGCCGATCCTTTTTAGATAGAGTAAATATAAATGTGCATGATCGATACCCAAAAGATTATTGACATTGCACATTAAACACTTTCACTAGGTTCCCATTCTAGCGCGTCTCGATATGCCAATACATGTATGTATACTATCTACCACAAATCGATTCCTAGTCTACGAGTGATCGTGATGATCTTATCATGGCTTATCACTTATCGCTTGTAATTCGTGTTGTGTCGTTGGTTGTCGGCGTGTTTCCCTTCAAAGAGTGTGATTAGTAAGTTAATAGATGTCGGCGTTAAAGCTTGCACAATATAGCAGTATTGGTCACAGTACATTTTATTCCGGAGGTTCATTTCTTTTTTCCAAAGGTTCGTTATTCCGGAGGCTCGTCATTATAGAAAAACGGGCCTAACCACCGACACAACAGGAATGGAAACAATGTCATTATCGTTTGCAGATTCCCAGTAACAGGGCATTTAATCTTGTTACTTTCGCGTGGCCTTTCTTTCTATAGTATACAAGAAGTAATTTTGTTATTGCTTTCAGCCGGCAGCATAGCTTTCGATGGCTTTGTGATATCATTAAAATTAAAACATTGAGCTCTCCATAGCTGACAATTGTAAAGTAGTAGCCCGCCAAAGTTTGATTACATTTTTTTTTATACGCACTGTCTTCGTACACCACTTAATTACCAATTGCTAATAATAGTCTTAATCTTCATGGTAATATTAAACTAGAAATGTCGCTATGACGAATGGCATGCCTCCGACATAATGCATGATTTTCCTAATAGGTCTATAGTACATGTGGACAATGTGTGATTACATTTTCACAAATTTGGCAAAATATTATAATGGCATGCTTGTCACAAATGTGTTGAATCTTTACTTTCCTTGACCTAGGTTTAATTGGATGAATAGGAGAGCATGTATTTGGGGATTTTAGGACTTTAACTTGACTTTGACCCTTTCATAAGTTTATGCACTGAGTAATTTTCAAGGTATGGAGAAAAAGTGCAATTTCTTTATTGAGTAGAAGATTGTTACCATTTTCATCTGGCCTTTGACCCTAAAATTCATAAGAGAATCTCTGTCAGGCAGAATATGCATAAATATGTACTAAATTTCAAGATACCATGAGCCACTTCCGAGACATGGAGGAAGAAGTAAAGTTCAGCACTTTCACTTGATCTCTGACCTTTGACCTTTTGGCAAAAACAAATTGCCAGATTATCTCTATTTTGGGTTATACATGCATACACTAAGTAAAAAAAAAGTCCTGCTGGCTTTTCATAAATATGAGGGAAATAGTAAGATTTTGAAGTGTTGCCCTTGGCACTGGAAGTGTGAGTATGTGTGTGAAGATGATCAGAAGAATAAGATTTGATGAAGAGAAGTTTGATTGATATCAATATGTTGGAAACTCCTGTCTAGGAAAGCCCGTTTCGG
Source organism: Diadema antillarum (assembly GCF_040938485.1). Taxonomy (NCBI): domain Eukaryota; kingdom Metazoa; phylum Echinodermata; class Echinoidea; order Diadematoida; family Diadematidae; genus Diadema; species Diadema antillarum. The sequence continues at coordinate 67,996 of NW_027270986.1, forward strand.
CCGTCATGAAATTACACCACTCTTATATATATTATACACAACACAAACGTATACAAACCTGCATAAATATAAACGTGATACCATATACATGCACACATACATACACGCATGCATGGTTAATGTTCCCTTTGACATTCCCTCATGTTTCATAGATCTATGCATTAAGGTCTACTTAACCAGAACATTCTCTCTCTCTCTCTCTCTCTCTCTCATTTTTGTATAATATTGATCATTAGTCACTCCTAACGGATTTAACAACCAAGTTTACATTATATTTCATTTAAATCAACCCATGTAATAAAGTCAAGTGCATGAAATCATTTTTATTAAAAAAAAAAGAATTTGAAAGCGACTGGATTTGACTTGCAACCATTCGTTTTTATCAATGATATTCCTTGGTATTTGCAATCTATCTATTAGTTTCTTGGCAATAATAAATGAGCAATATTTTTAGAAACCACCAGGCGAACCACCAAAGAATGAGAACACGTATGTGCGATCTTATCATATAAAAATAAATTGATTTCATACTTGCAATAATCATTATAGTATTACACGCGTTACGCAAGTGCGGCCGTCGACATTACCCTTAAATTTCTGTATAACCGTATTAAACCTTTTCCCTTAATTGTCGTGTAACTTTTAAAGGAATTCGTGTATTGAATAGCCGCTTTCACATAATAATATTTATTAATGGGGTTTAACTTAAGGAAAATTCCAATGCTATTTGTAAACAGAAATTAAATGTTTGGAAAAAACATTACTGAAATCTGTATTTCTTGGGAAAAATGTAAAAAAAAAAACCTTCATTAGTATTTCATGACAACAACTATTATTACATAATGCGGGGTATTAACTTGTAGGAAATTTAATTGTCTTTGATATGATACCATTTTTATGGTAATTTGATACTCTTAACTAAAGTTATTCCAAAATAAACCCTCTCCTATAGCAACGGGCGGCGGCCATCTTAGAAGTATGCAAATTAGACGCACGCGCAACCCCTTTTCCGCTGGCGACAACAAGATTGCAACAAAACAGGTTCTGACGATCTTCGCACATATCGTATATATATATATATATATATATATTTGGGTTTTTTTTGCGGGCGGGGGGGGGGGGTGCACGGGGACCATTCTGAAGAATAATTATGATGTAACCCAGTATGAGCCGACATGAACTACACAGATACTTCCCTTCATTTTGTTATGAAAAAATAAGATAGCCATGTTTCATTTTAAACTCTGAAAGGCCATTTAACAAGTTCTTTATTTCTTAGCGCTTTTAGCATAAGATTCTTCTTTTTTTTCACTTTAATCTTCCAATAAGAGGAAACTGACATGTCTATTTTTTTCATTTAACTTTTTAATATGAGATAAGTTGTGATTAATTCCACGTTCTTGGAGGGAATTCAAAAAGACAAGAAACTGTTGACATGGGAAGCTGAATGGATTGAGTTTGGTAACACAGAATAGAAAAAAAAAACATTTTTATTTCATATAAGGAATAGAAAGTGTAATTTTTCTTTCTTTCCTCGCCGATTTCGATGAGATTTGATCAATAGATAGCAGTGATCTACAACAAACCCCACATACAGAACCTACGCAATTGCGCGCTGAGACATTAATTGCTGTAAAACCTATTGAACCATATCCCCTTTAATGTCGTGTAACTTTTAAAGGAATTGGTGTATTGGAAAGCCGTTTTCACATGATAATAGCTATGTTTGGGGGATTTTAGGAAAATTCAAATGTTTTTGTTAATGCATATCAAATGTATGTAAAAGAACATTATACCCAAATTCCGTATTTTTTTTGAAAAATTAAAAAAAACATAATTCCTTCCTTAATATTTCATGACTACAACTATTCATCCCATTAAATGGGGTATCAACTTGTAGGAAATGTAATTTTCTTCAAAATGATACTATTTTAATGGTAATTTGTAATTTCTAACTAAAGTTATTCAAAAATAATCCATCTCCTAGCAACGGGCGGCGGCCATCTTTGAAATACGCAAATAAGACGTGCGCGCAACATTTTCTTTTTAACCCGCTGGCGACAACCGCATTCGGAAAATACAGGTTCTGACGATCTTCGAACATATTGCAGATTTTTTTTTTTTTTTTTTGGGGGGGGGGGTGTGCACGGGGACCCTTTCTGGCTGCTAGACTATACTTAGAGGTACTGTTTACCATTGGGGGCAGGAATTTTGATGTTCGAGATATAACATTTGATGCAATAATAAGGTCAGTTGTATCACAAAACATCATATCATGTAAAAATTTCGCAATAAAGCCTGAAATATAAGGAGATGTCACTATTTGTCTCAATAAACCATTACTGTAGACGGTTTAGTCTAGAAACATTTTTATCATAACCTACAGTATTGGTTCACATTTTATGTATTACATTTTAACAATGCTTAACATCAATTATACAGATTGGTTTTTACTATCCCTTACTCACATTTTAGAATTACTTTGAAGCACTGAAGCTGGGTTTTTGCTTCATTTTTTTTTTATGATGAAATAAATGGCAGTTAACGGTATAGGCCATTTGTCAAACCAGGGCCCTGTTTCATAAAGCTGTTCGTAAAGTTACAAACAACTTACGAGCGACTGGCGATCAGCTCTGATGTGCTATACTTATCAGAATTTCAATAATTCAGCACAAGAACTGATCACCAGTCGCTCGTAAGTTGATCGTAACTTTACGAACAGCTTTATGAAACAGGGCCCAGGATACTACACGTTGCGAGAAATGTAATGGACAGACACAATAAAGAAATAAAAAAGGCCAAAAACACTTTGTTTGTATGATTTTTTTTCAATAACTCATAATCATAGCAAATCTTATATCCAAATTGAAAGCAAAAAAAAGGGGGGGGGTCAATGGGCTCTTCGGGAGGGGGGGGGGGGGGCAGGAAAGGAGAACAGGGCCTACTCACTGTCATGACTGTGCGAGAGAACTCAGCTCAGTCCCAATTGAAGGCGTCATTTTCCCCGAGGGTGCTTCTTGTGGTGCTGGAATACGTCCTGGATATAAGTGTTTACGATCATCCAAATCACAGGATTCTAAAGGCTCTGAAGTCCACTCTGACAGTAAGGGCGAAAATGTTACCCTTTCGCAGTTCGTGGACTGGACAAACACTCTCCCCCACTTCCACCCGTTCCTCTTCCTTCCCTCTTTCTTAAATTTCTCTGCATTTTTTTTTTCGATCATACAAAAATATGCATAACATACAGGGCCTTATAGAACCCTATATAATTTTTTGGGGAAAAAATAAAGTAAAAGGCCTCCCCCTCCCCCCCCCCCGCCCCCCCCCCCCAAAAAAAAAAACCAAACAAACAAACTAACAACTCACACACACACACACACACACACACACACACACACACACACAACTCTGGTCGAAAACCCGCATCACTGTAGTGTACACCCGTGGGAGTTTATACATAATTTTTGTAAATTATTTGGATATTAAAGCAAAGACCGTGTGGACGGTGGACGATGATCTTAGTGAGGAGGAGACATAGAGCTGCATCTTACAGCTCTATGGGAGGAGAAAAATCTTTGTATAAAACTAACTTGCCGGAAGGACGCCCTCTCGTGTGGGCAGTTTTCGCAAATATGGCAGCGTGCGCCCTACACGTCCACCACACACGTGCAGAATCTAGGTAGGAGTTCTTTCAGCTTTGCCTAAACGTTACACACAGGCTAGGCCAAAGTTCAGGCCATCGTGATTATCCTTGTCGTCGCAAGTGCAGTCATGTGACGTAGTGGCGGTCGAATTCAACTGTGTAATTCCCTTCGAACCGACCACCGATCGGATAGGAGTAAGTATGCAGGGGCATTACTTTTCTTTTTAAGAAAGATTATTTTCTTTTTTCACGACGATTTAGATTATCAAGGTTTCAAATGTAAGTTTTTCAAACTCACTGAACTGTTGTTAACAGTGCCGTGTGTACTATATTATGACTGCATGTTAATATACAGTGTATACCGGGAAGCGATTTTTTTTTTTCAGCAGTAGCACAGACTCCCGGATGCTACAGAAAGATCTTGATGCACTACAGCAGTGGGAAAACACCTGGCTGATGTCATTCAACCCCAGCAAGTGTTTCGTAGTGAGGTTTTGTCCCTCTCGATCCACAATGAATTGCAGCTACTGTAAAAGAATGGAACGATATCCCTTCTACTGTAGTCTCTGCAAACACAATTGATGCTTTTAAGCGCAAACTATTCAACCAACTACTATGTAACCACAAACCCAGTTAACCGAAAGTAATGACCACTCAAAGCCACACCTCCAGTTAAAATTCCCTAGTGGAATGTTCCGGAGGCTACCAATCCATGATCCAAGATCCATGACAACACATCCATAACACTGCTCTTCAAAAGTGTGAGTCTCTTAAATATCTTGGTGTCACGTTATCTAACGGCAAACGTCCAATTGACTTCACTCAGTTTCAAGTGGTCATCACAATAATTCACATGTACATTAAATTACAATGTATCTCAGCAATCTCCATGAAAGCTAATCAACAGCTTGGTTTCATCCGGCGCAACACAAGGTTCTTCCCTCAGTCATTCAGGGAGGCAGCTTATAAGTCCCTTCCTTGTCAGTCCGGGAAACCCGCTCATTAGGACCGCTCCCGCGTACGAGGACTGCCCCGCGCCCTCCTCTCATCGTGCACGCAAGTTGTATTCATCTTCGTGATAGGCTGCATTTTATAGCCCTTTGAAGATTAAGAAGAAGAAGAAGAAATTATAGTACGCGTAACATTAGAAACGTCAACCACAAAAAGCTAACTTAGAGGGGAGTCCGCGTCCGGTCTTACTCTTAATCTTACATTTTGTAATACACTAATACTAGTCAAGGTTAGAACTACAACTACATGTATCTCTAACGTTACTTCGTTACTAGTAACGTGTGTGTTAGAGTTCTAACTATTTAACGTTTAAGTCTTAGGTTAGATTGACTTTAATAGTTCATGAGTTAGCGTCTTGGGATCGTACAATTTTGGTTGAGACCTAATTTCAGCTTTCTATGTTCATTTTTGGTATTTGGGCAATTCCAGCGTTACGGACATTACATTTAGAGAATTTTTGGTGACTTTGTGGGCTTATTTCAACAACTCAGTATAATCATTTTTAATCCATTCATGGTTTATTCTAACCCAGTCATCCTGAAATGTCAACAGTCCGAGTTTTGATCATTTATTATAAATCATTTGGTAGATATTACACAAAACGTTTGCCGTTACGGACATTACATTTTTTGGACATGATTTTTTACCTCCATGTGGATATGTTGAGAAATTTATGGATAAGAGCATTAAGAAAAATTAATTTTCTTCTGAAATGAGTGCTCTGGTCCTGTTTAAGTTGTAGATCGATAATGGTGTGCAACACATTAAGCATTTACTCTACAGGTTCACAAATGTAGCGTTACGGACATTACATTTTTAGCGTTACGGACATTACAACTTTGTCCACTTTTTAAAGTCCGAATATTCATACTTTAACACAGTCAATATCTCAGACAAGGCTAATATTAGTGTTGTTTGGTTCATTCTTAACCATGAACTACTTTGAAACAAATGCTGAAGTGTGTCTGAATATGAAATGATGAGAGTCAAAGGTTGTGTGTTTTTACAAAAATTATCAAAAATTTTGCCCAAAAATGGGTTTTTAAAAGAAAAGAATGCCTAAATACATTTCAGTTGTATCAAAATACCACTCAAATGAAAGAACTAGACAAGTTCTAGCATTTGATACTAAATTTGTACCCGTAGCTCATATATTTTTCAAATTATTGCAGATTTATGATTTTTAGGAAAGGTAACATTTTTCGCGGAATTGCCCACTTATAAAGATAATGAGAAACCAAGATATCCAAAACAAGAGCGATACCGATAAAGTGTGCACGTGTGGGACCCACACTTTAATCTTTGTATTTTATTACGATTGCTATTAAACATTACTTTGTTTTTGAATGTTTCAGTCATTCCAAACCTGATTTTCATCAAATAAACTTTGAATTCCTCTTAACCGTAACCAGGCCGGGCTTTTTGGGGTGTTCTGTGGCCAAAGCGGGGCTGATTCAACCCCCCCAAGATCTCGGCTGTCGATCGCGCCATGAAAATTGGCACATGCATTACCTGTAGCATAATCTACATTGTACCACATTACACAAAAAGAAATGGACATTTTTTGATTAGACTAATTGATTATGCTAATATATACATAAAATCATACATTTTGCTCTAAATCAGAAAGTAAAGCTCCTAGAATCCTACTTTTTGGTGATAACATTCTTTGTACACAAGTTGTAGCATTCCTAACAATGTACAACTTGTACTTGAAAAAAAAAATCTGGTATCAACTTAATTAACTATGTATTTTAGTGTTTTATGAATTTCTTATGTATTTCTTTGTTTTCAACCTTTTGTTTTATCATTTTTTGTCCCCGCCGAACGAGTTCGAGCAGGGGACTATGAAACGGGCTCCGTACGTGTGTGTGTCCGTCCGTGTGTCCGTCCGTGTGTCCGTCCGTGTGTGCGTCCGTGTGTGATCAAAATGTTCAAAATGCTACTCCTTCGCCATTTCTAACCCGATTTTGATTCTGTTTGCTTTATATGATAGCACTACATGGGAGCTTTGAAACTTCTATACAGAATTTCAATTGTGACCTTTGACCTTGACCTTTGACCTATATTGTACATTTTGCTTCAAAATGCTACTCCTTCGCCATTTCTAACCCGATTTTGATTCCGTTTGCTTTATATGATGGCACTAGGTGAGGGCTTCAAAACTTCTACACAGAATTTTGACCTTTGACTTCTTTGACCTTTGACCTTGATTTTTGACCTATATTGTACATTTTGCTACAAAATGCTACTCCTTCGCCATTTGTAACCCGATTTCAATTCCGTTTGCTTTAAGTGATGGCACTAGGTGAGGGCTTCAAAACTTCTACACAGAATTTTGACCTTTGACTTCTTTGACCTTTGACCTTGATTTTTGACCTATATTGTACATTGGCTACAAAATGCTACTCCTTCGCCATTTCTAACCCGATTTTGATTCCGTTTGCTTTATGTGATGGCACTAGGTGAGGGCTTCAAAACTTCTACACAGAATTTTGACCTTTGACTTCTTTGACCTTTGACCTTGATTTTTGACCTATATTGTACATTTTGCTACAAAATGCTACTCCTTTGCCATTTGTAACCCGATTTCAATTCCGTTTGCTTTAAGTGATGGCACTAGGTGAGGGCTTCAAAACTTCTACACAGAATTTTGACCTTTGACTTCTTTGACCTTTGACCTTGATTTTTTTTTACCTATATTGTACGTTGGCTACAAAATGCTACTCCTTCGCCATTTCTAACCCGATTTCGATTCCGTTTGCTTTATGTGATGGCACTAGGTGAGGGCTTCAAAACTTCTACATAGAATTTTGACCTTTGACTTCTTTGACCTTTGACCTTCATCTTTTGACCTATATTGTACATTTTGCTACTAAATGCTACTTCCGGCGGGGACATATATTACGCACCGCGTAATTTCTACTTTTCCTTGTTTGCCGCAGAATTTATGACAGAACCTTTTACAAGCATAATCATGCTAAAATTAATTGATTTCAGCCTATGAAAGTGAAAATAATCATATCTTTATGAATATAAGGTGAGAAAATTCCATTTGCATCTAGACTTTACTACACACAAAATCACGTTTTTTAGCCATTTTCGGTCTGACAGGCATGTATAAAAGGTCGTGCAGCGTTGTAAAGGTATGCACGATTTTCGCGAAAATGCTGGATCAAAAGATGCATGAGACTTGAAAGTAAAAAGTCAGCGAACGGTGTGGTCAAAAAATTTCGCGCGGCGGAATAGTCGCGAAAAATGTCGAGGGGGGGGGGTTGATTCAACCCCCCAGCCTTTTTAGGGTTAAAGTGGTAGGCCCTATGCTCTATCGGCCTAGGGCCTACTATTTCACAAGTGGTTTATCTTGCAAAAAGTTAAAAGCCCACGCCCCAGTTCCCATCTCCACCAATTTCCAATAGGCCTACTGTAATTTCGGTCTGTAACGTTAGACTATCTGGTCTTCGGGGATATATGTTCCGCGGAGAGACTACATCTGGCTTCGCAGATCCCCTCCTGTATGGAGGTGTATCTTATTACCAAACGATTCTTATTTAATTTCTCCAAACTGGCAACAGTATGCATTTACAGTAATACGGCCAAATCGTGATATCGGTCCTCTCTCGTTCTGCGTGTGCGTCTCCACTATGTCTGATGTGCAAAGTCTTGAGGAAGTTGAAAGAAGTCCCCGGTTATGACAAATGAATGGCGGTGAATAGAGTAGGGACCTGTTTTGCGATAATGCCATTAATTCAGCTAAATAAAGATCTCCTAGGGTTCTAGAACTATAATGAAGATAATTGCAATGCTGATGAGTTTAGCTGTAACAGTATTAAAATCTACTTCGTTTCTTGAAAACTAAGCCACACACTAAACAAAATACGTATTTCAAAGAACCCTTCCACAAAAGCAAAATGAGTAGTAGGTCCAACTATACCACTTTTTTTTTTTTTTTTTTGCTGCAGTTTAGTAATTTTCTGCACTGGCTTTCCATGTGAGATATCACTAAACAGCGTGTGGTGCAATGAATGCGTACATCCAGCTGTACGTGTCGCTTTACAGGCTTTCGCTTCCATACGTGTTCGGTATTAGTAAATACAGGGCTCGACACTAACGGTGGCCCGGTGGCCCAGGGCCACCAAAAATGAAAGTCGGGCCGCCAAATTTCCAAAAAGGGCAAATTTGGTGGCCCGCCTCGGGCCACCAAAATTTTTTTGAAAAGTACATGTCAATAAATTCATAACTTTTTGCGCCGGAAATGCATAAATGCATGCAGTGAGTGTCAGTACTGTGTGACTCATTTAAAAAAAACAACAGGACTTTAAATGTTTTTTATTGTTTTTTTCGGACCACCAAATTTTTCTCTCGGACCACCAAAGATTTGAAATTGATGATTTTGGTGGCCCTATTGGGCCACCGAAAAAAAAGGTTAGTGTGGAGCCCTGGGTAATAGGATATTGTTCTTTGATAGGCTTCCTGGCTAAAATAGCAATAGAGGAGGGCAATAACATAAAAAAAATAAACTAAGACTCCTGCGGACAGACAGATCTTTCTGTCTAACGTTACATCACCATGTGCACAATTGCTGTAATAGTGTATGAACCTTTTTGTGATCAGCAGTAGTAGCCCGACTACTATACAGCCCTATCGCTGTACACCATGTGTCACGACAACAAACCAAAACACATAGACATACAGTTTTTGTATCACCACCATGAATTATCTAGTGCGATGATATATTTGGTATTTTGTATAGAGGATCTAAACTATAGCTTGATTACAATCTGTAATGTAACTTTTAAATGAGTGGTCTTTAATATGTTGTCTTTTTTTTTTCGTACTGTATTTTTTTTATTCATGCTCAGTTGACTGCCAGTAGGGCCTACTGCAGGGATGTACTACCAGTAGACGTTCAAGTTCCAGGAGCAGGTTATGAAGGCTTTCCTACATACATGACCCTAAGGCTCTGGCACAGTGTATAGATATCACCATGGCAACACTCCCCTCTCAGGAAGAAGAGGATGCCCTGCTAGAGGATTTGACTGATGTAACATTCTCCCCACCTCTGTATGTGCAACGCTACCAAGAGATAACAAAGATTGCCAAAGAGTGTCAGCCCAAGAAGGTATATTGGTCTGAAATCTTCACATACACTGTACAATACTAGTTTGAGGCTGTTAGAATTGCGCAGGATTGGAAAGATATAAATGCATGTGACTAAAAAAATCAACCATGTGCATAAACAATGGTGAATGAAAATAAACCGGGCCCAATTATGATTAGGAGAGTCTTCATCTAGGAGCATTGCAATCTCCTCTTATTGTTTAAATCTGTCTCTTGTAATTTGTGACCGTGCATCACAAAATGAACAAAAAGTCGCAGACACTGATTTTGTGTGAGGACTGAAAATAGGTGAAATAGGTCAACCTAGCCGGTCTTGACTTTGTCATATTTTCTGAAAGAGCAAGACTTCTTCTACATCATGCTGAAATTAAGGATCATAAAACTGGCAGGAACATTTTTTTTTAGCAGTTTATCTCGAGCAGTTTTTTGGTAGAATAGTGTGATTAGGTTTGTCTTTACAGTTCCTTTTTAATTTATGAAAGATCTTGTACACACTCTTCACTTTCAACTCTAATTACTTTTGAAAGGGTAATGCTACTGCTTTGAAAGTTGGCATTAATTATGGACAGAATGTGTTAAGAAGGCATGCTCAATTTCGGTTTAATCTGATAATCCCTTCATTCTTGTTATACTCTAGTGGTTTACATCCTGCACAGCCAGCACGGCTTGGTAAAGATTAAGTGCTGGAATAGACACTATACTTCAGAGCCTCTTTCCTCAGTTCGCCCTTTTTCCAGACTGTCATGACTGTGTGCTTTCTTTCCTATATTTAGGTAGGTTAAGAGAGTTCATTTGATTTGAGTTAAACATCATTTTAAAGCTTAAAGTCTGCTCTTTCAGAATATGCTCTGAATTAAAATGTCATGTCTGGCGACTCTGTGTTTGTTTTGTGATGCAGGGTCACATTTGTCTTTTCTGTAGAAGAACAAAATTAAGACTGTTATGCTTTGCACAGAAGTCAACATGATAAAAGGGACAAAAATTGTATTTTGTCAGTTTTTGATGAGATGGAAGAGGCAGAGAATTTAATTTGGGGGAGGAGGAGGAAGGGGGGGGGGGCAGATTAATCAGATGTGAGTGACTGCTATGAATTTTCAAGTGGGATGTCACTGTCAGTTGTGTTATCAACATTCTCCTGATGTCAATTGCTTAATGCTATGTTCAGGTAACCTAATTGAGATTGCTGTTTAGGACTTGACCTCCCGAAGGATCACAACCTTGTCGGGGTCGGGTGGGCTTGCGTGTCTCAGTGACCCCTAGAGCTATGCCGGCAGGAGTCTATTCTCCTGGCAGGGCCACCCAAGCCGGACAGGTCAAAGGGTAGAGACCAGACGAATAGTGATCCCATGCCCTCCTGGGCCCTGTTTCATAAAGCTGTTCGTAAAGTTACGAACATCTTACGAGCGACTGGTGATCAGTTCTTGTGCTGAATTATGGAAATTCTGATAAGTATAGCACATCAGAACTGATCACCAGTCGCTCGTAAGTTGTTCGTAACTTTACGAACAGCTTTATGAAACAGGGCCCTGGTTGGGGGTTGGGCACAGGGTTAAAACAGCCCTGTCCTGTAAAAAGTAATCTGTTACGGAAATAGCAACAAAAGTCACAACAAAAACCAGTGTTCTTTCCTCCAGTGTACTGAATGCTACCAGGATGATTGACAATTGGTCAATGCGAAAAAAAGGCAACCGACAGGAATGTGGAGGTTGTGATCGCCAAATGTAGACTAAGACAGCACTCTACTGGACTCCAGAAGGGAGGAGGAAGAGGGGGAGTCCCAAGAACAAATGGAGAAGGACCATGGAGAGAGAGATAAGAGACCTACGTGTAAACCACATGTGGGGGACAAGACAACGTCTGGCCATGGACAGAAGCGAATGGAGGACTTTTGTTGCTGCTCTACAATTTTACATGCGTATGGCATAATGGACCGTATGTAAGTACATTGTACATGTACAGTAAGTTGAGGATTTAAGAAAACCAAAACTAGTCATTCATTTTTACCCATCGTAAGGTTTTATCTTTTTGTGGCAGGTTGTGGACATTGGATGCGGGGAGTTGAAGGTGATTCGGCTCCTCAAATTTCACGCATACATCCATGAGCTCGTCGGCATGGACATCGACAAAGAAGTCCTGAGGGGGCACCGATACCTGATCGAACCCCTCCCAGCTCATTACCTCAAACCTCTACCCCATCCCCTGGTTATCTCTCTCTTACACGGCCCCATCACCAAACCGGACAGCAGGCTCCTAAACTGTGACCTGGCAGTGTGTGTTGAAGTGTGAGTCCGATTGTTTCCCAAGTACATGTATTGTATATCTAGATGTACAGTAATCCTTTCCTAAGGGTTCTTCTTTCACAAAGTTGATGTTTATGATCTATTTACACATTGGACTTATTGGATTGTTTGAAAAGCCAACATGACCCCATGTTATGTGATCATATTGTAAGATTACCATAATTATAATTGTATTAATTGTATCTTGTAATCTTATATTTATGTAGCGTATCTGGGCGATTACCCCCCCCCCCCCCCCCCCCAGTCCCTTGTGTATGGCCTCTGAGAAAAACAGTGTTTTTAGCCACTGACTAAGTTACCCTACTGAAACAAATCAACTAAAAAAAAGTTTTAAAAAAATTGGAAAAAAAAAACAGCAGTTAGGTTTATTATGTCATTTGCAAACTTGTTTGAGCCTTAACTGACATACAGTAGCTGTATTAAGATGTCCCAGTGGATGATTACACACTTTATTTTTAATGCCTACAGGAGTTTACAAGATTTTTGTGGTAAAGTTATGCTACATTGGTTTATTCTTTACACAACCATATCCGAGTATGAGGAATGTGGTTATTTACGTATTTTTACATTTTTTAGGCTCTCAATTATTCCCTTAGAGAGGATAATGAAGCCAAAATAAACATATGGATTGAGTGAATTCAGCAATACTTGTTGAATTGGAGTAAATATGTAGGAAAACAGACAATCTGTTCAAAAGTTATACATTTTAAAACTTTTGGTGGCAGTTGCAACCATCTCTGGATGAGAAGATTACATGTAAGTACTGCGGTTTTGTGATGTCATCTATTTTGAGTTTCCCGTTTAATGCAAACAAGGCACCTGGGATACTAGCAGAGGTAGAATCAGTCATGTGTACACAGAAATCTGCCAAAATCAACAGGTGCAGACAAAGAGCATTTACCAATGGGGGGGGGGGGGGGGGATTGGGGGACAAAAAACGCCATGTGCCTCCTTGTGGCTATAAGAGGATATTATTGCACTCAGTCATAGATGACTGAGCATGAACATGGTACCTTTCAGCTCTCAAATGAGGAAGTGAACAATGTACAGTGTATCTCATTGTCTCCAATCGAATTTAGTCTGTGCTAGGTCTCCTCTTCTCCCCTATGTCAGTGCTGCACAATAACCCATTTCTTCTACTGGTCCGACCTGTGTGTCAAACAAATAGGTACCCAGTTTTTCCATTCTTTTTTTTGACTGGTCAGGGACCAACTGTCGGACCAGTGCCAGTGTGCAGTGTTGCCTATGTCATTGACATTAGATATTAGTTTTAGATCCGTATGATGATGCTAGGTTTCACACAATTCGTTGTGAAATGCACAATAGACTAAAAGATTTTGATGAGTCAGCCAAGTGAAAAAAAAAAAGCAAATCCCAAGTAAGGACTCAGAAAAAAAAAAAATCTTTAACAGCTGCTTTATCCTGTACATGGGTATTAAAGTATGTGTGGGACAGCATATTGTGCATGAGCTTTTCTTGTAGTAGTGGAAACAAGTAAATAAATGCTTCGATATCAACTTCCATTCATTAGAAGCCTTTGTTGAAACAACATCGTACTTCATAATAGTGGTGTGACATCTAATATCTCCTATGAGCTCACAAGAAAAGGAGAAACACAATTTGTCAAGTTTTGTTATCTGTCTTTTTCTTGCAAAACTGTGTGTAGGAGCTACGTTCAAAATGTATTCAATATTTCAGCTCTGTTTCATCTTCAGTTAAAATATTATTTCCCTTCTTTTCTGTGTTATAATCTGGATGTCTTTAAGGCACATACGTATCAGCTAAAAAACAAACAAACATATTCACCTCCTGCTGTGAACACCTTTTTTTTTTTTTTCTAGCCTACAATTGATGGTGCTTACAATTTCAAGGGCCCAGTGATATACACTTGTACAATGTATGGTAGGCACTTTATTTCTGCTACATATTGTTATACCCTTTATGGTACACAGTGTAAACCCCTGTGGGTCTCATTATTATCCTGAGACGGCAATGCATGGACACTTTTTGAAAACAATTTGTTTTGTTTTGTTTTTTCAAATCTATGTTGTTGTGGTTTTTTTTATACCCCTGCCAAACGAAGTTTGAAGGGGGTATATAGGAATCAGCGGATGGTCGGGCGGTCGGGCGGTCAGTCGGGCGGTCGGGCGGTCAGGCGGTCGGTCCGTTGCAAATCTTGCGTCGCGAACTACTTCCTCAGTTTTCAACCGATTCCCATAAAACTTGGCACAGATGTGTGCCTTGGGTTGTAGATGTGCAAGACGTATTTTTTGACAGTACCCAAAAGTACGTTTCCATGGTAACGGCATATTATGGGCAAAAATGGGTACAAATCTTGCGTCACGAACTCCTCCCACAGTTTTTGATCAGTTTTTATGAAATTAGGTACAGATGTTCATCTGAATATGTTAATGTGCAAGACACATATTTCCGCAGTGGCAAAAAGTGCGTTGCCATGGTAACGGCATGTTATTGGTAAAATATAGGGCAAAATGCTTCATGGCAAAACTGCTTCATCAGTGTTCTTCCAATTCTCATGGAATTCATATTGAATGTTTGTCTTAGGATATAGGTCAGCATGACACATTTCTTGACAGTGACAAAAAGTATGTTGCCATGATAACAGCTCACATATTATGAGCCAAATTGATGGAAAATTTTGTGTTGCAAACTACTTCCTCAGTTTTTGCCCAATTTCCATGAAACTTGGTACAGATGTGTGCCTTTGGTTGTAGATGTGCAAGACGCATTTTTCGACAGTACCCGAAAGTACGTTGCCATGGTAACGGCATATTAATGGCAGAAGATCAAGGAAAGATCTTGCGGATTTAACTACGTCCTCAGTTTTTTGACCAAAGCTTATGAAATGTTGTTTTGACCAAAGCTTATGAAATGTTGTTTGGCGGGGGTATAACCAGTCGCTGTAGCGACATTTCTAGTTAATAATAGAAAAGTTTATGCTGGACATGCTATGAGCAAAGTTGTAGGGAAAATTCTAAGCTTTGCTGTGATATTAAAATGTTGTGACAAGGCCTAGTTATTACTCTATTTTCTTGGAAATGGTCAGCAGCCATATGCTATAATGTATGCCCAGGTGTGAGATGCAGGACTTTTGCAGACATATGCACATCTGTAACAGAACATTCAAGAATTTTCTTGAAAAATCCTGATGGAACCCCACTATTTAATCACCACATAACGCAAGCTGTCTGTGTGAGGGATGGAATCATGACTGAAGCTTTCATTGACTCTATCATTTGGAGATTTATTGATTGGTTTCGGCTTGTTTGTGCATTTGAGCAAAATATGCGGACTTCAATAGCACACCGTCAACTGAGTCGGGCATGCGAACATGGCACATAAAGAGTTACAAGGTGTTTTTTTTTAATAATAATAATAATACAGGGTTCTTATAACGCGCCAAATCCACATAACTAACATGCTCAGGGCGCAGTAGAAAAAGTGAGTTATGAAGTACAAACATCATTACACAAACATGCACATGAAAATGAATAACACTAATAATGATGATGGAAAAAAATCATAATATGCAATTCTACTGGAAAATGGTTATGAACAAATGAGTCTTGAGGGCAACTTTAAAGGAGTCAACATTTGAAATGCAATGGATAGCTTGAGGCAACTGATTCCACAGGTAAGGTCCGGCATGTGCAAATGATCGATCCCCCCATGATTTCTTCACTTTTGGAACAACAAGCAATCTACAGTCGGATGACCTTAAACATGTGGGAGGATTATAAAATGTCAGCAAATTTGTAAAGTCCTATGGGCATGCTTGTAATATGCTCTTCCTGTGAGTGTGTAAATTCTAACATTTTTCTCCTTTTTTTTTCTGTCCCCTTCCTATTGTTGATGCAGCATTGAACACCTTTATCCAGATGATGTTGCAGAAGCTACCAGGGTCATCTTTGGCTTCATGCAGCCCACAAAGGCAGTCTTCACCACACCCAATGCAGAGTTCAATGTCCTCTTTCCTGGCTTGCAGAAGTTCAGACACCCCGATCACAAGTTTGAGTGGACAAGGAGGGAATTTCAGGCCTGGTAGGGACAGTCAAACCACTCTTGACCCATTGAGGACGGTTTGATTTTTCTACAACACACATTTCCCATAGACACCTGCCCGAGTATACTCGGGACTCGTCCTCAACAGGTTAATGAGACTCTTTGATATCAAAGCAAATAACAAATAACAAATCATTGCATTGATATCCAGACCTGAAAAGGTGAAATGTTTTGAATACATTTCATTAATTAATGTGGATCAGTAAAAATCTATGCATGATGATTGACCAATCAGATTGCAGAGATTCTAAAGCCCATTTTATAATCCCATCTAATATTTCATTCTTGCTATAATACAGTCAACTCTGCACAAGTCTATTGTGATGGGACTGAGGAAAAGGCATCAACTTTGATAGGCAATATTCAACTTCTGCGTGTATAGAGGAATAACACACATACAGCATGAATGTAGATTGGAACTTTTCTTCAACTTGTTCAACCCTGTTGCCACAAAACGTGTGACTCTTTCTAAAAGTAACTCACAAGGTACAGTAATGCTTTCTCCATAGAGCACTCGAATGCTCCAGTCTGGCATGATACGGTACAGTACGCATTGCATTAGTTCGCTTTTGAGCACTCAAACACAGCCTCGGCTTCAACGACCCTTGCTCTCTCTTCTCCCTGCATGCTGTTGACCTCTGACCCAGGGGTGATAGAGTCTGTGATGAGTACGGCTACTCTGTGGAATACTCTGGCCTGGGCATGGGACCAGAAGGAAGTGAACATCTCGGAAGCTGCACGCAGATTGCTCTTTTCAGCAGACGGCTTCAAAGTCCCCAGAAGACTGCACCACCTTCAGACGAGGTTCAAAGTCCCCAGAAGATTGCACCACCTTCAGACGAGGATGAGAGTCTCCAGCCATACTCAGTGGTCAGTTTCACTCCCTTCAGTAAAATAATTTTCCAACTCAAATTTGATCAGCAATTTCGTATGATGAGCAATATTTCAAATGATATTCTGTTCACTTCAATGGAAGAAAACTGCTACACAATACATAGTTTGTGTAGCAGTGGTGTAAAAGTGCATAGCAAAAATGTTGCGATGCAATACCAAGAATATTATTCCCTGCCCTTGATTTTGATTGATGAGGTCCTTTGCTCAGCATCTGCTCTCGGTAAACTTACTAGTGACTGTGAAGGACTTGCTGTTGGATATTTGATATGTAATATACATATATTTATGCAGTTTGTTCACATACGTAGGCATTCTGATAAAAGTACTGTGTATTATTCCATGTAGAAATTGTCTCCAGTATTAGGAACTCCAGATTTTATTTTTGAGGATGCAACAGAGTGGTTTGTCAACAATTTCATGTGAAATTTAAAGGTCCCTTGACATCAAATCCACTTTGACTTCCACTGATGTGAATAGGTCTACACATCCAAAATTCTTCATCTGTTCTGTAATGAAAATATGTATTACGTTACGTACACTTGTATGTGATATTTTGCATTTTGTAAGAAATAAGTGCGGTCCACTTTTAAGGAAGAAAATTATGATTTCCCACCTTGGAGCTGCTCAAAGTGCATTTGTGGTACAGAAAAGATATTTCACTGGATGTATATCTGTCAATTTGCAGAATTCCTGAAAATAGAACACCAAAGTATACCCAGTTACAGAGACCTATTCAACATGGTGCTGCCAGCTGACTTGTACACTGGTAACAGACCAGTACAAACTCACCACCTGATGTTTATAAACATCTTGATACATTGCTTTACAAGTTACCAATGCTGTAATTTCAAGTAAAGTGTTTTGCATGCATAATTTCCCTTGAAGACTTGGAAACTACGTATCTGTTTATTAAAAGCATTTGAATTTTGATTGCCGAGGGTGTACATGCACTGAGAGAAAATCAGCAACTCTGTGGCAAATATGCATGTAGTGATGTGGAGAAGGCATATGCCTGCCTCTAGAACACAACCAATTAAATCTATTCCTTCATGCAAGATTAACTGAAAAACTTGCTTGACTGATTTCAGGTTGCAAGACAGGTTTATCCATATAGGACGCCTGAAGAGACTACGGCTGAGGACATCCTATGCGAGATGGGGTACCGGGTGAGGCAGCTCCTTGAGGATGTGAGATGGCTGATGGATGATGAGTTGGGGATGTTCGACGATGCCAGCCAAGATGGAGAGGCCAATATTAATGGACAGATGAACTGGAGCACACCACCTGGCTGCCGATCATCAGAAGTGAGACGGGATGCTGGTGATGCGGTGGTCGACGATAGAGCGTGTCAGAGCCAGAGGGATGTACACCGTGTAGGAGGATCGGAAATGGCATCCAGAAACCGGGAGGCAACTCAAAGTGGAGATGTTGAAGAGCAGATGCAGAGATTGAGGGTTGCAGATGGAGACAGCAGAGAACAAGAGGCAAGCAACAGTGAAGAGGGGAAGGGAAAGGGGGGAAGTGGTGGAGGAGATGATGGGGATTTTACACCCTCAATTGATACTTCTGCCAGGGTACAGGCAACAAGTGCTTGTGGATCTGCAAATGAGGATTTTGGTGGAGATAGTGTAATTACAGAACTTCCTTCGTGTGATAGAGACAGGGTTGGACCATCTGCCCATCATCATCTTTGCTCTGATTGTGATGATGCTGCCAACACAAGAGACTGTGAAGCTATAAGCTCCGTCTTGCCAGGGATGCATGCTGCAGGGAGTTGCCAATTTGATGTCAGAGGACAGTGCCTTCAGAGATCATGTGCACAAAGGGTATTTGAAATTGGAATTGTGGATGGTGTTGTCGACATTGAGGCATACAGCAGTGGACTGCGCATGCGTGCGGATTGTTTCAGGACATGTGAAGATTTCCCCCCATGTTGTGCAGATTGCAGGTGTGGCTTTTACGACCACTGGGAGAAAGGCGTTCCTGCCTCCCATCGGGACTTGCTGGTGGATAACCTTAAAGTCATGATTCCTCTTCACAAATTACTGAAGTTTCCTATCCTGTGGCAGAAATGTCCTGACATCAGCAAACTCAGGTACACATTATGAACATACATGTATGTTTATTTTACTCTCTCCACTTTATTTCTGTTCATGTGACCTTGCATCACAAAACCATCAAAACATTGCCCAATCCCAAACCTTTTTCAAAGTCAGGCAAAAATATAAGACTCATTTTTCTTTTTTTTTCTTTTTTTCTGGACATTAAAAGAGAACTTACTGGCATAGGGTACTTGTGTTTGCAAGTCTCAGTAGGTAGTAGTACAAGAAATGTGTACTATTTCAGCAAATGCAGATATGCAAAATTTCTTTACTCATTTTCATTATGACCCTGCTACTCCTATTATACCAGAAATAATTGTTGGGGGGGTGGGGTGACAAGGGATGTCAGTATTAGCACCTTCTTGTATACCCAGGATACTTCTAAGGTTAGCTGGACTGAAGACAGTCTTGATTCATTGTATTGCTAATATTTTGCTACATTAGAGAGAGAGAGAGAGAGAGAGAGAGGGAGAGAGACACGGCCATGCTTACTGACTGAAACGTCAACACCCATCATACATTTTGTATTTTGCCTAGATGCAATATTAAACTCTGTTACGACAGTGTCTGTGAGAAGTCTCTTCTGAAGTGCCTACTTTGATTATCATGTAAAGATGCAACTCTGACATGACCTATTGTGTAATTGTTTAGAGGATGAATTCTGTTCTCTCCCCCTACATGGCAGGGAGATCATCCGGGCATCAGAGAGCTTTGAACTGACTGATGATGGGACTGCCATCGTCTGTGATCTGTACGAAGAGGACAGGTGTGAAAGTTTGTGGTCTCTTGGATACGACGAGGAGGATGCCGAAGACCCAGACGACGACGAGGATGATGGTCACCATGGCGACATCCCCATCATTCACAACATTCCTGAGCCTGAAGAATGCTGGGATTGAAGCTTGATAGATATTACATTACTAGTCACAGGGATGGGGAGTCCTTAATGTACATTGTATCAAGCAAACTCTGTGATGTGTGTGATTTGTGGTCATAGCCTGTATGTCTGACGTATAACAAATGTGCATGTTTCTTCTTTGTATCATGTATGTTGTTGTTGATGTTGTACTTCAATTAAGAGCTGCCCTTTAAGAATGAAGAACAGTTAAGCAGAGGAGTTCTCCATGAAGACACTTTGACAAGAAAATCCTCACTAAACTGATTTCTGTAGAATGCTTCCTAATGCGAAGATAAACTATACACGTATGGGATGAAGAATTCCAGGTATATCACAGTTGGTGCAACAAACCTCGCTGTAAGAGTAATGTTGTGGACAAGATTTGTATGACAATTATAAACAAATCTAGATAGCATACTGTAGTCCAGCATTGTGTGATTATACCCCAGGTGTTTCTCTCACTTCTTCAATAGTGCCAAAAAAGCAAACAAACAAAATGCCTTGTGCATGTGAGAATGACAAAAATGCACACGATTCAAGGAAGGTGTGCCCAGGAAAACACTGTGAACACTGGCAAGGACCATACGTGTAACACAGACCTCACATGCATTCGCATCTTTCTCCCGGGCACACCTTACGTAGATCCCTTGTATTCCCGTCTGCCAAGTCATATCACTAAAACAAATTGGAAAAGCTAGACTTAAACTCTGAGACACCTGATATGTTTACTTCAATTACTTTATTCATAAACATTCAAGATGAGCTGAATACTTATGCCTTCACTTCTCGGCATACAATATTGCTAGAAAAAAAATGGCTTTCCTATTTATTATGTACTTAATATTGGATCAACTTCTTGGTATACAAGCCTGTGTGTGTGTTCCAAAAAGAGGTTATCAATTCAACTCTCAGGGACAGCAACTTCAGAAATGTTTATAAACATATTTAGGAAATACATACTTTCAGCAATTCATGATTACACGTACTTATCACCGATACCCATGTACTTATCATCATTCTTGTTGGTAATTTTTTTCATGTACGTACATGGTGTACATGTACTTGTGCAAAAGTGTACAATGTATTTCATAATGGATGTTGTGTGTTTTCTATTTGTTTGAACATGCTGCAAACTCACAGAAAACTTGCCAAGAATCTGCCTTCTTTGCCAAACTAGAATACTGTTCAGAGGAACCTTGTAATAACAAGCTGCTTGGAACCACCGATATTTCTTTGTTGTGCTTGGTATCTCTTTGTATCAGGGATAAAAGTGAAGGAATTTTAATATGAAAATTACTTTGTTAAACCAAATGTCCTGCTGTATCTGACTTTGTAATAACATGGTACCACTGTAGTAATATCATACCATTTTGGGTTTTTGTTTTGTTTTCTGTTTTCCCATCAAATCAAGAAGACATCAGTAGATGTATTTCTGAGAAGGTTAATCATTGACAGAATTAAATGGGCATTTTCTAAGAGTGTGTAAATTAACAGTATTAAATCTTTTACATGTCTTTTCTACATGTATTTTTGAGAAACAAGATTTACTTGTATGGCATTTTTCCATTTTCCTGGTCGATTTTCAAGCATTCTGCTCTTTCTACATGTATCAAAGTACACTTATACTTGTAACTGTTCGTTTGTCCTTCTTAAAGCTGATGATTTCTTACAGATGTGAATTGTATGCCTTTAAACCACCTTTTGTATCAAATGTGGTATCTCTGCCTGAAACGACTGGGTTTTTATATCCCACAGTGGAACATTTGGTGCAATCTTTGCAAACAACATTACTACAAAATTGTACTTCCATACAATATATTCTATGCAATTATGTCAGGGAAATGACTGCCATCTGTGATCTACAGGTTTTAGTTATCCAATTATGAAGGTGAATGTTAATGTGTTTTATTTTCCGTACTTTTCGTCAAGTCAGTACATGTAACAAGGCCTTCATTGAGTAGCCACACACATTTGTGTGTATATAATGTATTATCTTCTATATCAACAAAATTCTTCGGTGCTTGAAGGTTTAAGTACAGGGTATGCAATATCAGCTCAGGTAGGCCTATAATTTCTGGCATAATGATTTGTAAGGTAACATTTATACTGACAGCAAAGAAATGGTGTCGCTGATATAGGTATAGCACACCTTAATGTTCAATAGTTTGCTACCCATGTGTACAATCTCTTACTTTCTCTCTCTCTCTCTCTCTCTCTCTCTCTCTCCAGCTGTTCTTAATTGTATGAATGTAATGTTGCAGAAGGTTGTTCTTTTGAGTTCCGAGATATCATGAGAAGAAATGTACTGTGTAGAGAGTGATTGCATAGAGATCACTGATCATGAACTGGAGGGATAGTACAGTGACCTCCTCAAAATCAACCTCTCGAGTTGATTGTCATTGCTCCTCATCATGGCTACAGAACGGTTTGATCTACGACTCAATGCAAAAACATAACGTCGCTGGGGTGACAACCTGGTATCTGCATTTTTGGTAAAAATGACTTTTTTTTTATTAATGGTCAAATAATGCGTCAAGTGATGTCCTGCCCAAATCTCAACTGTCTTACTCCAAAAATGAAGCCACCACGTCATGTCAAAGGAAAGGCTTTCCCATTTGATACAGTGCTTTGGCCACCATGTTTTTTGCCTCTCCTGAACATTTGACCTTTTGTAGATACGAGGTCTTGTTGCCCCAGCGACGATAACGAGCTATTCACCACATTAATCTAGTGAGGTCTCAAACATGGACATTTTGAAAACGGCACTGCATGGTGATTTGGCTGAAGACAGAAATACAGTACTCTGATAACTGCTATTGAAATGTTAATACTGTACTGTACAACTTCCTATTCTCATGTGAATGTGTAATTATGTGTTGAAACTCAAAATAAGTGCTCTCCCGTAAAAAGAACATGGTTGTAACACATTCTGGTTATCACAAATTAAATATTCAGGTGTCAAAATTATCAGCTATGTATCATACACTTCACTTGTTTAGTTATAAAGAAATTTTGATGAGGAAGATAAAAATGCCGGTCCGAAGGACTTTGGTACGTACAACAGGAGTCAGCTCTACAGTGGTCTTCATATTTAAGGCATGTGACCTTGGTGTGTAAGATCTACACGTATTTGCACTTATTATCACCTTCCCTCTAGTGTCCTTTTAATATAGCATCTTAACTGTGAAGCTGATCTGCTCAAACTTGTAGCTTTATCTGTAGCCCTTGTCCTATTGGCGGCATGGTGTTTGCCATAAAATAAGGTAAATGATTAAATGATAAGCTATTTGCAAGCCTAGAGTCAGAAGAGCTGAAAGACATATTACGTACAATGTATTCCACCAAAGATGGGAAATTAGGGATTGATGACACTAGCATCCTCTCATGGTAGCAGATCACAAGTTACATAATATCGTATTGCAAGTTATTGATGCATGTTACAATGTATTTTTCTTCCAGATACCAGACTGAAATTCAACAACTCTCTAACAATATTAAGGGTTGTTAATTTCTGTTTCAAGTTTCTACCCTCTTTTATTTTGTTGGTCAGACGCATGTGGGGAAAAGTACCGGATATGAGCCAAATGAATAAGAGTACGTAGCTTTAATTTTAATTTGGTGCTACCTGTATTTCTGTTGTGTGCTATTACAGTGTACATGTATAACATCTATGCAAGCCAGTGTGCTAAACATTATGCAAGCCAGTGTGCTATGTCAGTCACAGAGCAAGTCTCCTGTGGCTAATTTTATGCAAAGAAGCAAATATATTTTTTTGTTCTTTATCTTTTGGTCTTAGTCTCTGCTTTTTCTTGACTTGTAATTCTTAAATGAATGAGAATATACTGTATATGTCGTATATTTCACAAGATTATTTATTTCATGAATTTGCAAGTACAATACCATGTACACGTACATGTAGGTGCTATCTTTTGGTCGTAGAAATTCATTTCCACAGCCTTGTCACGAACTAGCCTTCTATCCTCATGTCTTTTACTCCAGTATTAGCCAATGATGACATAAAGTAGTGGAAACTCAGTATTATGAGATCCTAGGGACCAAGACAATTTGTTCTTTATATCAGATATTTTTTATACATTTCGTATCAGTAGTCAATAAACAATATATTACAAAACAAAGAAAATGAATTTATTATGTCTGGGGAAATTAGTTTGTTATAGTTTGTTTATAATATCAGGAATTTTGTTATACATGTATATGTACAAGGTGTGTCAAAAAAATTTCCCACTTTTGATAATTAATAGTTCCGAAACTATTCATCTGATAAAACTGTCATTGATACAAGTAAAAGCTGAATAGTGTACAATTTTGTTGGAGGTGATTTGAATGTGAAAGCATAAATCAGTTTCATTAAATTTAAGATTGATTTTGAAGTAAGGTTTCAGATTTTTGGTCAAATTTTAACCCTCTGTACAAAAATTGAACTTTGCGCAGGACCCAATGATGTGTATGCGATTGTGTGCTGACAATGGCCCTGAACAATGGACATGCCTGAACCACCTGTTGACCAAGCGTCAGTCTCGCGCTCCCTGGCTCATGAATGCTTAATCAATAATTCATGTGATTGCCCTGGGCACTGCTAGTCTGAATTCATGCATGGTAAAGGATAAATGCATGCACAAGAAAAAGTAAGCACATGTTTTCATGTGCTTGCAAACACCACATTTCATTCCGCAATCATTAGTTATTTTTCAAATTTTGCTTCACATATCACTAAAATGTGGGATATCAATAAGCATAAATGATCTAAAATTCCTCATCTTAATACAACTGTCTACTAATAGTCTTGACAAATTTTTCGCTTTTTTGATAAAAGGAGATAATTTTTGGTAAAGAGTTCAGCAGCATTTTTCATTGGGGCAATTTAGTTAAGGCTCCACATAATAAGTGTATACGCTTAATTGATTTTCTTTGCTTCCTGTCACCATGTTTACGACAGAACACAAGGTATTCATTGTAATTTCATAATTTCAGAAGTAGGGAGAGCACTGCCGCGACTCAACGACAGTATCGGCAGGGCATTTGGCTTTACACAGATACTGCCAAAGGCTGAATATAGCAATGATAGTGGAATTTCTCATGAATAAATAATGAAGCATTCAAACCCTGGCCATTGTTCAGGACCATTGTCAGGGTGTTAAACACTCCAATACACACCCATTGACCCCTGTGCAAAGTGAAAGTTTTGTACAGAGGTTGAAAATAGAGCAAAATCTGGAACCTACTGTAACTGTGAAATTAATCATGGATTTCATGAAACTGATTTATGCTTTCATATCTCAACCATCTCCAACAAAATTGTATACTACAGATATTCAGCTATCACTGATATAAATGACAGTGTTATCTGATTTATAGTTTTTGAATTATTAAGAATCAAAAGTGGGAAATGCTTTTTGAAACACCTACATTTAGTACAGTACATTGTATCAGATCTCTTTTGAGTTTCCACTGTTAACAAAATTGAACCAGACCTGAATTTACATCCTGCCACAAAAAAGCTGCAGCACTTGTATGTTAAAAGAGTTTTTGATATGTGTATAAGAATATTTATGCATGTCCTTGTACATTGTTTGTGTGTATGTGTGTTTGTGTGTAAGTGTACATACATTGTAATTATGTACATACAAGTATTATACAAAGGGCTCAACACTAACTTTTTTTCTCTGGTGTCTAGTATTTAGTACAATACATCATAGCGTAGCAATGTAGTCTTCAATATCACACAACGTACACTTGTAATACCGGTACTTACCAAGTCAGACTCATTGGCCCTAATTCAAGAAGGTGTTATCATTGAAGCCATGGACAATTTGTATGGAGCGCCAAGTGTCTATGGCCTGTTTCGTTATGAAATCAGTCATTTCGTCTACTAAATAATCATTTTGTAACAAAAATGGAGTGCCAAGTGTCTATGGCCTATATGAAATCAGTCATTTCGTCTACGAAATGATCATTTTGCAACGAAATGACCAATTTCATAACGAAATAAGCGATAGACACTTGGCGCTCCATACAAATTGTCCATGGTTTAAACCATGGTTTCAATTATACCACCTTCGTGAATTCGGGCCATTCTATGTAACTAAGATGACAAAATGACATCACCTCTGAAATGTCATTTATTCCAAACAAAAGGGCTGACCTATTTATTTGAATTTAGATGGACTCGTGTGACTAATGACACTTACAATTGGCAATTGCAATCCCTCCCTCTGCCCCATGGATTGCTGCCAGAGGTTTGGTCATTGTTACCATGCACACAAACATTTTCTCTCACACATGAATTATAAGAAACATGAGGGCATACAATAATATTTGATTCATAACCATGGAGAAATAAACTCCATTTACCAGTGTTACTCTTTTATTCTTTTTAATCTGTAAATGTTCCGAATGGTACACAGAGAACACCTTTAAATTTCTGGGGAATTGAGCAAATAGTCTTGACTTCACTTTGTTTTGCCATTGCACACCACAGAACGATTTTTCAATTGGTACATGTATTTGACATCTGCTTTACACACATGATGCATGCACCACAAGAATGTCACCAGAAAGTCACACTCTAGCAATGTATGGTCACTTGTACAAAGTGTATCACGTTTACAGGGGTTACATACATCACAATACATGTACTATCAATGGTACATGTACAGTCGGTGTACTATTATACAAATGATGCACAGGAAAGAGTGCGTTAGTGTAGGCGTATAGTGCACTCGAGGGTATTTACAATTGTGAAACATGCACTACATTGTAAATACCCGAGAGTGAGCTACGCCTCCACTAATGCCACAAAATAATCCTGTGCATCATTTGTTTTATAAAATGGGTCGAAAATTCGAAAACTAACAGCATCTTTCAGCGTTTTTCACGTACCTTTGTGGGTCAAGACGTCAGAAGATGTTCATCCCAAACATTTACGCACGTCGCACTCGGAAATCCCGCACATACAGTATAAGCATGATGGGGGGGTTGGGTTTCCGGACACTTGAGTTCCCGCATGAAAACTTACTTATTTTACATAGAATATGCACCCTTTACCTTAAAGACTTGATATAGACTCCTCATATAGGCCTACTAGCCAACATACTCTGAAAACGGCGTGAGAATTAACCTGCTAAATCGTTGGATTTGCCCTTCAAAGTGACTCCATGTACGCGTCCGGTCCCACAACGCTTGGTCTACTGTACTGTACAACGTGTACGTATAGTAGAGTATACGTACGCCACACATGTTATGCACAAGGGAAGGCCGGCCGGCCGGCCGGCAGCTCGAACTAGAAGTTGTTTACAGGATTGACAGTGCGTATGCATGCAATTCAAAGGAGCCGCCGCGCGCACAGACGATCGGCAATAGGATTTAACATGCAGTGCAATGGGACTAGAATAAAGGAAGCACACGTGACTCATTTCAGCGCTTCCTATTGGCTACATTCTTGAACCCATTTTATAAAATAAAGTAGTACACAGGTTTACATATATAGATCCAATTATGAGTTACACAGTACACGTATTACAGCTCCATGGAGAGCTGCCATAGAACAAATAAAACGACATTTTTCTACAAACTACTTGTAGTATCACGAGAATAATTAAGATAACTATGGTACACACAAGAAAACCCCATTATATGCCAGAGTCAAAGGTTTGTTGGGTTTGTACTGGTAAAACCTATCATTCGGGGTCATCTTTTACTGTTGCATTTAGTAAGTGTCCCTAAAAATCATGCTTCCCATAGTGTACTGTCAAAGATAGTATAGATGGTATAGACCAAAGCATTCCTGCTGTATCCATTTCCAGAAAAATAAGTATTAATTATGCAAAATTTTATAATCATCCAACTGTTAATGTCGGGTACTGTTACCACAGAGCCAAATGAGAAAGAAAGGAGTCCTTGCAATTGGCTCATCACAAGCTCATGAAATCTTTGGAAGAACAATTGTATTAAAGCATGAGTTGGGCTCTTGTTTGATCTTGTCATTGCACATTGCCACTTACCAATTCATCATCAACAAAGGTACATTATGTATTTCCTTTCATTACTATGGTAGCCATTTCAATATACAGTATGTACACAATAATATAAAACCAGATATCATTTCTTCAAACATGGCCCCCTTAACCCTAAAGGGGCCGGGCTTTTTTTGGCTATGCTCAGACCGGGGGGGGGGGGGGGGGGGGGGGGGGGGGGGATGGATTTCTAATTTTGATTAACTAATAATTATGCAAATTAAGCTCAAGATGATATTCAACTTTTGTTTTTCTTTGTTTTTTCATTGGAAATTGTCACTGACCACTTTTCTACCATAATTAGCACAAAATTAATCAATGAAAGTGCTTAATTGTAAAAATAATCAGGTTTTTATGACTTTCATGACAGAGCACTGTTTTCCATAGGAAATGTACACAAAATCACAAATTGTGCCCGTTTTGGGGCGACATTCCGTTACAAAAATGGGCGTGGCTTCGCAAAAGTATGCGCGGACGTTGCAAATTTGGTCTCAAAAGTTGCGCGAAACTTGAACAAAGAAAGTCAAGAAGCCTCGCGACGAGGCCTTCTCGCGTTACAGAATTATAGCGCGAAACGTCGGGGGGGGGGAGGGGGGGGGATTCCGAACAATACTGAACAAACTAGCATGCTACGTACAGCAAATTCTAGAAGAGAAAAAGAGTATTCAATTATTTAGCCATTTCCTATTTTGTTTATTTAACCCGTTCCTGGTTAACCAGGTCCCCGTGGGAGCAACTGATATACGGGAACCTGGTTTACCAGGTTCCCAAAATGAAGACAAGGATGCCTGCTTCAGTGGCCGAAATTCATGTTTCTTTGTGTTAAAATGCTCAGAAAAGTGGGTTTGATAAAAAGATCAGAGTTTATTCTATCAGGATTTGTTCTCCTGCTGTTTAAAAAAAACGGAGTTTTACAGTATTGTGTACCTTTTTCTGATTTATTTTTTGGCTTGTTCTGCTGTAAACTCGTACGAACATGTACATAATGATCAAGGCTGAGATCAGTTAGAAATGTGGGTTCGCTGACCCCAGTCACCTCATTCAGGTACCTGGTTTTGTGTAGAACAAAAGATTCTGAGAGCTCATCAGCGCACGCTCTATTCATACCTCACATCCGATCGATATTTCCATTGTTCACGGGCACATGAAGTTGACCGTAGAAAGGGGGACACAATGAACCGCTTGACTGCCTTCACACAGCTGGATTACTAACCTGTGTGCCTCTCTGTCGACGGGCGAAAAGAATCTCGTTTTGGGGCATTAAAGGCACTCAGTGAATTGCGGAAGGAACGGGTTAAGGCACACAAAATCTACTAAAACGCATTAATTGCACAGCTGTCATTTCCATTTCTACATTAAAACATGAAATGTGCACAAAGGGCATATCTTAACTGTTCTGAACATGAAAATTCATGTCACATGTGAAATTTTTGGTACAGTGTACATGTACATATGTGAAAAAGTCGAGATGTGCCAGTAAACTTTTCTTGTTCAGAAATTATGGTAGCCTGATCCAAATACACATCATGTGGATGAAGCTTCACAGTACATAACAACTGATGGAAGATTGGCTGTATTAAAAGCAAACACAACATCTGTCATAAAAGTGCCACCATATCCTAATCCACAAATCCTTACAAATCTCCCTCCCCTAAAAATCAGTCTCCTAAGCTACAGCCACTTCACTGGGGTTTAAAATCACCTGGTGGCTTGTCTCCATCGCTGGTGTGACAAAACCCTTGCAAAATGGCTATGAGAGACCTGTTCTCTTTCTTAAGTTGCACCTCTGAATTACTGAATACAGTACTGTAAAAGTGGAAATTTTCGTGGTGTTGAAATCTTTGCGTGTTTTGCGCAACCCAAAACTAGCGCGAAAATAAAAGCACGCGAATACATGTATTTTTATTTGTCATACAGCTGTATGTTCCAGCAGTTATTGACTCTTCTTAACCCATCGAGTGCGAAAAATTAGTCGCGCGAAAAAATCCACTTTTACAGTACTGCCGTAGTAAGAATCAGCTGAGCTGCAGTTGAAGAGATTAAAATGCATTTACATTATTTGGCACAGTGGGTACAGCTGATGGATGAATCTTGCCATTCCACTGACAGTTGAAGTGTCCAACTTACTAATCACCTAGTACGAGCAAGTCAAGCCTTCTCCATGCTCAAAAAATGATCATCATTCATTCACAGATCTCCCAATATCTTTATGCTGGCAGTTCTCTGCTTCGGCTCCCTTTGCTCGAGAAAAAAGTGGCAGTTCCTTTGATGGAGGCTAGCTTTGGCAATAGCTGTGCTGCCAAGACGATTCCCTCTGCTATGTTGATGACCCATCCTCATCCAGTCCATTTTCAACTCGCCGTCATCTCTTCATCCACTTGGCACAGCAACCAGTCAGCTTCTCCAGCATGGTGAAGTAGTTATACTTGATATCATAGGCCATGTCATACCAATAGTTGACTGAAAAGTGAGAAAACAGATTTGGGTCACAAAAAACAACAACAACAATTAAAGGGCATGTCTAGAAAATAATTAAATTTTTATTGAAATACCTACATCATTCTGTGACTTTGTGTCATATAGAGTCAACAAAAAGTGCACCACACACTTTCCCCCCCCCCCTTTTTTTTTTTTTGTGGTGGTGGTGGTGGTAGTTGTGTTTACATTTTGAAAGAAGGAACTTTCAGGAGAGAAAAAATCTCCAGCTAAATTGCTAAATCCTAACTAAATGAGGTACAAGAAAGAAATTACCTACCAAACTTCAAGAATGCTGCTTTTGAGAAACTGGTCAATCAAGTTTTCAATCAGGTTTATTCATAATACTGCCATGGCAGCCAAATGGCTGAATTGCGGAGTAGTACAACTGTATACACAACGAAATATAAAAAGTCATTATTGCATGAAAACAATATAATGATCATATACACTCGTACATATTATATTCATAGATAAAACTGTGAGGAAATAGTTTACTTCACGCTGTAAGAATACATACTTAAACGGCAACAATCAACATGAATAAGAATATCAATCACTTATTTATCATTGACCATATCAAAAGTATAAAAATTATTGCTTGAATTATTGCATCACTTATAAGTATCAGGTACATGGGTTGCTATTACATGGTGTACTAAAATATAACCTGAATCAAGTGATAAATATTAGCGCTCCTGTTATTCTGTATACCGTGTGCTTTGAATTGTGGCATAAACCAATCAAGTGACAAGTGAAACACTAAGATGCACACACATACCCTCACAACACACACACACACGCACCCATGCCCACACACATATACACTCGTACATATTATATTCATAGATAAAACTGTGAGGAAATAATAACTTTACTTCACGCTGTAAGAATACATACTTAAACGTCAAGAATCTAAATGAATAAAAATATCAATCACTTATTTATCATTGACCATATCAAAAGTATAAAAATTATTGCATCACTTATGAGTACCGGTTACATGGGTTGCTATTACATGGTGTACTAAAATATAACCTGAACCAAGTTATAAATATTAGTGCTCCTGTTATTCCGTGTGCTTTGAATTATGACATAAACCAATCAAGTGACAAGTGAAACACTAAGATGCACACACATACCCTCACAACACACACACACACACGCACCCACGCCAACACACACATACACACGTACACACACACATACACTCACAGACACGCCCACACACATACACACATACACACACACATACACACACAGACACACACATTCACACATACACTTACACACACAGACACACACATTCACACATATACACTTACACACACAAATGCACACAAACAAAGGGTAAATGACTTTCGGATGTGAATATATAATACAGAAGTACATGAGAGCGGCAAAAAAAAAATCCAGTTCGTTGAGTCTATAAACAAAGCTGCAAAAACTTCACAGAATCTTCAAAAAAATATATCAGATTCATCTTCAATACGTTAACTTCAAATTGCACATGTTACATTCAGAGACTCCAACCCCAAGAACCTTCTGATCTGGAGATTCTTCCGCCTGAAACCCATAGCGAACGGGAGACTCTAACTTGATTGTGCGCGAAGCGCGAAGTTCTAGGGTTCTAGATGTCTCTCGTGCTACAGAAAGGCTTTTTTCAACATACGTTGACACTATTAAAAGTAAGAAATCATTTCAAGCGGGAGACACAGAGCCAGGGCTGGAGAAATTAAATCTCAAGCGGGAGAACGGGAGATTTTGCAAACATGGGCTTTCGGCGGGAGATCTCCCGTCGAAAGCGGGAGAGTTGGAGTCTCTGTACATTGCATCAGAAGCTTGGAATCACTTGCAATCACTCCTAAGGAGAAAAAAAATACAAACACATAAATGGACATAGTAAATTCCGTGAAGTGCACTCTTCATTGCTCCATGAGTGACAGGGAACAGTGACAGTGACAAAATTCAACACAGATGGAGGAGGAGGGGGTTGAATGAAGTAAATTATTTATTTCACATCTGAAATAAATTGATTTTAGATTAAAGATCAAAGAACTCTGATATCTTCAGATCTTTGGATACATTCAATGGAAAGCACACATATGACTAGTAGGATGGTCATGTGACAGGGTTCAAGCAATCAACTCTATCCCACAATGCATTTTGTAATGTAGTCCACAGCCAGAAGCAGCAGACATGGTATTTGCTTAGAGCTTAAACTCCACCATATAATACCTGCAATGGTTTTGTCTTCCTGACTGACGTGATGAAACCAGAGTGACGGCAAGTACAGCATCTCGCCCCGCCGCACCGTGCACCTGATCTGCTCAACGCAGCCATACTCTGGCCACTGGACAAGGTCAGGGTTCAGGGGGTCCACTGGTATCCATGGAACCCTCGCACCATCTGGGTCAGGTATTGTCCGAAACTGACCGTCCACTTCCTTGTATGTTGCCACTGGATAGGTCTCTGCATTAGAAACATATGGGAGGATGAGTGGGAAACTGGTCCTATACATATGTACATGAGGACTTGTGACACAGTTCATACAGCTCATGTGCAGACGTCAGCAGACAATAGACATGCCACATCAAGGGTGTCATGCTTCACAAGTGGTACATAACCCTTACTGCACACTTAAAGTGTCTAGGAGGATGATACAGTACTGCTGTAACACCATATAAATGTAAATAAATCAAGTTTTTATTTATTGATTCAACAAAGAACTTGGAAGTCTCTTCCTAATACAATCTTGGCACTTTCTACTTGAAGGCATTAAGAATAACAACTGACAACTCCATGGGCCTGTTGCATAAAAGTTTCACCTCAGAATTATTACATCCCACACCAGGAACTGAAGCAGTAAAAAATGTATTTGAATACTACAGGGGTTTTTTTTTCTCTCTATTCGTAAGCATAGATAGACAAACCAAACAAATTTTCTCTTCAAATTTTTTAAATTCTTCTGTCGAGATGTTTTTCATTGCAACTGATTGACAAAGTGCCCTACATTGACGTAAATAAGCACTGAACTGATCAGTGTAGTGGAGATGATGCCTGTCCAGACATCAGGAGGTTGTAGGTTTGAATTCTACTCGAGTATGTATGCCCTTGATTTTTTCATCTTGGCTACTACAGTGAAACCCTGTTATAACGAGTTCGGTTATAACGAGGAACCGCTTATAACGAGGTGACGGCGTCGGTCCCATTTTCCTTCGCGTGTAAACCTATGTACTAAAACATTGATCAATTCAGTGCTTAATTACATTGATGTAGGGTAATTTGTCAATCAGTTGCAATGAAAACATGAAATAAATGAAATTCTACAATCAAGCTTGAAGCAGCATTATCATACCCATAGAAAGCACACATCATCGTTATAAGGGCTCCTCACCATAAGGAATAAATGGTCTATCTGTAGGTGGATGAAGGATGAACGTCTTGGAGCCCTGGAGAACACAGTAGAGATTTTCATAGTGGTCCTTGTGCACTGTGGTGTGGATACAAAAAAAAACCCAGAGAACAACTGTTATACAGGGCCTGACATTAGTGGTGGCCCAATGGCAGCCCAGGGCCACCAAATTTGGAAAACAGTTACATTTTTGTGGCCCGATATAAAGGCAACTAAGATGCAAAATGGAATGATACATTATTCTGCTTGTATTCCGGCCACTACATTCCTTTTTTTCAGGCACCAAAAGTTAAGATTAAAAGGTTTCAGCACAGAGAAAAGTTTTAGTGTCAACCCCTGTATTACAGTAAATCAATCTTCATATTCATTCAGGGAAAACATCAAAGAAGGTACAAATATTTGGAAAAATTACAAAATAAAGAGTGAAGAATTTTTTTTTTTTTAAATTGTCATGCAAATACAGCAATAACACAAACACTAGCAATGCAGCAAGCTTCACAGAGCATGAAAGGTCATATGTAAAAGGTTGAGCACGCAATCTGCTCGTTAATCTTGCTTCTAGTGAAGGTTA
This sequence comes from Diadema antillarum, assembly GCF_040938485.1. Lineage (NCBI taxonomy): Eukaryota > Metazoa > Echinodermata > Echinoidea > Diadematoida > Diadematidae > Diadema > Diadema antillarum. Next base: position 102,542 of record NW_027270986.1, read on the forward strand.
AAAAAAAATGAGCTCCTAACCTCATAGAAAATGATAATGAACATGCAGAAAAGTTCAAGTTTTTATGGAAAAGCTTGTATGGATTTCCCCCCCCCCCCAAAAAAAAAAAAAAAAAAAAAAAAAAAAAAAAGAAGAAATAATAATAATAATAGATAAATAAACAAATATTTTCAAAAAAATCTATAGAATTTCTTTTAGGTTTTCCTCCACCAACAGCAACAAAAAAATCCACCAAAGTCAGCACAAACAAATTTCATGATAAATGCAAAAGGCACAATTTCTATATCAGAACCACACACTCAACAAAAACATAGTGTACAATAGATATTATTATGCTAATCATAAACAGCAGGAGCATGGGGGAAAAATGAGAAATGGTGAGAAATGACAAAAATGGCAATCATAAAAATAATGATTAGACTTACTTGATGTTACTGCATCATGTCCACCCATCCAGAAGTTGACTGCATCTGGTTTCTGTCCTGAAAAAAAAGTACATGGTATTATGGATAATGATTCAATACGAGGATACAATATCACAATTTTTGTCAAATACTCTGCTAGAATTGTACACTGATGCTTGACTTCAATGAATTTCTAAAAGGTTTATTTCCTGGAAGCCAGAATTAGTCATGTAGTCCACACTATTCTATTTGTATAAGATTGATCGTTTAACCCTAGGGATTTTAACTGGGGGGGCGGGGGGTCAAATTGACCCCCCCCCCCCCCCCGACATTTTGCGCTACAATTCCGCAACGCGCAAAGATTTTGCCGCATCGTTTCATGACTTTTTTCATTGAAGTCTCCCGCATATTGTGAGACCAAATTTGCCACATCTGGGTACACCGTGCTCAAGTTATGCAATGTTTTGCATATGCATGTCAACCTGAAAACAGCTCAAATTCATGATTTTGTGTGTAAATCCAATGCAAATTGTGTATTTTGTTTAATTGATATTAATTAGATTATTTCAACTTCTTGAACATTGAAATGAATCAATTCTAATGTAGATAAGCTTGAAAAAGTGCCTGCAACAAATTTTGGCCAAAAAAAAAAAAATGGAAAACAAAAGGTTGAAAAAACAGTCAAATACATAAGAAATTAACAAAACAATAAAAAAGAAAAGAAACTGGTTTTGATTGCACTATTTTATTACAAGAAAATTGTTTGATGTTTCTTGAGGAACTCTGACACAAAAATTTAGCAATTCTTCATTCTTTTTGATGGAGTTATACAAGTGTAGGTGAAAATATGATTTCATGCATAATTTTTTATAAAATTATTTAAAAATATAAAATCAACATTTTTCTATTGCATGACCATGTAATCTTGTACTTGACATCTGGCTCTATGTGCAGGCAAAATTTTGCGGCGATCACGCGATCGGCGGCTGAGATCTGAAGGGCTTGTCGAATTGACCCCCTCTCCCAGTAAAAACTTGGTCTCAAATAGCCCAGTTAAAATAGGGTTAAAAGTAAAATATTTGTGACATTCCTGACATTCCAAGCAAATTGCAATTATTTTAACCATCAGGTGAAAGCTGAAGGCAAAATCGATGATAGTGGTAACTTCAAAAAAAAGAATGGTGGGGCTTATGAGTAGAGTTGAGCCCAACGAGCTAATGAACAGAAGGTTCAACTTTAATAAGTTCTTCATTACGAGACAAAGGTAACAATTTTGGCGGTCATGAAAAGGTTCACATGGCTGTCAGAATAATAGCCTCTCCTCTTTCTGATCAAGCTGTCATGGCAATTGGACTCTCAAGGGATATATTCTCATGGGATGTATAACAAAGAGGACAATCGGTAGTACATCTTCCTCAAAGGAGGGATATTCCACTCACCAAAGGCTTCCGTGGCCCACGGGATATCTTCCTTGACATCCTCCACCAACTCCTTTAAGTCCATCGTCAGGTTTGAATTCTGCTTCTGGACGTAAAAGACGCCAGCGACATCAGACTTCCCCTCCATTACATCCAGGAAGGCGGGAAATGTCATATCTCGCTCCTCTGGTAGAATGAAGAATCCATCGTGGACTGCGTCGCCATAACCATCTGGAGTGACAGCAACAGTCACAACTTTGTCTTTTAATTTCTGCCTGGAAGTAAGATGCAAATAGGATGAAATTACTTGCACAGCTATTGCAATGTATGACTTTAATCTTCAGAGATTTCTTTAAAAATGAGTGTGCCATGCATTATTTTAATTTAACAACTGTTCCTGATCTCTCCGCTTATAGTACTGGGAAACAAACACTCAGGATGCATCTTTTAGTCTTAGGATTCACCAAAAACATAACCATTTCCTTTTTATTCAGAGGACAAGAATGAATACATGTTAAAGCAGATATTTTGTCACCCTACTACTGCATACATGCAGAAGGAGTGAAAATACATTCTTTGATACATATGTACTATAACAGAGTCCTATTGAATCACACACAGTCATTACAAAACCTTTCCAACCTCATACTGCACATGTACAAATAAAAAAATAAAGAATTTGACAAGACCTTTTTATAATAAAGAATCTGTAGGTCCTACCCCTTTCAGGTGCACATTTCTTGATTCGTCATACATATTTGACAGGGAGGAAAAGAATGAAATATTAAACTATTTTCATGGAGAGTCCTGATATTAAAAAAAGGTACAGTGTTATGTGTTGTTCCATTTGGGTTTATGACTGTTCACCTGCTTTACACCGAGCGTTTAGCAACAAACCTCAAATATGGGATGGTCCATTTGTGGTATGCAGGGAAATCTGTGAATGCATTCTCAATGATGACTGGCTGATTTGGGCAGACGTAGTCTCTGTAAAATGCAAGGGGTGATGGTGGATGTGGTAGTCTTGGTACCTCTGGGGACAGGTATAATTCTGTTTGCAGGAAAAAAACAACAACACACAAACATTGAAACCATCATTACATGACACCACTACCTATCATTATCTGGGGTCATGATATGGAATATCACAGTTCATGTACCTCAAAGAACAGATATCACTGTGTTCCTACCTGGACAGAAATATCATGATATGAATGATGAAGTGAGAGAGGACACTTATGCTTGATGCCCCCTTTCAACAAGGAACAAGAAAGAAGAATCAACTTGTTGATATTTCTTGTTCTCTGATTCAGGACAAAACTCTTTTCTTGACCAGGAAATGCTTCAATGGCACTTTTCATCATTGTTGAAAAGATCGAAAAAACATATCATAAACCTTCGCCAATTAATTGGCTATTCTGATATCTCAGATGATTTTTATGATGTCACAGCATTTAGTATGTAACTTGATAGTGCCATGTATAGATAACAGTGGAATTTATTTTGGTTCTCTAGCAAATTATACTCCAAAAACCCAAGACATTATTACACTGAACAATGATAACGACATAGAGGTCCTCCTCACATATTCTAGTAATGTAGCAATGTAACTCCATTGCAATACCACTTACTCAACAACTTCACCTACGTGTAGAATGCCACGCTTTCTTCTTTTGTTCTGCTTATTTGAGCACCAAATTATGCATTCTTATGCGAAGCTACTACGTCCTCATCCTCGTTCACTGTGACTTGTAACAAATTTCGAAACCATTCTTATTCCTCATCCCAATCACTACAAATTCTGAAACTCTGTACCCAGTATTAGCTCATTTATTGTGACTTGTAATAAATATCGAAACCATTCTTATTCCACATCCCAATCACTATAAATTCTGAAACTCTGTACCCAGTATAACCAATTTATAGATGTTCAAATGCTCACGTCTGAAAACCATCAAGTCTCCTTTCATGCAGCAACCAACTGGCAGGTTATTCTCTTTGGTTAATGCAGTCAACACTCTGCCTGCTATTGTCACGTAACCTGGCAAATAGAAAACCAAAACTGCCTGGACGTGCTTGACTTTCTTTCGCTGTTCAACTTTCCTCTGCCTGGTTGTAAAGTGGTCTATAACTTCCTGGTTGAATACACTTTTTTTTTTTCTCTGTTCATATCACTATAAGAAAAACCCCTGTACACTACAATTACATTGATCTTTACATGACATAATCGTAAATAATCAGCATCATTAAATCCAGAGCAAGCAAAACTAGCTTGCGGTTATGTTCACTACCCTCAATCTAAACACACCTTTACTGTTCTACTGTGCGTGTAACTGGCCATGATCTGGGTCATATAAAAAAGATAAATCTATGCATTATTAACAGGTTCTATTAGACTCGGTAGTTATAAAAAGAAAAGTGCACATGATAAGCATGGAATGTCAGGGTTGATGTGTGGTTCTCAAAATGTTTTGATGGTGGCACTGTGTATTATGCTTGTACCCCTTACACTTTGTATATTGTGGGTTATAAATTTGCATTGTAACCATGAAAGACACCTCAAGTGACATCGGCTTTCCACTAAACTGCTGATGGTGAACCTCTGCTGATTGCAAAGAAATTTGGGGTCAGTAATACATGCTACAATTTCAGATTTGTACATCGAAAGGATGGCAAACTTAAATCTATGATTGACTGATTTTTTTTTTTCCGTAGAGTGTGAAAATAACAACAGATATGCAGAGACTCCAACTCTCCCGTTTTCGACGGGAGATCTCCCGCCAAAAGCCCATTTTTGCAAAATCTCCCGTTCTCCCGCTTGAGATTTGATTTCTCCCGCCCTGGCTCTGTGTCTCCCGGTGGAAAGGATATCTTACTTATTGCTATCGTATGTTGAAAAAATAAGCCTTAGATAGCACCAGAGAACATCTAGAACCCTAGGAACTTTGCGCTTTGCACACATCAACTTGGAGTCTCCCGTTTGCTAGGGGTTTCGGCGGGAGAATCTCCAGATTAGAAGGTGATTGGGTTGGAGTCTTTTAATTTGTATTAATAGTCATTATCCGTGACAAACCTCTTGCTTCCTGTACCAAGGTGGTAAAACATTCCTCCAGAGAATCCTTGAGGGCTTCAGCATTGGCGTCAGCTGCATCATTGTGGCAAGAGCTTGCTTTTCCTTCCTGTGGCAAGACATCATTTTTCTCTGCTTTTATTACTCCTTCCATTCCCAAGCTACACATGGCATGGCTCCCCCTAGGAGACAATGTTGAAAAGGAATTGGACAAAATTTCATCAAACTTATTGATCACACCTAGTGTCGAAGAGGCCCCTGGTAATTTCTATACAATTGCAAAAATTTAGACCTTCTTTTAAATCTTACAATGGCAAATTCAACAGAGAATATTGTCCATTGCAAGTGTACAATGGAAGTGTGCCTGTAAGTGTAGGTCTATATCTAATAGCAGATATAAGAGAATCTGTTATCAATGCACCTTAAAAAGTACACTAAGATTTGCCAGAATTGTTAGGACAGGGAAGATAAACAAGTACATCATACATACCGGTACATTTCTACAAACAGTCAAACCTGCCTTAGCGGCCACCTGTCTATAGCAGCCACTGAAAAATCCCCCCAAGAGAAAAGCCATGTTAAAGACCCTGTGTATAGCGACCACCTGTCTAACACTGCCATCGGCCACAAATTTTGTTTCCCGCGGTAGATTTTAACCTGTCGGCCAAAAATCCAATGGAGCCGTAGCCGAGCCGATAATTCAGCGTGTTTTTCTGCTTTGTAGCCGTGCGGGCAACGTTCAGTGATTGCCACCGCTGCATTCATCCCTCATTTTAATAGTCAAAATAATGCACTAGTGTAAAGTTTTCTTAACGACAAAACACATACTACTGTGCAAAATTTCATATGTATACACTGGCATGGTTAAATGTATGAAACACACAGTATTTGCGCATGTACACACATACATGTTTGTACATGTAAGGATACAACGATGATTGTACATGTGCATGTAAGCAAAGTGCACAAAGTTGGATTACCTGTCTATAACGGCCACTTTTTCCGTTTCCCTTGGGTGGCCGCTATAGACAGGTTTGACTGTATATGGGCAAGTCCAAGATAAGGTCCCCTCAGAAGGCAAAATTTCATCTTTGCTCAATATTGACATGTTTGGTATCATTTTGAAGCTTATGAGTTGAAGTTTTGATTTCCATGGAGGAAAAAATGATATTATGTAAATTTATGCAAATTTCAAGGGCTTCATTTGCATAGATGTGAAACACAGCGTTACGTATGGGACATTTATAAAAATTCATATTAATTCAAAGGAAAGCAAATAATATTTGATTAATATGTGGACATAAGAAGTTCATCGCATAGTTTAACTTGGTATGAAAATTTAGGGATTATGCAAATGATTATGCAAATTAGCTCGTGTCCTATCATGAGATGTCCCATACGTAACAAAATGAGGTCATTTTTTTAGGTTTTTTCTGAAATTGCTAAGGTTATTTTAATGCCCTTTTGGAAAGTTCTAATTTATTGTTTAGAGAAATTAAATACCAGAGAAAAAATACAAAAAAATACAAAAAATATTTTTTATTGGGCATTGAAATAATGTTACGTATGGGACAAATGCGTTACGTATGGGACATCCTCATACATATTGCATGTGAATGCATGTAGCTAGCTAGGAAGGTCTCTCAGTACACAAATGGTCAATCATCCTGAAGAAAGCATCCCAACATTGTAGCTACTTTTTGAGTTATAGACACTTGAAACAATACATGAACTTGACTGAACAATTTTCAGAAAGGGGGAGGGGAAAATGGCAAAATACACAATGAAAAATCAGCATTAAAGGGATGGTCTAGTTTTTTGTAGAAATGGGGATTCAGTTTTCAACATTTAAAGAGATGATTGGAAACCAATTTATATGAATTACTTAAGAGCATAAAATCCTAAGACTAGAGGAATTCAAAGTTTATGTGATGGAGATCCAATTTGAAATGGTTGTGATATATATAGGAAAAAAATAAAAAGTAAAATGATTTTTTTTTTTCATTGCAAGTGATACACAAATTGTCCTTATTCAGTTTTCAGTAGTAGCCACAACAAAAAATTCATGGGTATACATACTGAGTTGTGACTCGAATCAATGACCTGACTGCTAGACAGACATCATATATCTACTCGATCACTGGGGTTTCACACAGCAGGTATTGCTTATTTATTAAACTTAATATTCCTTGTGTCAAGTTGTTTTTTATTGAAACTAAATGGCAAACTGCCCTTCATCAATGCAAGTAAACACTTTAAACTATTCAGTTTTTCAGTAGTAACTATCCTGATAAAAATAGGGCATACATACTCCGGTTGGTCATGAAAAATATAGAATATGATTGAATGTGATTATGATGGTAAATATCTGGGGAATATTGTTCTCTTGTCAATCTGGATCAGTATTTGAGTAACTTCAACTGATTCCACCTCAATAATTATGCAAAAATTTGTTTAAATGGGTATTTTGCAAAATTATTTTGCAAAATACCCATAAACATGGTTCTCCACACACTAAACGAATGGGGGACAAAGGGCATGCATACCCAGGTTGGTCATAAAAATATAAAAATATGATTGAATATGATTATGATGGTTAATATTTGGGGAATATTGTTTCCTTGACAATCTGGATCAGTATTTGAGTAGTTTCAACTGATTTTACTTCAATAACTATGCAAAATACCCATAAACATGGTTCTTCACACACTAAATGAATGGGGGACAAACTGTCCCATACGTAACTGTCCCATACGTAACACGTCATGTCTGTCTTTAATTAGAACCTGTAATTAGAGCTTTTTGCCTAATGACATGAAACTTACCTGTGATAATCTTGAGTGTTGTGACTTTCATCACAGTGAGTTACAAGTTGTTGAATGATATACTTTCAGAAGTTTTGAGGTTGAAAAAAATGTTCAAAAAAACAAAATTTTTCTGGTCCCATACGTAACGGCACATATTTTCTCTTCTAGAATATAATTGTTAAGGTCATTTTTCTCAATATTTTACATGATTATACTTCTTCTAGATATCAATCACCATGATGAAGTTCAATATGATCAAAGGCCATTAACACTATTTTTCAGGTCATAAAAGTCTCTGAATGTCCCATACGTAACGTGCGCATTATCTTGGACTTGCCCTAATGCAGGGGCGGATCCAGGAATTCCGGGTGTAAAAGGGGAGGCACTTTTACAAAATTAAAGGGGGGCACCCCCCCCCCCCCATTTTTTTTTTTTTCTGGATCCCCCACTGACATGTGGGCCATTCTCAGATTAAGCGTTCAATTCCATGTGAGTAAAACCGAAAAATCAACCACAAAGTAATACATTCAAAGATGTGTTTTTGGTAACTTCAAAACCGGTCAAATACGAAACAAAAAGTGGAACATTCTAAATGATGGCCATTCATTGAGTAAAAATGAATTGAAATAGAGCATCATTTATGATTTTTGATCGCCAATCATTTTAGTTACCGCAAATTTATGTGTTGTAATGGACTCCTAACTTTGAATTAAATTCATTGTTTTGATCCAATTTCTGTTCAGGAAAAGACATCTGTCCCCCCTAAAGATATTGGGTTTTTTCAAGAGGTAAAGATGTTGTCATCCCTTGCTAATTGGTCGAAATTATTTCTGTGTGGTAGGTTGAAATATGTTTTTTGCTGAAATGAAATATAACCTTACGATTCACTTTGTATTTTTAACAAACTTCGCTTACAAATAAAGTTTCGAATGCCACAAATCATGCAAAGGGAACGATCCGATCTGGAATTGGCACAGGAAACAAATATGAATTGCTTTCCCAGGGAAATAACTATTGAAAAACATCGAATTGCCTTTGGTAACGTATCTGGTAAAATATGACTAATAATTTTATTTGTGTATGAAGTAACAAATATCACCTGTTTAATTATTTACCTTATGAATTGATGTAAAAATGAATGATGTAAGCCCAAATTAACCATTTTAAACATTGTACGTATATCTAAACTATGAAATGTAGTGGAAAAGAGCCCTAAATGTGAGAGCCGAGTTCTTCATTCACAGAATATTCTCATCTTACGTCTGAATGTATTTATCCATCTGACTATAAATATTCATTAAGTTTTGATGGATAATGCAAATAAGGTGTAAAAAAATATATTTTTGCAGGCACTTAGAAGGAAGTAGGTACAGTCTCTATGAACTCGATATACTAAAAAGTTGTTTGATCTACAGTGTATGGTAACGTATTTGGCTTACCCCTTTTAATGAAAATGAATAAATAATTGTTCAACTTATCAATGAATCTTGAGTAGTTCTTCATATGTTGAAAAACACTAGAATAAATATGCAACAGAACACTGAAACTTTTCTCGGAAGCTTTTCATAAACTATTTTTTACTCTTTCAAAGTTAGGTAACGTATCTGGCGTACCATAAATGAATCTGTCGGTGAAGTTACAGAGCAATTTCTACTCAATATTCTTCATTTTAACATAACTTTGATCTTTTATGGAAGCGTCATTCTATGCAGAATTGTTTTATGAACACTTTGTTTTACATAACATTATTTGTCACCGTGGGTGCCCAGAATAATACGTAACGTATCTGCTAAATCTGAAAAGCAAAAAACTGATACGCTGAATCATAGCTTCGTCTCGTAAAATAAACGTTAAAAGTTGTTGCATAGAATATGAAAGCGGCTGGGTTTTATAGAATAGAACTTTTGAGTTTGTGAGCACACAACGATTTGTTTGTCAAAACATTTACAATTTTTTTTCAGCATTTTGATTATGTGGTAACGTATCTGTCGGAAAACTTGGCATTAAGTTGTGAGACACTGACGCAGAAAGAAAAATCATGTGGAAGTGTTGCTCTTTTTCACCTCCCTGTCCTTTTGGTGTAAGAATATAATCCTGAGGTCCAACAAAACGAAGCATGTAATGTGTTGGGATGAATTTTGACCAGATTTGATCCCCTGGAAGCACAAGACCAATGAGCAAAATTCGGTCACGTATCTGGGGTAACGTACAGTATCTGTGTTAACGTATATGGTCGATCATGTTATTATGAGAGCGATATCTACCGAATATTTCTCACTTGTACTGAACTTTAATGTTGAATCGATTCGTCATTCCGAGGAGTATTTATTTGTCTGACATTGCAATATCTGTCGCAGTGGGTGGCGTGAAATGTATGTAACGTATCTGTCTAAATAAAAATGTAGAAAACCGATATTTCAAACATTGTACCGTATTCTCAATAAAAAGCTGTCGCACAAAAAATCTAAGTACTTGCAATGTATGAGGTATATCCTCAGGGTTTCATATACACAGGGTCATTGCATAGTCTTGTTATTTTCGCAATTCTGTAACACTAAAGAAGTGGTTGGTAACGTATCTGGCGGTGAATTTGACGACAGGTTTCAAAAGGCTATAAAAAAGAAGTCAATAAAAATTTTGGAACTTTTCGAGTATTGTGATTAGCACTTGCTTGCTCATCGTCCATGTAAATGATATTTGGAAAGTGTGTTTGTGGACGGAGAGGAGCAAGAAAACATAATTCTAAAATAGCCGGCAACACTGCGTTTTGGGGGTCTTAACGAAGTTTAACAGCAAAATTTTATACAAAAAGGCAGACAACCGCATTTGATCGTGTTTATTTTTAACAAATAATGTCCTCGTGATATATTATAAACATTTAGATAGTATCTAATAGGTTTCAGGGAACCGCAAACTGTCATGGAATGTCGGCGACACCAAAATTCCGTATTTGCACACTTTTATTGAGAATGGGCCATGTATGCTATTTTCTTTTTCTGTAGTTTTTTTTTTGTTTTTTCTCATTGTGGAGTCTGTGAACTTCTATAGGCCTAACTAATTGCTTACAGGCCTATCCTGGTACTCATCAAGTTATACTAATGTATAACTTTTGTGTTTATGTACATCTTTGTGATTGATCCAACCAATCTCAAAGGAATAGAAGGTCTAGATGTATTTGAATTGAACTCAAGTGTAATTTGTGAGCCAAAAACCACTTGACCAGGGTCCTGTTTCACAAAACTTGTTATCATCAGTGACAACTGCCACATTTGTGTGACAACTCTGCTCTTAGCCAATCAGATGCAACGATTTCTGTAGCTTATTACAACTGTGACAACTTGGTCACTATAATAACAAGTTTTATGAAACGGGGTTCACCCAGGTCAGAGTAAAGCACGATTATTGGCCATGAATGCGTCATTTCTGATCCTCTTTCCAGCCCCCTCCCCCCCCCCCCCCCACACACACACACACCATACCACCACACCTCACTCAACTCGTGATCAGGTTCAGAAATGCGCAAACGAAGACTGGCTACATGTTTTTGGCCAAATCGTGATATCGGTCCCCCCTCGTTCTGCGTACGTGTCTCCACTATGTGCAAAGTCTATGGGGGTTGAAAGAAGTCCCTGGCTATGATGAAATGAATGGCAATGAATGGAGTGGTGGATTATTTCACGATAATGGCATGTAATATTAATATCATGTACCGGTACGTATCGATCTACAGGGTGTATTTAGCTCGACCAAGTTGCATTCCATGCACCAACTACAATCAGCAGATACCAATGGTTATTAAAACTTACTTAGCTTCACTGCTGCTACGTACCTACAGATCTGCACGTATACTAGTATAACCACAACAGTGACCCCAACAATGGGGTTACAACAAATCCATGTAACAGCTGTACAGTGTCAGTAGGATCTCGACTTTTGTTACGGGGCACTCTAAGAAGTATACCAGAGCAGATGGGGTGTTTCACGAAGTCTAACTTAATTTAAGATCGACTAAAAAAATTATGGTATGCCACTGGTTTCCATGTTCAATTTCATTAGCCTTATCACCACCCACTTCAGATTATCATCAATGTTGAATACAGAATAGGTGCCTAATTCCAAGTGTTTGTTTGTTTGTTTGTTTTTAATCTTGTAAGTTCTTGTATGAATGTACATGCATGAAAAAAACTCTCCAAAATCTTCATTTTCATTAGAAAGCTGAGCAACATTGGAGACATATATAGCATACCATAATATTTAGTCAATCTTAAATTCTAAGTTCGACTTAAATTCTTTGTGAAACACCCTCCAGACACACTGTGATGGAGAGGAGCAAGGCGATGAGCTGCGTAAATGGACCCACTACGGGATAGTGGCGGAGCTGCATGCCGGAACTCTGCCGGGGCTACGAAGAAGGTACGCTCCTCTGCGAGTGCAGCTACTGCTGAAAATAAAACTACCTTGCAGAACAGAAAGACGTGGTAAATGTAATGTAAATACCCATGAAATAGTTCTCACATCCAATTTCTACAATCAAGATTGGTTTGACAACTTACAGAGAGGTACTTCTGCTGGCTGTGGTTGTATTATTATCTCAATGCCTGTCAGTGCTCACCATGCGCCATGCATTTATTTTTACACCATAAGCTGCATGCGTGATGCTGCGCTGCTGCTAGCTAGCTGCACATAAACTGTATAATACAGTATCCAGCAGGCAGTCGGCACCTTGGTGTAGGGCTCACACGGGTAAATAATTCCCCATAGATACGTGTGTTAAAATTCAAATTTCAAAAAATTCTGTAAAATAGCTGGGAGAAATGAGGTGTTTCATCTTCACTAACCTGAATATGTGAGATATTACCCGTTCATCCATCAGATTTCCAGGGTGGGTTGTTCTGCTCTTATTCTGTCCAGGGGAACGTACGCACAAGTCAGAATGGAGAATCCAATGCCAAAGATGCAAACGATCTGAACACCAAAGTACCAAACCAGCCTAGTCCCATCAAACAACATCAAGGTGAACTGGTTAATGTGATAACTAGGTCAGCTTAGGTCTGTGGATGAACTTGCAGAGAGAGAGAAACGAAAAAACAACATCGTAATCTATGGGGTCCCATAATCCGATAGTAACCTGCGTAATGAGAGCTAGGCAACAAGATGACATTGCATCTGTAAGAGACATTCTCAACTCAGGAGTAAAGGTTGTAGATGCTAATAACTTCACCAAGGTTCGTAGACTAGATCTAGATGGTCTCCAGACAAAGCCAGAGTCCTACTTGTTGAATTGGCAGACGAAAACAGTCAAGTGAAAAGGAGTGAAATCCTGAGGAATGCAACACCTCCGCAAGACTACAAAATGGAACACATACATATCTCCCGACCTGACGCTTCAGCAGAGAGGAGAGGAAATTCCTGAGAGAGCTAGGAACTACGTAGGAGAAGAGAAAATGGTGAAACCAACTTGAAAATCTACAAAGGAAGAATCTCCAAATCTTCACCGCTGACCAGAACAGAACAGAAACTCGCAGGAGAACCTACAACTACAACTAGAGATCATAAAGGATACTCTGTATCAACAGACCAAAGCAGACCATCTGGCTCTTCAAACAATCCCACTTCTGAGACAAAGGAAAGGAAGGCTGGAAAATCCCTCCACACCAGAGGTCCCAAACAAGAAACAGCCAAAGGCTACACCCTATCAGAGGAGGAGAGTGAAGAGAGGAAGGAGTACGAATCCGACCAGTGACTACATGTTAAATTTCTCTATAGTAATGTTGCTTCTCTGTTAAACAAGAGAAATGAATTACTATGCAGAACAGAAGTTGAGAAACCAGCAATTATCGCATTAACAGAGATATGCCCTAAATTTTCCAGAACAGACGTGGAGGAAGTAGAATACAGTATACCAGGATTTGACATGTTTCTGGCAGATGTGGAACTTCGGAAGAGAGGGGTAGTAATTTACGCCGGTGAGAGCAGAACTTAATGCCAGCATGGTTACAATACATGGAGACAAATTCCTTGAAAGCGTCGGGTGTAATATCCGGCCATTATCAAGTAAGCACAGTATACTTATAGGATGTATATACCGGAGTCCCAATAGCAAGACTGAGAATAATGAAGCTCTGCTTAGTTTATTGAATACTATTGAAAAGCTGCATTTTTCTCACACTTTACTGGTTGGAGATTTCAACCTCCCCCATATCACGTGGAATCCTCCAGAGACTTCAGATTCTATGGAAAGCTTCAGTTACAGATTTATAGAATGTATTGAGGACTGTACAGTCAATTGATCACTGAACCTACTCGACTCAGGGAAGGACAGGCGAGTAATACACTGGACCTTTTACTATCAAATCAGCCTGAAATGATTAACAACATACAGTTGAAGGCCCCATTAGGTAAGAGTGGTCACCTGACTGTTATTTTTGAAGTGATAACAACTGTAAAAGAAGACAGGAGGAGATCTCCCCGATACGCCTACTACAAAGGAAAATAATCATTATGATCAGATGAGGAAGTTCACGGAAGACAATAGATTATTTGATGTGATTTATCATCTTAACCATGTAGAGGAGAAGTATTTGGCTTTTATGAACATCATTAAAAAACTGTCTGAGGAGTTCGTACCGGCGGTTCCTGCCTCTAGGAAGCCAAGGCCTTTATGGATGAATGCGGAAGTAAAAAGATGCATTAAAGAAAAACACAAAGCATGGAATGTGTACCAGAAGGATAGACGCAAGGGAAGGAGCACTCTAGAATCAAAGGCAGTGTATGCTAGAAGGAGGAATGAAGCCACAACAATGATTAATTACGCTAAACGTGAATTTGAACGGAAGCTTTCATCAGAAGTTCAACTTAACACAAAGAGTTTTTGGAGATATATTCATAGTAAGACAAAGTCTAAGTCAAGCATCCCTGCTTTAAAAAGAGATGATGGTACGTTAGCGGAAAGTAATGAAGAAAAGTCACAAGTGTTAAATGACTACTTTAGTTCAGTTTTTACCAGGGAAGATATTCATGATGTTCCAGATTTTGGTGACAGACTCTTTACAGAACCTTTAGACGATATGGAAGTAGACGTCTCAGATGTACTGAAGGTTATCCGAAATCTGGATTACGACAAGTCCCCCGGACCAAATGAAGTTCACGTTAGGATACTGAAGGAATTACAAGAGGCCGTAGCGCCAGTATTGACAGATATTTTTAATACATCATTAAATACAGGCCAGGTACCAGTAATGTGGAAATCTGCTAACGTGGTCCCAATTCACAAGAAAGGTCCAAAATGTGAAGCAGAGAATTATCGACCCGTGAGTCTTACGAGTGCTGTCTGTAAAATAATGGAAACACTCATAAGGGATTCACTAATGGCTCATCTTGAAAACGACGATTTGTTAACACTTCATCAACATGGATTCAGAAGAGGCAGATCCTGCGCCACACAACTACTTGAAGTAACAAATGACTGGAGTGCTGCTCTTGATGTTAAAGACATAGTTGACTGTATTTATTTAGACTATCGCAAGGCTTTTGACAGTGTACCACATACAAGACTACTTCAGAAAATCTATGGATATGGAATCAGGGGGAAAATTTGGAACTGGATCAAAGCATTTCTCCTTGAACGCACTCAACGAGTAGTAGTAGAAGGAGCCAGTTCACAAGAAAGTACAGTAACCAGTGGAATTCCCCAGGGAAGTGTTTTAGGCTCAATATTATTTATCATATTCATTAACGACTTACCTGAGATTATATCTACAAATTCCACGATTAAATTGTTCGCCGATGACACCAAATTGTATGCTGCACGACATGAAGAGTCTGATAATAACAATCTACAGGAGGATCTGTATAAACTCACAACATGGGCCAAAGACTGGCAGTTATCCTTCAATCAAAAGAAATGTAAAGTAATGTATTTTGGAAAGGGAAATCCTGGATTGAGTTATTACCTAAACCCTGACGATACATCTGAACTTTTGACAGTTACTCATGAGAATGACCTTGGAGTAATATTCGACAGCAGCCTGCAATTCTAACCATGTCAACAGAGTATGCGCCAAGGCAAATAGACTGTTGGGATAAATCAGGAGGTCCTTTTCTAATATGGATGCTATAGAGGTTTAGTTCAATTATACAAGTCAATCATTCGACCATCCCTGGAATATTGCAGTAGTGTATGGCTTCCATGCCTAAAGAGGGACATTGACAAACTGGAAAAAAGTACAGAGAAGAGCAACAAAGCTGCTACCTGGTCTGAGAGATCTGAGCTACACAGAACGACTGAGGAGACTGGGTCTCCCAACATTGTCATATAGGAGACACAGAGCAGATATGATCCAGACATAAACAATATAAGATCCTGAATGGCCTAGACGAACTGCATAGCTCAGATTTCTTCCAGCAATATACACATTCCAGGACAAGAGGTCACTCACTCAAGCTCAGAAAACCCTACGCAAACTCAAATGTAAGACAAAGGAATTTCTCACACCGAGTAGTCAATTTATGGAACAGCCTACCATCTGAAGTCATCAATAGCAGCAGCATCAATACCTTCAAATCAAATCTGGAAAAGTCATGGAAACATCAGTTCAACTGTTATGACCCGGATACTATATTCCCATGATGCTCCTGCCCTATACGCATGCGAATAGTAGAGCAAATAACAATTGCAGCAAGTTTCAAGAGGATGCAGAGGGGCAAATAAGTCCAGTATACTTTATGCCCAACATCAAGGTAAATCAAGGTAAATCAAGATGTTAAGTTGGCAACCACTTGCCAACTATTAATTTGCCGAACAAATTTACAAAGACTGACACCTGACCAGGGGCGGATCCAGGAATTCTGTAAATATTTCTGGTGCCACTTCCGGGTTTCATTTCATTTTTTTTTTATTTCTTTTGATTTTAACGAAAAATAAAGGCGGGGCGTGCGCCGGTTGCGCCCCCCTCTGGATCCGCCACTGCTGACCATTTCACGTATCACTTGATTTTGACGAGCGGTTGCCAACCAAATTTCATGGTACATTTATGTGTATATGTATATTTCCTTTTTTTCACTCTGAAAACCATTTCTATAGTGTCTGCTGTCTAGTGTTTATCCTGTAGTAATTGTCGCCTAGCCCAAAATAAAATCAGCAATCAGTCGGCGGCCAATTTCTGGCGGTCTTCATTAAAATCGTCGATTACTAACCTCTTCGAGCAGCCGCATATTCATCATCTTTTTCTCTCTTTTTTCGCAAAACGTTAAAGCGTTCTCCAACCGGTCGTCAAAATTAATGGTTTGAAAATGGTCGGCAATTAACCGATAGCAGTCGGTATTCGGTCAGCAACCTGTTGCCGATTCAAAATTTTGGGGTTTGGTGTCTTACTGTTTGTGAATGGTTGCCAGAAATTTTTGGTTGCTGGATGTCGGTGACTGTCTACATACGCCTATGTATCACACTGGCGAAAAACATATTGTTGGGTATGATTATACTAGTTCTTCCCCTGTCACACTTATACACACTTCGTTTCACATGTGTTTGCCTTATCCTGCATGCGCAGTTTTATGACAGGGAATTTTTAAGCCTTTTTATTGACATTGTAGAAATAAGGGAGTATAAAACGGCATTGAGGCCTCTATTCGTCCCGCTATCGGAAGATAAAAGTATAGGTCTATAATGCTTTTGAATATAGATGCATTTTATCACTCTATAACTTTGATTCTCTTATTGTAAGCGCAAAACAATCCCGGACTGGACCACCAACAGACCAAGTCCTGTCAATAATCGACGAAACCATACTTAGGCCCTAAAAGATGACTTTATTGTGCAGCGAATTTCCTACCAACAAATGATTCGTAATGCGGACCAGGCGGCAACTCTATAGTATTTCGTATCGCCGTAATACAGGTTCTAGAGAATCCAACCAGGCAGAATGATGTTTATCACTTTGAACGTATACTTGAACCAGGAAGGTATAAGCAAGGAACTCAAAAGAGAACAGTTTCCTTCAAACGAAATAACAGGATCTGGGTCGGATAGACAAAACAATATAGATGGATGAACTGTTTTTATAACTCAAAGCGTATCAGGACAATATACCCCGACTAAATACCTCATGTTAGTCAGCACTGACTGTTATTAGTGATGACGTTAAAAGTAAAAATTGGGGTTAGGGTTAGGTTTAGTTTTAGAATTTAGGTTAGGGTAAGGGAAGGGGAAGGGTCTACCTAGGGCTATTGTCAAGGGGAATTGTCGTTTACAATGTATATTCATATATTTCTATCTATAAAACTACTGAAACAATTATCTAGCGTGTCTGCGATCGCTTGCCTACGCACGTGTAATCCTGTTATATTGTCGTCTAGCCCAAAATGATAATCAGAATCTAGCGCTCAACAGGTAGTGTATAGGTAGTGTATAGGATACTCTGCAAACCCTCAACTCTCCCGTACCCTATACCTATCCCATAAAAAATGACGTATACAATCATGTAGATAATGTATAGATGATGAAGATCTCTTCTCTCCATCGTGCATATGATAATGACACGTCACAGGCTTTGGATATGGGCTGCGTGCAAAATGGTCACGTTGGTCAAACTGATAGTATGGGGCAAAGTATAAGGAAGCAGATGAAATTTCCACAGAATTTAAGTCTCCCAAATACTTCATGTGTTTCAGAAAAAAAAAGCATTATACTTATTCAATTATAATGATTAAGAAGAACCATATTTCTATTGTGACATCTTCAACACTAGCAAACCTTTAACTGAACTGCATGTGCATCATATTGTCTTCCGGGTCTTTCTGGTTTTCCTCAAAGTACTCACACTGAATGAGAGTTGTGACAGCACAATATACTCTACGAAACCAAACACTTTATCAACTAAGAGTTTGCCTGAAAAGGTAGGCTAATGTCTAAATGAGAGAGCTAGAATATTAGAGCTATGCTATTGTCTTTAATAATGATATCAGCAGAAAACTCGTGGAAGGACAATCGCGCAATTAATGTTCAAAGATATTGATATGAACATCAATTGCGCGATTGTCCTTTCAGCAGAAAACTCGTGAAAGGACAATCGCGCAATTGATGTTCAAAGATAATTGAACATCAATTGCGCGATTGTCCTTTCACGAGTTTTCTGCTGATAGATAGTCTTCCAGGTCTTTCGGGTCTTTCTGGTTTTCCTCAAAGTACTCACTCACACTAATGAGAGTTGTGACAGCACAATTTCTACTTTACGAAACCAAACGCTTTATCATACAACCAAGAGTTTGCCTGAAAAGGTAGGCTAATGTCTAAATGAGAGAGCTAGAATATTAGAGCTATGCTATTGTCTTTAGTAATATATCAGCAGAAAACTCGTGAAAGGACAATCGCGCAATTGATGTTCAAAGATCGACAGCTTGAAAATTGCAATCTGTCATTACACTGGTCTGCAAACTTTACGGGATCCCTGTTCATTTATAATGGCTCCTCCAGTCTCTACACTTCTTCTAGTGTGCGTTTCGAGCAGCTGTCTTTTTCCGCTGTGCTTCCCGTTTAAAACAAGTTGCAAGCCACCTTCTTCATCCGTGCTTCGAGTGGGACATCGCTTCGATGTTAGCTGCACAATATCATCGCAAGAAAGTTATGATTCAAGCAAATTGAGATTAACGGTAAGACATGACAGACTGAGAGAAATCGGAAATTGCTCTTTGCTTCGTGAGGCGTGCCAATTGAGACCCCAATGGAAGACCAGGGGTGCATCATTGACAGTACGTCAGGAGAGTGGGCACATTGTGTTGAATTTCACAATACAACATATTACACAAAATGACGCGGAGAAAGTCTTCATACAAATTTACGAATTTGGTAATGCACCTATGTATCAAGGCATGTTGTTCGGAGTTACTGTTGCACCCTCAATCAACTCGACGATGGCTTCCTATACAAAAGCAACATTTTCATCACGTACGCCAGCTAATGATGAGAATCAGAACAAGAGGGATATAACAAATTACAATATATATATCTATGGGGGCACAGTATTCGTTTTAGTTCTTATATTAGGTATAATAATTGGCTCGTGGTGTGCGGCAAGGAAGCCGCAAACAGAGAACACTGAAAGAACTGTACGGAGGACGAGAGATGAGCATTGCAGTGGCGATGGCAGTATGGAGCTATCTTCAGTGGCTGCCCTCCAGGATTCCCGCCGAGGTACCCGTCATGTCGCACATACAACGAGTGATTCCCGAGCAGCTCCAGACATTTACAGGGCGAATGTCGCTTGCATCAGAGAGGAGTCCCCTGGCCAAATCCACGGCAGAGGAGTGACAGATAGGCCTGCCGGTTATTTCACGAATAACACATACTCGGCAGCATTTCGACCAAAACGTGAGGACCAACATCAGTCGAATCTAGACCAACATCTGAGAATTTGAAAGTGTGTTCAGACGACGCTTATGAAAGCTCAAGTGACCCCGAATACGACACCCTCCAACATTGTCCAACGTTCGACAGTCAGTGTTCAGACAACTATTCACGACTATGTTATGACTTGTAAGGAAAAATATCATCTTTAGTCAGCTTAACTAGTGAATGCGATGACTCTACAGATCGCGAGGAAGGAACATTTATGTTTGGCCAGAATACCTCATAGTTCTCTATCACTAATTTTGAAATCTTATGTGCATCTAAACAGTATCCACCATTTACGTCGTCAGATGATTGAATAGGGGTCATCCCATGAGCTATCGAGACAACCACGATTTACGCGGCCAGTCATGAGCTGAATATTGAAAAAATGTCAATGAGTCATCTACGAGTCATACAGTCCACGAGCCAGACACTATGACCATAGACCTATTTCCCTTGTGTCTGCAAGCACGTGGACCGTTTAGTTCGCTCGTGAGCCTATTTTGTAAAATGTTGAGTTCATGCACGGGCCTTGGTCATTGATAGCGTCTACATAGCTTATTGGCTGTATGGTTCATGAGCTGTACAATTCGTGAGCTGTATAACTCGCGTGCTGTTTAACTGTGTCTGCACGCGTGTAATTCTGTATGTTTTGTCGCCGGGCTCAAAGTCAAAATCAGCAAGCCATCAACTGCCTTCACTTTCACCTATCTATGGAAGACTACTGAGACATCTTAAGGATATAAAATCGAAGTTAAAAATTTTAACTCAAGAAAGATATAAACGTACATGCACAGAAGGCTGTGTAGGATGTGGGATGGCTTGCATACTTCCCACTCTCCCATCCCCCCCCCCCCCCTTCACAATAAAAACATTTGATGCATGGCTATAGTGCTAATGCAGATCTCAACTGTTCATCCTCCACACACAGTGACACGATAATTTCTTGCATATCACACATGCACTTTCCATTTAAACTGCATGGCCGAATGCAAATAATGGTCACTGGATGCGGTCGAGTTGATATATCTGGGACATAAGCAAGCCGATGAAATTTCCACAGAATTCAAGTCTCGCAGATTGTTCATATGTTTCAATATAAATGATATAGTTATGCGATTATCATGATTAAAGAAAAATTAACAACAAAACTTCTCTCGCGACATCAAAAACACCAAGCAAACCTTTATTTAGACTGCATGTAGACATTGTAGCATATATCATTTTGTCTTCCGGGTCTTTCTGGGTTTTCTCTCCAAGTACTTAATCATTAATGTATAAGCGCTGTGACAGCACAATCATTACGAAACCATACACTTTATCAATCAAGCGTTTACCTGAATAGTAAACCTGTTGTCTTTATGAGAGAGCTAGAACATTAGAGCTATTATGCTGTTGTCATTGGTATACTATCAGCAGAAAACTCGGGAAAGGACACTCGCGCAATTGATGCTCAAAGATCGACTGTTAATCTGCAATTGCATTTGTCTGCAAACATTACGTGATCCCTTTTCATTTAGATTTCTTTTACTATGGGTCCTTCGATCTCGTCATTTCTTCTCGTGTGTGTTTGGAGCAGCTGTCTTTTTCCACTGTGCTTTGGATCGATCCTGTATGACCACAGTTGCAATCCACCTTATTCTTCAGTGCCCCTCCGACATCGCTTGGACGTAAGCTGCATCTTGAAAATAGCCAATGATTCATCAGGGAAGCTGAGAGTAACGGTCAAACACCATAGGCTCGGAGACGTTGGAAATTGTTCTTTACCTCGTGAGGCGTGCCAGTTGAGACCCCAATGGAAGATCAGGGGTGCATCATTGACAGTACGTCAGAAGGACAGTGGGCACATTGTGTTGAATTTCACCATACATCATATTACACAAAATGACGCGGGGAAAGTCTTTATCAAGATTTATGGAATTGGTAATGCACCTATGTATCAAGGCCTGTTGTTCAAAGTTACTGTTGCACCCTCAAGCAATTCGACGATGGTATCCTATACAAAGGCAACATTTTCATCAAGTGCACCTAATGATGAAAAACCGAACACGTGGGATATAACAAATTTCAATATGTATATCTACGGAGGCACAGTTGTCGTTTTAGTTCTTATAATAGGTATTTTAGCTGGCGCTTGGTGTGCAAGAAGCAAGTAGTAAGCAGAGGATGTAGGAAGAGCTCGGCAGCATTTCCACATTGGAGAAGCGTGAGGACCAACGTCAGTCGGCTGAGAATGTGAGAAGCTGTTCAGACGACCCTAATGGAGGGTCAAGTGACTCAGAGTACGCCACCTTCCAACATTTGACAATCAGCGCACGGACAACTATTCAGGGCTATTACAACAATGTGTTACAACAATGTATAGAGAACTTTTAAAGAATAATATAATCTTTAATCATCTAAACAAAGGAGTGTAATGACTTTACAGAAGAAGGAACATTTATGTTTTGACATGAAAGTTTAAAAATTATGTCTACATCACTCATTTCGAGAACTAATCGTGCATCTAAACAGTATCTACCATTTACGTCTTCAGATGATTGAATGGGGTCATCACATGAGCTAGACACCCACGAATTACGGGGCCCATGAGCTGAATATCAAAATATAAAATGTCGATCACAATTAGTCATAGAGACTACATAAAGTCATAAAGTACAGTCCACGTCAATATAGACACGTTATGACCTTAGACAGATTTATCTAGTCTCTGTCAGCACGTAGAACATATAATTCGTGAGCCTATTTTGTAAAATGTTGAGCTCATGCATGGGCATCGGTCATATAGCGTCTAGCTCATGGGCTGTATAATTCGTGAGCTATATAACTCGAGGGAAGTATGACTCGTGTGTTTTATTTATGTATAGCTCATGACGTGCACCCGATTTACAGGCTCCACTGGCCAAGAATGTGGTGTTTGATCCACAAACTCAAGGTATGTTAAAGAGGATGGCTAGTAACTGTGAAAGTTATTTGCTTCAGAATGGTCTCATATTCAAGTAATGTGCAGTTAATCGTTAACGATCGCCGCATCACTGTACAGGCATGCTAACATGGAAACATTAAACTGCACATTACTTGATTATGAGAACATTTTGAAGCAAAATTGGAATTCTAGCATGGGGTAATTCGTCCAGATTTTTGCTTGATTCGCTTTTCCTTCTTCAAAAACGCGCCATCAGAATTATCAATAACGCCGTATATGTATCTCATACAAATGAATTTTTTCACAAGAATAAAATTTTGAAATTGATTGATTTGTTTGATTACAACCTAGCTATTTTCATGTATAAATACTCCACGAATGATCTTCCTGATGTTTTTCTTCACATGTTCAAGAGAAACTACTCAGTTCACAATTATCCCGCCCGCCAACGGGACGCTTATCACCTTCCACGTACTCGCACAATTTTCGCGATGAAAACAATTATGAATGCGGGACCGAAATATGAGAACGATCTCCCCCCTGAACTCAAAGGTTAGGTTGTTTATCACTATCATCCATCAAATGCAAATTAAGACAGTATTTATTGAATAATTACGCTACATCAGCTCATTGAAATTCTGTTTTGTGCTGTCCAGGACTATCCCGCTATACTGTACTCCAGGGTTGTTGTCATGTTAAACCAGACTTTAAGAGCCCAGCTGTTTGCGCCCTTAAATTCTATCACTGTGTTATGTATATTTTTCCTTCTTTAAAGATAGCTGGGACGAGGAAACAGCTGGTATTTCACATTCTCACTGCACTGCAACTGGTTGTTGAATGTCTTTTTTTTTCTGGATTTGCAGGTGCATGTGTTCCCTTCTTAATACACGCAATGTACACATTTCTAATACTGTCTAAACGGTATCATTGTTATCGTATATTAAGTCATATTGTATTGCCAGAACGACAATGGTTCATCCGCTTACAGCATGTGGCTTTTCCGACCCCTAACCTGCACTAGAGAAGAATTTGCTATGTAACTGTATAATTGTACTTTTTTATTTTGTTTTTCTCTTATGTTCCGGTCATTGTTGTACCCGTGCTCCCCTCTCAATCTTAAACTCGTTTTTAACTGGGGCCTACGCTCAACAAGCTCGCTTTTAAGTAGGTTCCTTCATATTTCTTTAGCATTCATTCACAGATTCCAAACTTAACAGATCGACCACTATTATGTTATATATATTTGCAATATGTCATGTATTTCATTTGATTTTGTTATATTTGATGTAATTTTTCATCGAGAAATATGAAAATAAATTGAAATTGAAATTGATTGAAAAAATACGTTTCACACAACAATATATATATATATATATATATGTATATATATAGTACTCTTAATGAATCCCACAAGGATTGGAACAATCATCCCCAGCACTCCCACTGATCAGTTACTAGCCATCTCCTTCAAGACATATAAAGATTATATTTCCTCTTTAGATTAATTGAGAACAGTGTATTGATATAGAGGACCATAAACATGCATGGATTGTATTCTCCTTGTCTGTAATAGCAGAGCACTTTCTATACATAATCAAGTAAAGATTGTAAACACGGTGTATATCATGAAGGTCGCTCCTATTATAGTTTCTGTCACAATCTTGTCATTAAATTTATATCACTAAAAGTGAATTCGAATTGAAAAAGAAATATGTATACATATATTATTATACATTCATGAGACGCGCAATTATAGCAATGGGAACACTTTGGTTTTTACTTGGCCGTTAACTGCATACTTCATATGAAGAAAATATATGGCAGTTTTTAGCATTAGTATGATTATGCAAAAGAGGAAAGAAATAGAGAGTTATAGAGCCTAATGTAACCCTCGTCGTGTAACTTTCATTGCTGTATACATGTGCTTGTGGCAAACAAATAACCAACTGTGTAAAACCTGAGATACCTGATAGCGCTAGAAAACCTTTTGGTCAAATTTGCTGACATATTCTCTCTATACTCTCTCTCTCTCTTTTCCACTTCGTTTTCACAGATCCAGCTTGTCTTTGACAAATATTTAACACACCATTGTAAAAGAATTGCACAGTGTCACGACCTATATAATAGCTGAAATAATTATTCTGAAATACTGGTATAAATCACTTCATGTCACGGTCATTATGGCAGTTTTTCATATCCATGTTTCACAATAATAATTGCAAACAATATTGTAAATATCAGGGAATTGCCAGTATGACTTGGGTGGCAACATGTACAAAATCACAAAAGACAAGCTACTAATAAGAAGGATGTTTAAGTGCATTTTTTGTTGTGATACTCAAGAATGAAAAGATTTGTTTTTTTTTTAGTAAGTGTGTGGAGAAGTGACAAAGTTTTCTTCTTATACTTTGCCGAAAATGTATTCCTGTGTTGTAAGATTCCTTGGCATCACTATCTATTAGATGATCAAGCAATCTTTGGCCATCCTTCGGCTGCGTCCTTAATGATAGCAGGAGATATGAAAACACAATTATAAACGGATATAACTATGCCTATAAAAGGATAATTGATCATACACGTACGTAATAAAGTATGTAGTCAAAAGAATAAGTCAAAATCAATGGATCTTTAAGAGACCCGAAACCCAATGATGTTGACTGCGATCAGATCTAAGAAATAATGATATGCTGAGAGTTATTACAAAGCATGTGATATCTGTAAAGGATACTAATTTCAACAATTTAGCATTGGTCATGTTGGTAATGTAAGCTCCTAAATGATGATAAATGACGTGACAAAACCCGTGGCAGTTTATACTTTCAGGTTGAAGGTCCCCGTCGCTTTTACTTTCGCAAGTTTCTCTTTGACGTACCCTTCACTTCCAACGATTAAAGTACCTTATATTATATTAATGCACAATGTACATAGCTCTTGACGTGGCATTTCCTGAGAGAGTTCAATTGATAAACTTAAGGTCCGAATTAAAGCTGGATCAAACCTTGACCATGGCTTAAAAGACGCGTGAAAATGGCGTATTCAAATAAAAGGGTAATCCAGTCCAAGTATAAGTTATTCTGATAAGAAAAAATGAAATATTACTACTTCAACGGTAAAATTTTGATTGAAATCTGTGAAAAATAAGGAAATAATGACATTTTGAAGTTTCGTCAATTTTTCAGGAAACAGTTCTTGAACGGTCAATATGAATATATGCAAATGGCAAAGTGAACATGTAATCCCCTCACAACTTGCCTTAGTTCGTAAATATAGTTTTGAAATTTCCAGTTTTTTATTCAAACGCAATTATACCAGAGGATCAACTCATGATATATCTGTAAACTGATGACTATTCTGAAGTTATTCAACCAGGAATAACATCGTGTTTCACAGTTCAATGACAGAAACATTGAATTTTCGTCTTTTTTTCACACGATCAGTGGAAGATTGTGAGGTTATGACATGGTCAGCTTACTCATTTGCATATTCAAATCAACTGTACAAGAACTGAAATTTCATATAGCTTCCTTATTTTTCATCCAGTTTCAGGCCAATCTTTACCGTTGAATTCAGATATTATCTTTTTTTTTATCATACTACATGTATCTTTTTCTTTGGACTGGATTTCTCCTTTCGGAAAGAAACTGGACCACCTGTCTATTACGGCCACTCTTTTCGTCTCTATTGGGTGGCAGGTATAGACAGGTTTGATTCTTAGATATGCTTCAAAAGATGGAAAGAGAGAGAAGAAAACAAAACAGGCAGGCTATGTCTGAAAAAAAAATTGATGTATATATAATTATATATATATATATATGACATATATATGACATATATATATATGTATACATATATATATATATATGTATACATATATTTTCACAGACATAATGTACACATTTGTTTAAAGTTCTGCGAAGACTTCAATAGTAGTTATTGAGCAAAATATGCATACACTTAAAAGAGGCAAGAGATGAATATATCTTCATTACATCAGGCACGAATTTCAAACATGTAGGCCTACTCTTCGGTACTTAACAGATCTTGCGATGTAACATATCTGAGAAGAGAGATATATACGTCTTCAGTTGTTTTAGTGTTATATGAATATACATATTTGACCAATCATGACAGACAGAAAGCAATAAATTATGAGTATACATATTATATGTAAATGAATCGGATTATCTATAATTTACACAAATTGTGTCAACTATAGTAAGAAGCTTGAGCTTTTTAAAAAGATGTTGAGAAGGTGTTCTTTCTTCATTTTATCTATCCCCAATTCTTGTGCACAAATTAACTCAGAAGGTTCTTCACAATCACCTCCAAGCTTACGTCATTTATGTACAATGTCGTATAGGCCTAAATCACGATCAATCTTATGAAAAAAAACGTGATCAATCATTCGTGACGTCAGTTTAATGTCATTATCTGGTCAACACGTTTTCGATCATTTCACCTTCACGAAACTGAAATTTTCCATGAAATTCACATGCATGCCAGGTATCTCACGGCTAGCTATATATCCATTCATGTCATTGAAGTTGATCTATACACCATGAAATTTTTATTTGCTGCATTCGAGCTCGAATTTTGTTTGCATTCGCTTTAGGTCATTTGGAGCATTTGAAAAAAAAAATAAATTGACGGACGCGTACGCGCATGCGTATATGCGCATGCACAACTAATACGCAATAGAATTTAAGAGTTTCTTTTTTTTTGTGTGTGTGTGTGTTTTTTTTTTCCCACGGATCAGATGCCCAAAGCCCGCCGCACACTATACGACTCAATACTATACGACTATACAACTATAAGACCCAGTCATGAGACCTGCCAACGCACACTGTACGACTTGACCTTACGAGTAATCTTACAACTGGACCTGTCTTCAGTACATTTTACCAGTTAGTATTAAAGCGCACGCGGTGCGCACTGCGTGCCTTTGCATTTTACTGTATCGTGATTGGCTGAAAGCCTACGGGATTATCCCAGTAGACCGACACCCACGAGTCATACAGCCAACGAGTTCGACATTGAAAACAGGTCCATGAGTCATACAGCTCACGAGTCATACAGCCCATGAGTTCGACAATTATAGGCAAATAAATCCCATAAGACCGACACTAAGTGAAAACAGCCCACGAGTTCAACAGATACAACACGGTGCGTAATGTGTCGGTCTCGTGGGCCTTGTTGGCTTTAGTGTCGAACTGATGGGCTGTATGACTCCTGAGCTGTATAACTCATGGGTTGTATGACTTGTGAGCTGTATGACTCTCGGGTGTCGGTTTCGTGACCCGCACCCAAGCCTACGACCGGTTGTGGAAATTTGACATGTCAAATCTTCACAACTGGCACTAAAGACCCAGTCGTACGACAGAAACTTGCAAGGCTGGTGACGTCACACTTCCGGTCTCAAGGTCGCAAGACCGGTCGGATCGTAATGTGTGCGGCGGGCTTTAGACAACAAGGAATAAATGTATTAAGTTTCACGTCAGTAAGGCGCTTTTTGACGTCATACTGGCCAGTCATATGAGCAATTCCACTTGAGCATCAATGGTGATATACAATGCAAATATGCAAAAAAAAAAAACAATAACTAAGTTGAGTTTAAATGAACTAAGTTTACATCCGTTCCAGCTATACTTGGATGGACCATGAGCTCAATTTTCTTTACATATTCTGAAAGCTGATGAGTTATTAATATAATTTCATGGATTTACTATACTGGCAAAGTAATTTAAGGTTATCAAATTCCTCCATAGAATAAGACAAACGAAATTTCAAAAAAAAAAGTCGTCAAATTTCAAGTTCATCAAGTATATCTCACTTTCATTTTCATCCGGATTTCAGTATGCTGTATATATCTTGTTAAAGGACAAGTTCACCTTCATAAACATAAGGATTGAGAGAATGCAACAATATTAGTAGAACACATCAGTGAAAGTTTGAGGAAAATTGGACAATCGATGCAAAAGTTATGAATTTTTAAAATTTTTGTTTTGGAACCGCTGGATGAGGAGACTACTACAGCTTGTGAGTCATATGCGTACAACAGTATAAAGAAAATATAAAGAAAATTCAACATATTTTCACTTTTTTCGCATAATAAAAGAGCACCTGACTTGCCTCTTTCTAAAGGCAGGGGGAATAATATTACCCATAACATTTGTCGGTAACGAGTCGAGGGAATGTGTACTTTTTTCATAAGATGAAATTTTGTGAAATTCTCTTTATATTTTCCTTATATTGTTGTACGCATGTGACATCTAAGTTTTTCACACACTGCAGTAGTCTTCTCATCCAGCGGTTACTGCACAAAAACTTCAAAAATTCATAACTTTTGAACGGATTGTCCGATTTTCCTCAAACTTTCAATGATGTGTTCTACTAATATTGCTACATTCTCTCAATCCTTATGTTTATGAAGGTGAACTTGTTTTTTAAATTGTCTCTCAGCTGCATGACTTCAGATCTTAAATTAGATGACGTCGTCACCTGAAAAGGTCGATTGAAGGTAACCTTGCAAAATTTGACCATTGGATTTTACGTATGTTCTCTAATTATGATAGTCCATTTCTTCTGGAAATGCTAATTGGCATGCCTGTGTTCATCGAGCACTAGCTCATATATCCTTTCATGAATTTCTCCTAGACTGTAATATGTTGTACCTGACATTTTAGGCTCTCGGTAATATGTCTTCCGTTTCTTCATGGGCTGTCAGGATCACGTCAAAAATTTCGGTTGAAATTTAAACTGAGCTTCGATGTTGGAAGATATTGGGCAAAAAAAAAAGTGTCTTGTGTAGGGAGGCGCCAGAGAGAGAAACGTCCCTGGTTATGTGCACGGCGGTGATTTGGCTCAGTCGGTGTAGCTCGTCCGCCTCCACATCCATCAAAAGGGTATATTTAGTCCATGGGCCAGGCCAGATATTGGTACCACCTGAGGTGACAAATCCTTTTTGGTGTCATTTTGTTTGTCGGACATAGATATGCTTATCAAGCTATGATAACATTTCCAAATGAGTAGCTTAGTCATCATAAATGAATTTTTAACCAATTTGGTCTCGTTGTTATATCCCTATACTTCTGAATCGAAACTAACCGCTATACAAAGAAGAGCACTGTCTTCTGTATGTTCACAGGTGTTCTGTTGTAAACGTGGTGCGCTTAGTCTTTATTCAAGGCAGCGAAGGGAATATCTAAAGGTTATGACGTCCACAGCGCTTAGTCTTTATTCAAGACGGCGAAAGGAATATCCAAAGCTTACAATATTGTGTATATTCTTTTATCTAAAAACAACAACAAAAAAAGCAATTCCTCGTGAATTCTAACGTATTTTTCAATTATTTATCATTTTCCGGTGAAAACGCTACGGTGAAAACGCTAATACCACGCCAATGTCGCTTTATTTCCATCCAATAATGAAAGATAATGCAAAAACACTGTACCGGTACACTACAATACATTATAACAAATAATATTGTAAATGAACAGAGTGATTTTTGTTTAAAACTGATGTATTTGTTGAGAGGGTAGTATAAAAACAGTATGGGTGATCCCTTTTATTAGGAACTTTAGATATGATAACGGTACATTGTTCTAGATAAGAAGCGCAATCCGTGTTTCGAGTCCGACAAAGTCCGAATTCCTGTCATTTGAAAACAAAAACTGCGTTTCCAATCACCTCAATTACTAGTTACTCAATTACTCAATTACGGGTTGAAAGGGTCACGTAATTGGTGCATGTCTTGACAAATTTCAGATCTCGTGTACCACCCACGAAGGAGTATACCAGTCCGACTAGAGATATAATCGAAAGAAGAGACGGAAAGTGGATGTATCTGATCATTTCTGCTCCAAAACTCAAAAGCTATGTTGTTCATAACAGGACCAGCGCAACCGGGGAGGGGGTGCCTCCGCTCCACCACATTTTTTTCCATAATACATAGGGTCGCTTACCACTCCTCACCCCCTACATTTTTGCAGATAATGATATAGGGCTTATCTTTTTTTTTTTGTTCGTCTTTGCTTGTCAACAGCCGATGTTGTTAGAGGAAAGGCATCAAAAACTGTGAAGCGATTTTAGTAGGGAATGGCATCAAAAGTTGCGAACTCTTTTTTCTTCTTTTGGCTCATCAGCCGGTTAATACCTGAAGTAGCACCACGATAATTAAGTCATTTTTTTTTTTTTGCGATTTTGCTTGTCAGCCGGTTTTAGGACCAAAAATATTTCTCCCCCACTTACTCCATTCTCAAAATGAATCGAAGTCCCTGTTCCCATAAACTGGTCTCCTCAC
Organism: Diadema antillarum; assembly: GCF_040938485.1. Classification (NCBI taxonomy): domain Eukaryota; kingdom Metazoa; phylum Echinodermata; class Echinoidea; order Diadematoida; family Diadematidae; genus Diadema; species Diadema antillarum. The sequence continues at coordinate 133,851 of NW_027270986.1, forward strand.
TTTTAAAGACGTAGCGCCGGTCCTGCTTATGGCTTCTAACGTATCCAAATAATGTCTCAATTGATGTATCTGGATATTAAAATGAATATGATATCTGGTGAGAAACAAAAGCTTGAAATTGAGGAAATTCACTTACTTAACAAAGGCAACATAGGAAGGCGACGACCCTATTTTTCATGGGAAGTCCCATATCATAATATTATTGAAAACTTTCGGTCATCTGCGAAGCCGCGCTTCCGCGCGAACGCTACAACACGTAAAACGGGTAAAAAATCGATGCATTTTTCCACAAAATCTGCCATAACTTTTAAAATATTTAAGAAGCAAACTTGGGGCGCCCGGATTCTGAAAGTGGACACTTTAGGGATTATTTATGTGTATATATCTTTATTGTAACATTTGTAGCAGTGACGCAAATTTTATCAGAAAAGTACCTTATGAGTAGAATTGTCTATGGCGAACAGTCCAAATTTGACGAATTTGAGCATATTTTGCCGTCTTGCAATTCTTCCAGAGGGGATATCTGGAGAACGGAAGGTCGCACAAACTTGGGGCGCACGGTTTCAGAAAGAAGAGATTCTGCCCATTTTTGTGATGTGAGAATCTTGTCCATTGGTTGAGCAGTCCTGACGCAAATTTGCAGTAAAGCTAGACTACCCATTCACAATTGCTGTCATAGGGAACGTGTACAATCCATACAGAACTATCACGTGACGAGACTACCAACGAAAATTTGAGCCGTTAACCTTCACTTGTCTGCCGTCGTCAGCAGTGTGAATTCCTGTGATTTCAAGGTTTTTTTTCTTGCCAAATATCATTTTCAACGCAATATCCAGATACAGTTGTATGTGAGACATTATATAGATACGAAGCAGCCTTATTAACAACATAACTGTTAAGTTTGGGAGCAAAAATAACCAAATACATTCCACATTCTGTCTCATTTTTCAATGATGGCTCTAGTCGGACTGGTGCATTTCCTTCGGAGGTGGTAATAATGTAAGCAGTTGCAACGGTCGCTTGCCACCTGCTGTCTGCAATCGGACGCTTATATAGGGCTCACACCCGTAAATACAATGGACTGTCCCAGACCCCTTCACAAATTCGTACCAAAGATACCAAAATAAATGAAGAAAAGAATTAATTAAAAATCAATGACGTATAGTTTGGCAAAAAACTGAATAGCTGTAGATATTGAGTATGAATTCCTCTACAAATTGCATTTTGGTTGGAAGATGAAAGCTTTTCTGGTGGAATTTGAGGGGACTATATTTCATTGGGTACGTGTACGGAAAATGGGTGATATTTTGAGTGACAAGAACTCGTAGTCTGGCTTTGCGGACCCCTGGACAGAATTTGAACTGAATTATCCACCCTGAGAATTTGATGGATGAAAGGGTATATCTAACTTATCCAGGTTAGTGAAGCTGAAACACCTCATTTCTCCCAGCTATTTTACAGAATTTTTTGAAATTTGATTTTTAAACACATCCCTATGGGGAAATATTTATGGGTGTGAGCCCTATACACGTGTTGTACACAGGTAATCAACTGAAATAATGTTGTAAAGGAATGACAAGGTCATACTCTATATCATATCAACTGTAGATTAAACCCGATTTCTGTCGCCTACACACACAACACACTACGCGTGAAATTATGTGAACATGATGTCCCTCCACGTACGGTGCTGCAGGCCACCCCCATTAACGTGTCGACTAGCCACGCGCCCCACACGCACTCACTTTCGCCAGCGTCTGCTACCTCGGATTTTCTGCGTGAAATAGGGCTAAAGTTTTCAATAGTACAGCTGTGTATAGGCTAGCTGTGCAGGTTTTCTGTGCCAGCAAATGTGATTGTGTAGTCATTTGTTGAGCCATTGCTCTGGATGACCCCAAAAGAATGTCCATACCTGTATATATATATATATATATATATATATATATATATATATATATACATACATGTACATACATATATAGGCCTAACTATGAACGAGCGTCCTTGGTTAGAGCGTCGGTAACATAGATAATACAGTCATGTTACTGTTTTCTCTCAGTTTGTAAACCATTTGACAAAGGGTGAAGTGCCAGCAAATATGCAAATTGAAAATAGATTGTGTACACACAAACACACACACGCACGCACGCACACATATGTATGTATATATATATATATATATATATATATATATATATGTATATATATATATATATATATTCATGCATGATACATACGTACATACATACATTCAGGTTTTATATTATACAACACATGACCCTAAAGTGTTTTACATGTTTAGATGAGAAGGTATTTCATAATGAAGACTTACGTGTATAAACGACTTTTCAATTGCATACACACGTTATGACCAGCTGTGACGGGGAACAGAAGGAATGGCTAGCAAAGATATTTTGTTAAACAGCCCTCCTTTGCACATTTTGACAGGGCACTGGGAAAACCCTCAAGTGTTGGAGCTTATTTTCTCTTATGTTTACTCATCTCTTGATAACAGTTGTCCTTTGATATTTTTTTCTTTTTCTGGTCGTCTCTATTTCAATTTGTTTTGGTTTTCCCTCTTCATTGAATATGTGAGATTGACTTCTTGACTCTAAATTGAAAGATATTATTACAGTCATTACACAAATCTTGAAGGATTAAAACTAACAATCTAGAGCAAAACTATCAGCCTAGTCTTTATTGTAAAGAGTGTTTCTATTACTCTTTGGAATTTTAGTTGGACATTGAATACAACTGTCGGCCCTTTGCACGCTATCATATCAAGGTCATTCAAACTTATCTTTGTGCTCTTTTATGTTTTAGCTAACTCCTTTCCTATATTCATTAGAATGATGTGTGCAATCTAACACATGTCGCAATAACAAGACACGATCAGACTTCGTATTTTATACGTGGGAGGTTTCGAGCCATCAATATATTGTGAGTGAATAGTTAAGATATTAACAAGGGAAATATATACGAAAGAATTACCTTATAGAAAGACTCGATATCTTTGATGATGTGGTTTAATTATAATATGGATGGGAAAGAGAAATACCCCTAGAAAAGATGAGTGTAAAACGTCGGTGCTTTAAACGCCTACTGAAATCATAGGTATTGAAATGTTCGTGCCCAATTTTCTTTCTCCAATGTTATGATCTATGGTGTTTGAAAGGAAGAAGTATAGTTGAGATATATGAGTCTCATGACCAATAGAATTAGGCCATTCTTTGAAAGTTAGGTAGGAGGATACTTAGGAGCCTATGCCTTGTTTCTCTTAAAAATCAAACAAGAATTGAATTAAATTGAAAAGACTGAGGTCCCATCATTTCTTTTTAATTGCAACACAAAATGAAATTTAAATCAAAATGGATCATTCCATTTTTTTCATTTTTTTCCTTCACTTTGCTCACTGTTTGCTCAGCAAAATATTTTAAAGTCCACTGTTCATAAGATAGGTTCGGAAGGGTTTCATTCAACATAAAAATAAATGTTGTTTTGTGCGAGGTTCAAAGTAAACTCAGTGGCAGGAGTAGGTGAGGTCATCAATACCAATACACCCACACTTTTAGTCGTGGGCTAAAGGTCGATTAAAACCACACAGCATGTATAGAGTGGTATCTTAAAATGCACTTCCATTTGTTTGTTGCTGTTTCGAAGAGGGACGTAAATCAAAACTAATGACTGTTGACAGCATGAACCTGCTTGATAAAATAGTGTACTTCCCGGATATCAATTTGGAACGGTGGCACATGGAAGTGCATTTTCCCATTATCACAATTCAATCAACCATATTATTTCGATACCAAAACCAAGTGTAATGAACACCCCTTACGTGATTAAAAAGGGCAAGGTTTCATTGGGTGCCTACAAACATCGACATCAGAAATTTCTCCAGGAACCTTCCTTGTACGTTCAAATCTGCCCAAGTCATCTCTTCGGAGACAACCATTAAGGGCACCATCTTTCAGGGTAGCTGCTGGCACATTCACGTCCCACAGTGCGCTGCTGCTGTGATGAGGAGTAGGAGACGTCTTTTGCCAAGCCTTTGCATATCTTACCAAGTTCGGTTCTCCATAAGAAAGGCGCGCTCTTGCAATCATGACTTCAAGATCGTCATCAGCATCATCGTTTTTCATTCTAGTTGTGTATTACCTATTCCCAGCTGCAAGTTGCACTCTGAACGTAAACTGTAGACAGTTGGGGAAAACTTCTGAATCATCCTGGATAGACTATTGCATTTGCCATGCAGATGAGAAACTTCATGAGAATGATGAAATAGTTTTGTCCTTCTTGAATGGAACGACTATTGGAAATTGTACTGGAACCCAACAATGTAGCGCAGGAACTTTAAGTGATAATGGAAAAATATTTACCTATGAACGGAAGAATGCGATTCGAGAAAGAATAGCGTATGAATGTTCCACAAGAAGGCAGAATAATTCTACGATAGAATTGACGACAGCCATTTCTTTTCCGGAGAGGACGGTGTTAGACCAACAAATGGATATCCATCTCTGGAAGTCATTGAAAAGAATAAGTGAAAATGATCAGACATGGACGGGCAAGACAACACTTGCGGAGCTCGTTCAGGGCAAAAGAGAATACTTTGCTTTACAGAAAAGTGTCAAAAGGAGTTGTAGAAATTTGGGAAAAACGAAATTTTGTCAGAAAAACAACAAAGAATCTACGGATTCTGCTCAAGAGGTTATTGTTCACCTCACAATTCAACCAAAAAACGAAACAAACGAATGCAATTTGACTGAAAGCTTCAAGAAAGGAACCTGTAATCTGCTTATCTCTCATCTCAGTTATCGGTGTTCTTTCCCCATAATCTCAACCCTTGACATAACTGACGAGACTTGGACACTAAGGGAGGACCATGAGACCAGTAGTTCGGGGCAGGGTGAACCTGTCGGAACTCCCCGCTTGAACTCTAACGAGAATCTCGCAACGCTATCAACAGAGGACACTGTCGATCGTCAGAAGACCGGTGATGGTAAGAAAGTTGGTAGATACCATTTTATTGTATCAGGGACGCTATCAGTGGTAACTGTGGTCATTCTTGCACTTCTTCTCGCAGTGGTAAGGCAGCATCTTAAACAAAGAAACTATCATCGACCGAGACACTTCGAAACAAATCGATTTGAGAGTAGAACACGGGAATCAAACAGGAAAAGCACTGGGGACGAGACTTTGCCAAGTAATTTTGATAATCGTCAGGTCAGCTTTGAAACTGGCTCCTGCCGGGAACGAAAATCAGATGCTCGGTGTGACGGTTATTATTTCTCATTAGACTCATTGCCCCCAGTTCCTGATGGAAACACACAGCTTGCAGAGACCAGGAAAGGTGATAAAGTCGTGATGGAGGACGTTACTCAAGAACAACCAACGTGTTGCTCGGAAACAGAAGAATGTCAAGACAGAGGAGCACCATATATGACTCACGTTCCTGGAGATCATGTGAAAGAAGATGATGACACATCCACTTATTGCGTAATAGATGACCTTAACAAGGGAACTTTCAGCATTCCATCAGATGATACCTCCATCTCTTCATCTCACCTTCCCGTTGGAGCGTCTTCCCTTGTTTCACAGCAGTTTTCATCAGATATGCCGAATAGCGAGACTATAACTGTTGGTCCAAACACCAGCCTTACGGAAGGAAATGTTTATGACAGACTGACAAGGCCGACGTTTCAAGCAAGATATACATCGTAGTTTCGAAGACACACATTTGCACCGAGATGCATGTTTGTGAAAATAATGTAGGCCTACAGCTATATAAAAGAAACGAGGTGGACGGATAGTGGTCACAATACGTCCAGGAGTAGGGCCTAGATTTTCAATACGTCATATCCTAACACTTTGTCATTGATATCATGTTACCACTTCACTGCAAGTGCAAAAAAAAGTACAATGGGGGAACTGATGTATTAAAAAGAAATGCTGAATCCGAAAGTCCTGACCACTGGCTCATCCGCCATCTTGAATTCCAATGATTATTTTTGCTAACACGAAACTTTGGAAAATACCAGACTTGAGTGGTGAATGTCATAGGGTATTGTAATTTTGGATATTGTACATAAAGGTTTGCTAACATGCCCTATTCAATAATGGAGTAATTTGAACAAGCTAACAAGCTGCATCGCAGGCACTGTCAAATTTACTACACGGTTGCCATGTTGACTGAGTTTGACTTGTGGGTTGACAACAACAAAAACGAATAAGTGTTTGGTACTACAAAACTTGAAATTGGCATACAACACACACATACTGAAGCTTTTCGACATGCACTCATCAGAGTAAAATCACATGAATGAACAACAACAAAAACATAAAAAATATCGTGCTAGTGGACATTTGAGAAAGATGTTAAGGAGTTCTTTTAAGTCATATTATTCTTTCTTTTTTTCTTTTTATTTCTTTTGCTTTTCACGAAAAATTAAAGGGGCCACTGTTCAAGAATGAATAGATCCTTGATTTTTTACTTAGTGTGTAAAGAAAAGATAAAGTTGTTTTCTCACACTTTGTTGTCAAAGCATATACTTTGGTTAGGTGTACGTGACTATGATATGGATTTCCTTCTATCAATTACATAGCAAAGTTGTCTTCTGCGATCTAGCCGGCACAATCGAAGAGAGAAATGAAAGCACAATAAACTGCTCTAACATTTTTTCCTAGATACAATAAATACTTTAACCAAAGTCTTAGATATAGGAAGAATGCCATGTTGAATCCCAATGATATTGAATGTGAATTGTTATAGATGGAAGAGATATAATATGCTCAGAGTTATTACGAAGCGTTTAATATCTGAAAAGGATAGGCCTGCTTATTACAAAAATTTAACATAGACAGTGGCAAGTTTCTGTTTTCTGTATAACAATAGATGACGCTACCTACCTTTGGCTATTAATACTTTCAAGAGTGACTGATAGAAGCCTGCAGTTAGTTATTTCTTCTTCTTTTTTGATCTTCATCACTATTACTTTCGCAAGTTGCTCGTTGTGTCCAAACAAAAGATAAAGTACCTAATTATGCACAAAGTCCATTGCACTTTGACGTGGTAGTTTTGATAGCTCAGTTTACAAACTTTAAGAATCAAGTTGCATGTATAAATATTCTGGTTAGTACTCCAACACCTGATGTTCATTATTGTTATACTTGTGTTATGCGTGAGAGAATGTATGTGTAATCTAGTAGAGGTTTTCAACTAAATGTTTTAGAGCAACGCATGAGTGACACTTCTGCACTCAATCCACTGATGCCAACTCCTTCACATGTTGTAAGAAATGTCACTGATATTCTGTGATCTACAATTCATGAAAACCATTCTTTAAGTATGGGCTCGGTAATGTCATAACCTTTGAATACATATTTGCAATTTCAAATAAACCTGCACTGGTCTGCAAATGATTCATGTGACCAGTTCATAGAATTGTGTCCTTCAAAGCACACATCTCTCACATACATTTGTTCTGCTATCAGACAAATGATGACTTTGTATTTTAAAAAAAATGCAATGCACTTATTTTGATTTCATTTTTTTCTCTACAGTACACCATTCAAATTTATGGACGTACATTCTAAAACGTCGAGCATCACTTCTGCAAAATCATGCAGCAGTCTAATAGCTGCAAGCGACCATGAACACTATAAACAGAAGCCTGCTTTTCTAAACCTTATAGAGATCAGTCCGCTTTCAATCCTCTTTCAATCTTCTCAATTCATCCATCAATCACTTAATATCCAGTATGGATTGCTATTTTATTGCTGCTTATTTTGGGCTATACTACATTTCGGGTTTTTTGTGTGTGTTTTTTGTTTTTGTTTTTTTGGTCACCACAATTTCAATTTAGCGATTCCAGTGGCTTAAAGGGGCCACAAAAGAAACAAAGTTAGTGTCAAGTACATCTATATCTGATCTCTCTCTCTCTCTCTCTCTCTATATATATATATATATATATATATATATATATATATATATGATTAGTGTAGTCCACTCGTTATGGCGTAATATTATAGAGTTATCAATACCACCAGAACAGAGATTTTTTTTCTTCTCCCCAGATGTAGTATCAACTGCGTACTAAGAATTTCTTCCAAATTCATAATTTTTGGGCACATTGTCCTTCTGCTAAGTGATTTACAATTTGAGAACAATGAAAATAAACACATATATCACCACCTTCTGACCATGAATGCTCTCTTCTACGCATATACCCTGCTGGAAAGAACTCAGTATTCCACAATGTGAGAAACACAATGTGAACACAGTGTGAACACAGCGTGAAATCTCCTCACACTGTTAAATTCGAGCGTTTTAACAGTGTGAACACAATGTGTGTCATCAATTCACAGTGTTAAACAAAGCAGTGCTCTGTGAACACTCTGTGAAAACCACACCACAGTGTGAAATCATCTTCACACTGTGAATTCGAGCGTGTTCATGTAGTTAACGCACTGTGAACACACTGTGGGACACTGTGTTTTTCCAGTATGGTATATGCGCGTACACATTATCTAAATTATGATATCGCGTCTGCAGTTAGATGAGAAGGTATTCAACTACAAAGTACTAAAAGACATAACAGTCATACACTTTATAACCAGTGCTATCAAGGACTACACAAGATGATGGAATGCCGACAGTGAAACTGTGCCGCTGGTATAAGGATTTGTCTTTCTTTTAACACTTTGACAGGGTGTTTGGGATATTAGTGTCTTGGTATTGGTGGTCATTTTCTCGTTTGTTTATTCGTTTTACGCTAGAGCAGTTGTTGCTGCTTCATTCCGATTGCCTCTATTTCTACTTGTGTGGTTTTCCTCTCCCTCGTATTCAGCAGGAAGTAGCTGAAAATGAAAATGATAACAAGAAATCATAAAAAGATCTTGCAGGATTAACCCTGACAATCTGCAGCAAAACTGTAAGCCTAGTCATAATAAGGAGTCTCTTTATCTGTTCACTTTTAGAATTAGAGGCGGGTATTAATGACTGTATAGGCTCTTGTATGCCTTTGTATCAAAATCATTCATACTTATCCTTTATGTTCTTTATATGCCGTAAAAATGTATTTCCTCCAGTCATTATTAAAGCATAATGTGTAATGTCTATGCTCTGCGCAATACGAAATGGACTTCGTTTGAAGTTGTATAAAATCTAGCTTTGAGCTGTGAACACATGATCAGTGAAAGAAAAATACGCAAATACGGAAAGCCACACAAACAATGACCATTGGAAATGTTCAATGTCTTTGACGAGGTGGCTTGATAAGATGAATCCGAATGGAAAAATCCCCCTCAAAATGATAATTGTTTAACTGTCGATATGTCATGAGTGGATATGCTGGTATCGAAATGTGTTTGATTACTCTTTTTTTTATCTCTGTAAATGAAACGGTCTGTGGTCTTTGAACAAAAACAAATTGAGCAGAAGTCATTTGTAATAATTGAAAAAACGTAGATTAACAAAATACATGCAATAATGAGTAATAAAATGAAGAAAACGTAACTGCATTTCGCTGGAAAGATTCATCTGATTTATCATCCAGATAATTGTATTTTTAGATATATACCTATGCATAGTAAAATCAATTACAGATGGGAATGGAAATGGAGGGTCTCATTGAAAAGTAAGGCTTGTACGATATGGGAACCTCAGAAAATACATAAGAGAACGAATGACAAATTTATGAAACCAATGAAATTATCAAAAAAAAATGCAAGGAACCTATGTCAACTGACATGAGGTCAAAATAGCAAAGAAAAAGAGGAAAAAGAAAAGGAGGAGGTGAGTCATCAGTTAGAATACATACACATTTTGAGTGGTAAATGTTGATCTAAACTATGCAAAATCGTGAATGAATTCATACCATTTAGAACACAAATATCCTTCGTTTGTTATTCTTGTTTCCGGGAAGCATGAAAATCTACATGCGCATGACAAAAATCAAACAAGAGGACTGTTGACTGCAATTTCAAAGAGCTACTGTTGTGTACGATGACATATGAAAGCGAACTTTCTCTTTATCACAATTCAGTCATCCATTCTTATTTCGATACCAAAACCAAGTGTTAAATGGACCCTTTCTAAGGGATTCAAATATGCAATGTCCTTGCAAATCTACCGATAAATCGTCTCTTCATAGAGAACCATAAAGGGCACCATCTTTCAGAGTAGCTAGCACATCATCGTCCCACAGTGGGCTTCTGATGTGATGAGGACTATAGAAGACGTCCTTTGTCAATCCTTTGCAGCATATCTTATCAAGTTCAGTTATCCACAAGAACGGCAGGCTCTAGCATAATGACTTCGAAAATATCATCAGCAACATCGGTTTTCATTCTAGCTGTGTTATTCCCTGCTGCTAGTTGCACTCTGGAAGTACACTGTAGACAGTTTGGAAAAACGTATGAATCATCCTTGACCACAAACTATTGCTTTTGCGATGCAGAAAAGAGACTTCATGAGAATGATGTAGTAGTTTGGTCCTTCTTGAATGGAACGACTATTGGAAATTGTACTGGAACCCAAGCATGTACCGCAGCATCTTTAAGCGCTAATGGAAAAACATTTACCTATAAACAGAAAACTGAGACAGCAGAAAGCATGGCGTATGCATGTTCCACAAGAAGGAAAAATAATTCAATGCTGGAAGTGACGACAGCAATTTCTTTTCCGAAGAGGACGGTGTTAGACCAACAAATGAAAATCAAATTGTGGAAGCCATTGAGGAAAGTGAGTGAAAATGACCAGACATGGAGGGGCGAGACAACACTTGCGGAGTTCGTTAAGGGCAAAAGAGAATACTCTGTTTTACAGGAAAGTATCCACAGAAGTTGTAGAAATTTTGGAGATTACGAATTTCGTCAGAAAAACAAAACCAAAGAATCTACAGACTTTGCTCAAGAGGTTATGGTTTACCTTACAATTAAACCAGAAAACGAAACAAACGAATGCAATTTGACTGAAAGCTTCAAGAAAGGAACCTGTAATCTGCTTGTTTCTCATCTTAGTTATCAGTGTACTTTCCCAATGCTCACACCTCCGGACATAATTGACGAGACTTCGATACCAAAGAAAGGACATAAGACCAGTGGTTCGGCGAGGGTAGAATATACTAGAACGCCCCGTGTAATCTCTTACGAGAATCGCTCAACGTTACCTTCACAAACAGAGGGAATTGCTGATCGTAAAACCATTGCTTATGAAACGAATGATAATACAAATCATTTGATAGAATTAGGAACTCCGTTAGCTGTTGTAACTTTGGTCATCCTTGCACTTCTTTTTGAAGTGGCTAGGCAGCAACTGAAACAAAGAAACTGCGATCAATCAAGACACTTCGAAACCAATCAATTTGACGGAAGAACTCAAGAATCAAATACCAGAAGCACTGGTGACCAGCTTTTTCCAATCAATTCTGATAATCGTCATGTCAGCTTTGAAAATGTCTCTTAAAGGGAACGAAATATCACAAGTGCTCACCAGATTGACAGTTATTATTTCTGTTTAGACTCATTGCCCCCAATTCCTGATGGAAACACACAGCTTGCAAAGACCAGGAAAGGTGATGAAGTCATGATGGAGGACGTTACTCAAGAACTACCAATGTGTTGCTTGGAAACAGAAGAATGTCGAGACATAGGAGCACCATCTATGACTCATGTTCATGGAGATGATGTGAAAGAAGATCTTGATGACACATCCACTTATTGTGTAATAGTGATCTAAACATGGGAACTTTCAGCGTTCCATGCGATGATACCTTCATCTCCTCATCTCACCTACACGTAGGAGCGTTTCCCCTTGTTTCACAGCAGTTTTCATTAGATATTCCAAATAGCGAGACTTTACCTGCGGTTGTTGGTCCAAACACCAGCCCTGCGGAAGGAAATGTTAGGACAAACTGACAAGAACAACGTTTGAAGCAAAACAAACATCATATGAAGAGACACATTTGCACCAAGATGCCCATTGGTGAAAATTGTACAGCTGTATAGGAGAAACGAGGTGGACGGATGGTGACTACAACATGCGTAGGAGTATATTTTCAACACATACAAAACTTTCACTGATGTGGTGTTGCCCCGTTGTACGAAGACAGAAGGTGCAAAAAGGGTAGTATTGGGGCACTGATTTAAAACAAATTGCTGAATCCACGAATTCTGACCACTGGCTTGGCCGCGATCTTGAAATCCAATCAAGCCAATGTTGCCGAAACTTACGAAACTTAAGAAAAAATACCTAACTTGAGTTGTGAATGACATAGGGCATTGAAATTAGGTACATAAAGGTATGCTAACACGCTGGCTTCAATAAAGGGGTAATTTGAATTTTCTGACAAGCTGCATAACAGGCACTTTGAAATTTGCTATATGGTTGCCATGTTGATTGCCATGTTTACGAGTACTGTTTACTCCGCGAGTAACGCACACACGTCAGCTAAGTCGCCCATACATACTTGGGCCACAACCATGACAACGTAGTACCTTACGGACTAACATTATACATCCGCCGAGAATTTCAAAAACATGTTCTGCCAACCCTTTTCGAAGCTCAAGTGATTTGGAATACAATACCCTCCAACGTTCGACAGTCAGCGAACAGACAATAATCGATGACTATCAAATACTTCAAAAGAATTAATACTGCACTCTTAAAACGTCCGGGTCAGAACTGGCCCGAAACTGGGTCCGTTGGGGTCACACACCGTTCCGGGTCAGGAATGACAAGGAGTGGGGTCAGATATGACCCATTCAGAGTCATGAATTGGGTCAGGGTGACCCCATTCGGTTTATTCATGACCAAATTCCAAGCCATTTTTGACCCGGAACGGTGTGTGATCCCAACGGACCCAGTTCCGGGTCAGTTCTGACTCGGATTTTTTTAGAGTGTACCTTTAATCAGTTAAGAGAATGAATGCAACGATTTTACAGAGAAAAGAACCCTTGTGTTTCGACACAAATATTTGCTTGATGTAAAGTATGACAGTTCTATCACTCCTTGCAGAAATATTGTGCATCCAAGGAGTATCCACCCTATACATACGCACCTTCAGATGCAAAGGGGTCATTCCACGAGCTAGGCACCCAAGAGATACAGCCCGCAAGCTAAAGGCCTACTATAGGGCCTCTTTTCCCAGTGTCTAAGCGAGTGGATCTACAGTGTTATGTATGATGTCGAGCTCGAGGGGGCCTTGTTCTAATCATAGTGTCTAGTTCGTGGGCTGTATGTATGACTATTGAACTGTATGCCTATAACTCATGGGCCGAGTAACTTATGTCCTGTATATGACTCGTGGGTGTGTAGCTTGTGACGTACAAATGATTAATATGTCCTATTCGTGACGGACGTGGTGTTTGATCCACAGACTCAAAGTATATATTAGACGAATAGATATTTCTTTCCTCAGCACAGTGTAATGATAAGGGACATAAACATTCATGTGTTCTCCTTGTTGCGTATTTGCAGACCATATGATTTATAACGTAGAGTGTGAACACAGTGTATCATCTTGAAAATAAATTCCGCTCCTTACCTAGTCTCTATGCAAGTCTGCCACTGGCTCGAAAAAAAAAAATCATCATTGAATATCGATTACTGGAAGTGAATTCAAAATTTAATTGAATGCATTATCTTCACACTGATTAGCTGCGCATTTGTTTTTTTCCAACATGAACACTTGTTTATTAATTCAGATTTCCTTGTTTATTAACTGCATATATAGCAGAGGTTATGATAAAGATTTGTAAAGTCATTCAACGTCATCTAATTTTCATTTCAGACACATAATTATATCAAGTTCCTTAAAACTTGTAATATCATCAATCTAGAAGAACTTACACTTGGTCAGATTTGCTGACATTATCTCTGTAATGTCTCTCCTTTCCACTTTGTTTTTCACATGTTCAGCTTGATTGACGAATATAAAAATATTCCACGTACAATCAGAAACGACTTGCACAGTGTAGTAACGCATCGCGAAAATACAGAATAGCAAACACTGGAATAATTCACTTCAAATAATCAGGTGATAGGGCCAATTAATGGTGGTTATTACCAGTAATTCTACGTTTCGAATTTGCACATGGTAGTCTGTAAGTGGTAGTGAATTATGAGTTGTTTAGCAGTTTAGTTCATCTCATCAGGGACACTTGTAGGATCGATCAGTCCTACAAAGGTAGGAATTGTTTCACAAAGGCAATTCAATTTCAATATCAAATGCAAATCAACACTAAATAAATTATGCTGTAGGGAAATTTGATAAACAACATCTCACTACGAGTAGTACCCTATAAAACCGAGCATTTCAATCAAATCTGCAGGGATGGTTACTTTTTGTAGGCCTCCTTTTTGTCCCTTCATTTCCTGAAAGCCAGAAATAATTTCTTTACTTTAATATACATGTGAATAAAATTACATAAAAGTGTCCATACAGGGCTTGGAAAAAGCGATGGCCTGGTGACCTGGAGCCACCAGAGTTCCAAAATGCTATCTCTTAGTGGTCCATTACGACACTTAATAATCAATATTGATTGTTATTTTTATAGTTTATTACGGGCTATACTACATTTCTTTTTCGGTCACGAACATTTTACACTTAACTATCTTAACGTCTGAAAGGGGCCACCAGAGAAAAAAAAATATGTATATATATCACAATTTGTATTCTATATTTCACTTGTTAGTCAAACATTACAAATTTACGGATAGCACGAGAACAGAATTTTGTTTCGAGAGAGTGCTATCAAACTCCATATCAACAATTTCGTTTTGCCCTTTTGCCAAATGATTTGCAGACTGGATACATAAATCATATCACCAACACGTAACCAAGTATGTTCTAGATTTATACGCATTTATATGTGCGTATACGAAAATACTAATCCCGATCTTAACATTTTTACGTGTTTACGAATAGATGAGAAGGTGTTTAACTATGATAATTCAAAAGACTTTACAATAACACAATTTATAACCAAGGCTGTCGAGGATTTAACACATACTATGGAATGGCAAGAGTGAAACTTTGTGGATAGTATACAGACATGGTTTTCTTAACACATTTTGACAGGGTATTTGAGATATCAGTGCATTAGTATTGATGTTCACTTATACTCTTTTGTTTTACCGTTTTCCTTGATAGCAGTTGTTGTTTTTTTCGATTGTGTCTATTTCAATTTGTTTGGTCTTTCCTCTTCCTCGTACACTGCAGACAGTACGAGGGGAAGAAAGTGATGCCGAGAATCATAAAAAAAAAACCCGGTCTCGCAGGATTAAACCTGACAATATGCAGCAAAACTATAAGCCTAGTCATAATTAGTCTCTTTATCTGTTCATCTTTAGAACTGGAGTTGGGTATTGAATAGTATGTCTGTAGACCCCTTGTAGAATGTTGTATTAAGGTTATTCAAACTTATTCTCTTTGTGTTTTTTATGTTCGTCTATTAATTTCCTACATTATTTCATACAGCATGATTTGTAAAGTTTATGTTCTGCGCAATACAAAACAGACTTCGTGTAAAGTAAACAAGGCTCACAGTGAACCCGTGTCAGCGAACAGATATAAATATAAAAAGAAAAGCTATAGAAAATGATCATTTGAAAGGCTCGCCGTCTTTTACGAGGTCACTGGACATCATGGATCGGAATGGAGAAATTCCCTCAAAATGATAATTGTCAAACTGTCGATATCTCAAGGTGGATATACTGGACGAGTATTCAAATGTTCTTGATCCATATTTTCTCCAATGTACTGATTTGTGATCTTTGAGCAAAAAGTGAAGGAAACTTGGGATTGATGTGTCTCAGAATAACCAGTATCAAATAGTCATTTAAAAATAAGGTATAATAGGGAAATCATATGCCTTGTTTCTCTCAACACTAAACAAGAATAATATTAATTATTCATTAAATAAGGTACTCTCCTTTGACTTATGTGCTGTTGCAACATAAATTAATAGATTACAATTTTCATTGCGTTCCTGTACCTCAATCACTGTTTGCTCACAAAAGAAAAATACTTGAAACCCGCAACTGTTTTTTTCATGAAGCAGTCTAGCAACGGCGTCATAAAGAATATTCTTGTTTGTGCGTCAAAGACGAGTAATCTCAACGGCAGGAGAGGGTGAGTCATAGGTTGCAATATCTACGCACTTTGAGTTGTGAGGTTAAAGGTCGATTTAATTCATGCAGAATCATAAAGAAGAAGATTTCCTGTAGAATATAAGTGGCCTTTGTTGGTCTTGTTTCGGAGAAGCATGAAAATGTGCAATCGCATGCAGAACACACACACACACACACACACACACACAAACGAACATAATGAATTTTGACTGATTGAGAGAGTGCCTCTGGCATTTTCTGGATATCAATTTAGAACAATGGTATATGAGTGTAGTTATCCATTATCACAATTAAATCAATCACTCTTATTCAGACAGCAAAACCAAGAGTTTCATGGACTTAAGTAGTTCAAAGTGGCAAGATTTCATTGGATGCCTATTACATAGTCATCGACCACAGAAAACTTTTCAGGAACCTTCCTTGTCCGTAAAAATAAATCAAAGAAATCTCTTTGGAGAGAACCATCAGGGCATCATCTTTCAGAGGAGGTGAGTGGCACATGAACGTCCCATAGTGCGCTACTGATGTGATGAGGAGTAGGAGACGTCTTTTGCAAGCCTTTGCATATCTTATCAAGTTTGGTTCTCCGTACTAAGAAAGGTGCGCTCTTTCATTATGACTTCGAGAACATCATCGGCATCATCGTTTTTCATTCTAACTCTGTTATACCTTTTTCCAACTGCTATTTGCACTTTGAAAGTACGCTGCAGACATTTTGGGGGAACAGATGTAATTCCCTTCACAAAATATTGCACCTGCAGGACAGATGAGAGACTTGGCGCGAATGATGAAATACTTTGGTCCTTCGTGAATGGAACGACTATTGGAAATGGTACTGGACCCAATCATGTAGTGCAGGATCTTTAAATGATAACAGAACGAGATTTACCTATACACAGAAAACTGGGACAGCAGAAAGCTTGGCCTATGAATGTTCGACAAGGAGGCAAAATATTTCAGTGATAAATGTGACGACAGCAATTTCTTTTCCGAAGAGGACAGTGTTAGACCAACAAATAAATATTGATCTCTGGAAACCATTGAGGAGAGTGTATACAAATGACCAAATATGGACTGGCGGGAGAACACTTGCGGAGCTCGTTCAGGACAATAGAGAATACTCTGTTTTACAGCAAAGTATCAACCGGAGTTGCAGAGATTTGGGAAATACGAAATTTTGTCAGAAAAATGAGACCAAAGAATCTACAGACTTTGATCAAGAAGTTGTTGTTCACCTCACAATTAAACCAGACGACGAAACAAACGAATGCAATTTCACTGAAAGTATCAAGAAAGGAACCTGTAATTTGCTTATTTCTCATCTCAGTTATCAGTGTACATTCCGTATAGTTACATCTTTGGGCATAACTGACGAATCTTGCATATCAAATGAGGACCAAGAGACCTGTAGTCCGGCGCAAGATGAATTTGTTGGAACTCCCAGCTTAAACTCCAACGAGAATAGCTCAACGCTAACTACATCAACAGAGGGCACTGGTGATCGTCAGAAGACCGGTAATGACATGAATGATGGCAGATGCTATTTTGCCGAATCAATAACTCTATCAGTAGTTGTAACTATGGTTATTCTTGTAATTCTTTCTGCAGTGGCATTTTTACAGCTTCGACAAAGAAACAGCTATCGACCAAAACATGCCGGAACAAAAAGTTTTACCGGTGGAACTCAGGAATTTAATACGGAAAGCACTGGTCATGAAACTCTGCCCATTCATAATGATCACCAGGTCACTGTCTCGAACCGGGAACAAAATAGGCCTATCACAAATGCTGAGATTGGCAGTCATCATTTCCGTGTAGATCCACTACCCTCAGTTCCTGTTGGAAACACGCAGCTTGTGGAGACCAGAAGAAGTGACGAAGTAATTGTGGAAGACGTAGCTCTGGAACTATCGAGAATGGGCCGCTCGGAAACAGAAGAATGGCGAGGCATAGGAGCAACGACTATCAATCATGTTCCTGGAGATCACGTGAAAGAAGATGATGACTCATCCTCTTATTGCGTCATAGATGATCTTGAGATGAAAACTTTCATCGTTCCATCCGATGATACCTGACGAGACGTTATATACGATTATAACCCAAACACAAGTCCTACGAAGGCAATTAAAAGACAAAATACTAGTACTTTATTAAACAAGGAAGCAGGAGACCGTCTTCATAGAAAGTATTGCGGGACTGGACTGGCGGCCGCATGGGGAATGAGAAGGGGATGAAGGTAGATTTTTGTGATGCATGAGGTATGTATAGTCAGAGAAAGATCGTTTTGTTTTTGTTTTTGTTTTAATTTCTAACTGAGAAGATGGCTAGATAGCCCATATTTATATAGCTACGCTAAGCTAGTCTTCCATGGAGTCCAGTTGTATGTGAGGTGGGACCACTTCAACGGATTATACACCCTGCTCTTTGCGATGATTGAATGAAGCGGGATCTTTTTTTGTGTATGAGTTGCGACTTTCTCGCACATGTGACCTTCATTTTATGTCCTATTCGATGGACAGAGTGTTTTGCCTCTTGCTAGAGGGGGCGGTATGATTACACACAACATTGCTCAGTCCAGACTCGGGTTCGAAGCCGGGCCGCTTGTGTCCTTGTGTCGGAGGCGGATGCAGATTAATTCTACTGCACGCATTGCATTAGAATGCATACTTCCTTGTGTGAGCTTTATGAGGAAACTGTAATGTTTGTGTTTTAAGCGAGTCCATATGCTGGTATGATACCATAATATTCTTTTGTCGCACATCTTTCGATTGCTCTAGCGAAGTTTCTGGGGGATGGAAATTCAATTTCAATTTCCGTAAACAATATTGCAGTGTGTTATAATTATGTGGAAGATTCAAAGATCGTTTAGAATAGTTAAGACATAATTATAAAAGATATAATATACATGAACCAAAGTCTTTACTGTCGACTATAGTAGAATGCCACATTCAATGTACTTTTGAGACCTGAATCCAATTATGTTGAATACGAAATAGATGAAGAAATATGATATCCAGAGAGTTATTAGTAGGCATGTGATATCTGTAAAGGATACGTTTTTTCAACAATAAAACTTTGTTAATGTAAGTTTCTGCTTAACAATAGATAACGTGACCAACCCTTGGCTGTTTTATACAATCAAGACTGTCCGAAGCAAGCCTTATCAATTTGATCAGCATCGCTATCACTTTCGCAAGTAGCTCTTTTAACCATGTTAATACAAACGATAAAGTACCTAATTGTGCACAAAGTTCATAGAATTTTGACGTGGCGGTCCTAAAAGGATTCAATTAATAAACTTTAAGAGTCAAGTCGTGTGTGTGCTCTTAATGATACTCCAGTCCATGATGTGCGATACTGCTATACCACGTGATACGTGTCTGCGTTTTGCGTTTTGTGTGAGAGAGTTTGGTGTAATCTGGAGAGAGGTAATCAATAATCTAAAATTTAGAGTAACACAGAGATGAAAAACTTCTTCACGCTCTCTACTGATGCCATAATAACCCCTCCAATTGTTCTAATAAATGTAACTGGTATTCTGTGATCTGCAATTATCAAATAAAAACTATTCTTTAACCCTATTAAGCCCAAGCTATTTTGACCCCTCGCAGGCCCAAGGGGGGGGGGGGGCACATTGTGCCCCCTATATAACTTGTTTATTATTTGATGTATCATCGTCATATTTGGCACGTGGGTAGAGTAACTCATACTCTACATGACCATACATTTGAATTTTCACAAGGTCACCCACGGAGGGCGCTATTTACCAAAATATAAAAAAATACATAGGAAATATGCTAAAAACATGATTTTTCAGTATGATTTCTTTATCCCCATTATATATGTCTTATTATAAACCAATCATTTTCATATTTGCCACAAATGATAAGCAAGTGGAATTTTATTATTTGTTATGGTTGAAATTTCTCAAGGTCACCATATGGGGCGCTATTCATATCAACATAGTGATACACTATGAGACCTGAGATGAAATGTTTGGGATGGGTACATGTATAGTTATGACATTTCATATTTGCATAATACTGGAATTTTGAGATTACAATTGATAATATGATAAACTAATGATATTAGAGGCATAACTTGGGTGAAGGAATCAAAATAACTCAAAATATAAAGGCAATCTTTAGAAAATATTATTGTTTTGAATTATCTCAATTATATCTATTGTTTTATGCCTTTGTCCCATAAAAACAAAGGAAATAATAAGAAAAACTTTCCAGGACCACAATTACTTCCAATTTTGCTCCTTCAACAAATTTCAGCCAAGAAACACCCATTTCATACACTGTAATGCTGTTACATGAAATGGGAGCAGAAAAAATGCAAAATCTGACTGACATGGTTGTCAGTTTATGGTTGCCATGGCAACCAGCAACATAAGATATAGCTAAATTATATACCAAAATGTTTGCAACAAGATTTTAGGAAAAGTCACCAAATTTGGTTGAAATCAGATTAAGGGCGAAGGAGTGGCAAACGAAAATCTGGTAGGGGGGCATATTGTGCCCCCCCCCCCCCTTGGGCTTTATAGGGTTAAATGATTATTGCCTTGGTAAGCTTCATGACGGTTGTCTACCGTGGTACATATAAAATTTGCCATTTCAATCCATGAGGGCAACAATTTTGTTGATTGTGAATTGATTCTGATGAACTGGGGTATATGGTGATATTGAGTGACTTATCTTTATAAGTTGAAGTAATTGAGTTCAAATTTGGTGATGATGAAAGTGAGGTGTAGATTTGTAGGATATAATTATGTTTCTCGTGTGTGTTTGATAGAGAAAGCATTGTTATGGTAATTTTATTATTTTTAGTATTTTTTTTGTTTTTTATTCCCACAGTATTTGAAGTTTTTGAAGTTTGAAGTTTTTGAAGTTTTATTAGCAACAACAATTGAACATGTACATTTTCAATCATAACATTATTGTATAATTACATACATATGTGAAAAAAATACTTATCTATTACTCCTTTACAATAACATAATTAAAGGATGACATTTGAGATTTATATTTAAATATGATACGTGTAGCATAATTCTACAAAGTTGTTGTTGTTAACAAGGGAACCAAAAGTTTAGTAATTTTAAATTTGGAATATGTAATGATTTACAGGTGTACATGCAAGACACATTTGGTGTTATTTTGATAAGGCGCTGCCATGGTAAATATTATTATTATTGTTGTCATTATTGATTTTTTTTTAGTGAATTATACTAATATATTGGGATATGTAGGTGATATAATTGTTTGGTATATAATGATGATGTATATGAAAGGATAATTTTATTATCAAATAGATTTATGAGTGGAATACTTATATGAAAGTGATATAAGCCCTATTCTTTAAAATAGCCCTTTGAATTCGGCATCGAGATTATTCAATACATTACCAACAGAAACAAGATCCTTAACTTTAATTACTGCATTTTCAAGAGCAATTTCGCACATTTCCTTTGCTAATCATTCTACCTGATTATATTAGATTTATCAAAGTACACAATGTTTATGTAATTACTATCTCCCAATAACTAAGTTGTCACATGTTTAATTTTCCTCTTTTTTTTGTCTGTACTTACACAATATATACTCAGTGACTTTTTATTTCGTTCATTTTTTTTCTGGCGTTCGTTTGTAATGATTATTTTGTGTTTTTTGTGTGCATTCTCTTCATTGTACGATTTCTATGTTTTGTAATCATTTCACGACCTTACTGAAAAACAGCTTATAGCTGATACACTGTAAAAACATCGGTGTTAGATTTAACACCACGGGTGTTAAATCTAACACCGATCAAACTTCAATAGAGGACCACACCCACAGGTGTTAAAAATCCACTGTGATGGTGTTGAAAAGTGTTCACCTGACACTTCGTGGTGTTAATTTGACACTGTACCAGGTGTTATTTTGACACTGTACTGGTGTTAATTCAAAAATGACACCACATGGTGTTGATTTGATATTTGTTGGTGTTAATATCAATGATTTAACACCCGTCCAGCTTCAATAAGAGACCACACCAGCTGGTGTTACTTTGGTGTAAATTTATTTTCACATTTTTTCAAAAATCTAGTATTTTAATGTAAAATTCTTGATCGTCTTGTTTAAATTAAAAATTAACAAGAAGTGCAGTTACTAAGAAACTCTTCAAAAAAAAAAGTTTAAAATTTGGAAATGACACCCGGAGGTGTTAATTTAACACCATAAATTAGCACCGAAAATTTAACACCAGCTCGGTGTTCACTATTTAACACCGGACTTTTTGCAGTGTAGCAGGCTTTGTTGTTTTGTTTTGTTTTTATTTCTGGATTTTATTGATCAGATCAAAAAACGTCGTGCTTTTTCATAAGTCATATGACATATACATTTTTGACATTACAAAACAAAACATTTGATAGCAGTCAATGATAGTGAAATTACCAGGCGTCTGATCCTTTTTTGGTGTATAATCTCTAACACACGTTAATACCAATAACTCTAGAATCGTATACACAGAAAACGAGGTGGGAAAAAGGCTTTCTACCGTGGTTAAATAAATAAATTCAATTCAATTCAGTTCAATTCATATACAGCTGTATATTAATAGTTTTTGTATACATGTAGTTGTAAATGTCGGGTTAATGTATCATGTTATTATGGTGCATGTACGTTACTGTATGTTAATGTGAGTGAGTTTCATTTTTTACTCTATGACATGTCTGATTGTGGTGTACCTGTGATGTATTGAATGTTAATTTTGTTGCGATATCCAATGTATAAAGAATTTCCAGAGTGGACAATTTAAGTACATTGTAATCAATCAATAAATCTCCTCTTCCGTTTATCCTGTTCAGCGTGTAGGCATCTCTCTCTCTCTCTCTCTCTCTCTCTCTCTTTCTCTCCTTCTTCCTTTAATTTTGTTTTTGCTCAAATCCTTTCATTCGTATATTCCCCTCAGTTTAGTCATGTCACGTTGTTGTGTCTCTGCTGTTTGCTTCATTTTGTCTTATTTTTTGCATTATGCATAATTACGTACTTGTAATTATGAAATAAGTATTTTTGAAGATATTTTAGAGTGGTCTAAAATCTACAAGCAATGCTTTTTAGTGGACATCTTAGTTCTCATTTTTACCCTGCAAACATAACTTTGTAACTCCAGTAGGTGTGCATATCTTTATTAGTTTGTTAATTACCATTGAATGTCATACTTTGTAATGTATATTTGCTTATGTTTGCATTTTTGATTTACTTTGTGTTATGTTTTGTTAAGAGAAAAATGAGAATAAGATAAATAAATGAAATGAAATCCACATGCATATCTCCATCCTACTCCCCTGCATACACATTAACAATTTGTTTGCAGACTATTAGACCAACATTCTTTTTTTTTTTTGAAGTACAGCTAAACAATAATTTTCTTATCAGAACAAAGCTCACCGAAAAAACAAACAAACATGTTTATCCTTGCTGTACTTTATACCAGCAAAACCTCCCTCTCTCTTCCTTCCCACTTCAAGAAGTCTTTTATAAATGTGGGACCTATAACTATAGTGTTATCATGCTCTTTCGTTGAACTGTTCTTTGAAGTTTTGTCTATAAATAAAGGCTATTCGTACACTGTCTGTGCAACGGCTCCAGATGATCGACTCGTACGTATTTTTGCATGCTATTTAGCTAATACATTGTAGGCCCTACATTAATTCATTTCTTCGCGCCACTTGTACGAGGTTATAATATGATTCATTTGTTCGCGGGCTACGTAGGCCCTACGTATGTGTGTTGTGTGTGAGGGTTCGTGTGTCTACGTAAAGGCCCCAGTCACATAATGCTCTGCGTCCGGCGTTACGTCCAAATAAGTCGTTTTTCTGCGGACACCCGCGTATCCCTAGCTGTCACCAGAGCATTAACATTTTTACAAAACATACCGGAAAAAATATGCGGGCGGTACGGAGAGATACGACCAAATGCGAATACTTGCGTCTACTTGCGGATATTCTTACGAATTGGCACGTAATTTTGTTCTTTCAATTTGCATAAACTTCCGAATAGTTCGAAACACTTGCGGAGAGTTGCGACTATTTACGGAGAATTGCGGATATTTTCGGATAGTTACAGATTGTTATAAATAATCATGTACAATATGACGATCCCTGCCAAGTCAATGTATTATGACAGCAAATTTATCACATATTGGACTGGCTTACATTGTACACTGGGGAAAACTGAAATTGAATTTACGTACAAGTTGTGAAAAGTTTTCGCATTTCTTTAATTTGCTTTACAGTAATGAAAGATACATGAAATTTTGAACTTGAAGTTTGAATTTTATTTGTGCAGCTCAAATATGGATAAACATCATAAATGTAAAGACTACATAACATAATTATACCACAAATAGAATACAATCTAGATAGTTAAGTTAAACAGAGTAAGAAAATATTACTTACCGTCATGGAATAGACAAACTGTGGTTACGCTGTCATTGTGCAGCGATATTCATGACTTTCTGGTTTATGTTAAGGAGATTGTTATAAAAAAGCAATGCCTATTACATTTCCAGAAAAAAAAAAGACAGGACATTCGGACACCCCTCCCACACCCAAATACAATATTTAAAAAAATGTAATATCCATGGAGCGTAAAGTGGGTGAGACTATAGGGAAATACTAAATTCGTTCTCATTTTATATAGTTTATCGCTGTCCCACACCTTTCCGGCCAGAAAAGTGAAAAATATGCTGTCACCTCATCCCCAACCCAAAAATTGCCTTCCGAGTTTCGAAAAATATACATTGAAATAGTACAAGGAAAAAATGTTCAGCACCAATGGTT
Source organism: Diadema antillarum (assembly GCF_040938485.1). Lineage (NCBI taxonomy): Eukaryota > Metazoa > Echinodermata > Echinoidea > Diadematoida > Diadematidae > Diadema > Diadema antillarum. The sequence goes on from NW_027270986.1 coordinate 158,813, forward strand.
AAACGATGCCATGCGTAAATGGGTGCCACCTGAAATGACCATTTCTGGGAGAAATTTCGTAACTTGACTTTGCAATTCTGCCTCTCCACCGCTCCGATTGTGTTGTAGCATTCCTTCAGGTAAATGCGCTGCAGCTTGGCAACACGTAGTCCACTTCCTGGACTGTATTCGTATGCAGCGTACCCGCGTACGTACGGGCGGACGTACGTTGATGGTGTATGTATGTACACTGTAGTACGTAAAATCACCCCTCCTTCGGGAGTACCAATTGGTGGAGTGTCGCAGTCAGCGGTTGGGCGCATTGTGTAGGTGCATGTATTATGTGTATGCGTGTGTATTGGTGGGGAATGCGGACGATTAAAATCGTCCAGTATCTGGACTAGGCAACACGAGTTGTGTTGCTTCCCACGCGTCTCTGTGTTCCCATGCCAGTGGAAAACAGAAAACGTCCAAGGACGTAATCGTCTATGCACAGCATCCCCTGTACAATTCCCTGTACCTAGAGGTTCGTTGATCCAAATATGAAATTCGGAAAAACGAACCTTCGAATAAAGAACCTCGGACTAAAGAGCCTTCAGAATAACGAACTTTTGCAATAACGAAATGTAACCCCTCCCCACATACACACACACACACACCCGAACCGATACCACATTCCTTCCTGATGAAACGACTTCCCAATGTTGATAAATAAGATATAATGGACCGTATGCAGAAAAGCAGCATCCGCCCGCACGCAAGCACCACTCCGAATTCATAAACAAATCCGCCAAACAAACTCATCAAAGTCAAAGCTGCTGATAAAATCAGTATCAACGTTTATGCCAGCAACAGCTTACTAGGTATCCCTACCCACCTACCCAGCTAAAAAACACATACGCAAAAAGCTAACATAATAAACACATTCTTCCATCATACACACACACACACACACACATACACACACACACACACACACACACACAAACGGACACTAAATTATCATGTGCGCGCGCACATACACACTAAGAAAAAATGATTCATTCTTGCACCTTTTAAGGGTGCAAAGTGATGTCACACTGGTGGCTCCCTATGGGTGTTATCTTGCACCCTCAAGAAATTGGTGCAAAAGTAGCACCATGGTGCAATGGTATAATTTTGCACCCTGTGGGTGCACCTTTGCCCCTCCATAGAGGGTGCAACATTGCACACTTTATTGAGGGTGCGAAGTTCTTCCCTTGGGTGCATATTTCCACCCACACTAAGTGGTGCTAAGTTTCACCCTTTTCTTGAGGGTGCATCTTTCCACCCACACTAATTGGTGCCGAGTTGCACCTTTCTCGAGGGTGCGATCTTTCTCCCTTTAATTTTCGGCGCAACTTTGCACCCTCTCTTGCCTCTACTTTTGGTGCAACTTTACACCTTTCGTGAGGGTGCAAAGAAGCACCCTAAGTTCCAAGATTGTAGCCTCTCTTGAGGGTGCGATTTTGTGCCATATTATATAGGTATAATGTTGCACCTATGTGGTGCTTATTTGATCCATGACTGCAGCAAAATTGCTTCTTTAAAGGAGCCAGTCAGTGTCACTGTCTACGCCTTTAGAGGCGCAATGTTGCCCAGTATAACCTCAAGTGCACCTTGAGATTACTGGGCAATATTGCGTCTCTAGAGGAACAGGCAGTGACACTGATTGGCTCCTTTAAAGAAGCAATTTTGCAGCAGTTATGGATGAAATAAGCACCACATATTTGCAACATTATAGCTATAAGGTAAATATACTTAGCATCACATACCAACGTACAATTTGGTTACTTAACTACTTTAAACCTTGAATAGTGCGAACTAATGCAAGCCTGTTTGCTCAGTATATCAAACTTATGCTGTTGTTGCACTCTGCAAAGTATTAAGATTGGTGTAATTTGGATCCTGTGAATCATGAAATGTGTGTGTGGAATTTGTGAGTTTTGAAATGTTAATGTAGAAGTTAACTTATAGTTGTGTTTAAATGACATACTAAAACCAAATATTTACCCTATTACCTTTCCAATGAGGTGAGCACTATCACCATCTATCAAATAAACCCTCTAGGCAAGAGTATACATCTGCATGAAGGAAGAGGTAAAAATATGATATACATTTGTCTGGATACGTTTTATTCAAAACGTACTTGAATACGTACTTATTTACATAATCTATAAAAATAAGATATGCTTTCTACCAGTACACAAAGCCTCAAAAAACAAGAGCATGCTACGTACATTTCTAAAGTATGCACCATATCTTTAAAAGAAATGTAAGAGGATTTAACAAGTTGTTTGTATGCATTTAAACGAATAGGCCTACATATTTCCATGCGTACAATATTCATGTAACAGTGACGTCATCATGAATCATCAAAAAGATATGTTTCCAGCATAGACATGAATTTATCTAAAATTTAAAACATGCCTTACAATTAGGAGTTTGTTTTATAATGACGATGCCAATTGTCTTAAAGTCCTTATCACGACATGTCTTGGTGTTCACACTTATTCAAATCATGAGATTCTTGGCACTTAGATTACGACTACAATTTATTATGGTTTAGATACTTAACTGACATACGCATACCATATACAGGTATACGGGCATTTCGATGAAAACATCTAAATACAAGGTATAATTATAATATGAAAATCGAACTTGATACCAGCCCTTATGGGCTACCAATGGAGACTAGGCAGAATCGCAGTTATCATGGTTATGTATTCAGATTTTGTTTTGGGTGATACACGCATTCCGACTGATTTGGGATTAATTCGAGTCCCTCGAGCTGAGATTCCGGACTGCAATGAGCAAATCATCATAATGACTAACAAAGTGACTGAGAATAATACATGCACCAGTTTCTGTTTCGTTGTTCTATACATAGAAAGTTGTTACGTTTTCCAATCCTCTGTAGTCACACAGGGATTTGCAGATCACCTTTGGCTATAACGCCATGGTCGCGTGCAAAATGATTGCAGCTTATCTAACTTGTAGTTTCCGAATAGGGGACTACCGTGCATATACATATTAATCGGATGACAGACCCCGTCAAAGAGTAAATTGCGGATATCGTATACCATTGTCAAATCCACTTTTTGTTCTGTACACAGTTTCACTGGACTCTTATGAACCACTTAAGCATTACCAAATCATGGAGTATGAGAATAATCTTATGTTATTTCCTTGAAACGGCTGCATTTGTATGAGCGGGAACAGTTTGGCATCATACATGACTAAATGCATGCATTATACAAGGTTTCAGGACACTTTGAACCGTGCCCCCCCCCCCAAAAAAAAAAAAACACAACAACAACAAACAAACAAACAAACAAACCACAAAACAAAACAAAACAAAACAACAACTATTGAAATGTTGTATACCCTATGCGCGCTGATAGGCCCATTAATGTATGATCTTTGACCTTTGAATACATTGCCCATATTTTTCAACGAATAGGCATCTGGATGCAACGTAGGTATATATAAAATGATTTTTTTTTAAAGGAAAATACATTTAACCACTTCAGAAATAACTATGGAACAAATAGCATAATATTGACACGTTCCCTTATTCCTAAATGACGTGACAGAAAACTTTCCTCACCGAAATCATTCTGTCGTTATTCAAGTACAAGACATTGATGATTATATACCTAGTTCGATTGAAAGTATACATGCATGGAGTCATTGCAAAAGTATCTAATGAATAGCATGCTTCAGAACTACATCATTGTCATTTATTCTATGACGCTAATAATAGAGTAATTGTTCCGCCATACTGCCTGGCAGGTTGTAGTCCTCCTACGACGTTTGTTCAGCAAATAAGGCACAAAATAAAATTTTGCGAATTTTACACGCTGTTGCCAAAGTATCTTATCTTCTTTACTACTATTCTCAGACATAAGGTATGCTGATGCTGTATGAATTAGAAACGGAAGCTTCACAAATATTCACCATCTAACAAGGTAAAAGCGAAGTGATGTCTTGCCCACATATCGAATTTGTGATTACACTGATTTTCAAATGTAAGCTCATTGACTTTTTGACTGTTGACGGAGTCGGACTTCACCAATATCAACACTTGACAGCCATCTTTAGATGATCTGAGGAGTGATTTGGTGGTCATATAGCTCAAAAGTGTGGAAAGTAATTAAAAGAACACCACAATACTATGTCGACAGAGCTTACAAGGTGAGATGCAAAGAAAGAGCACGAAATGACATTGTAGAATTTGACAATGACCTACAATATTTGACCTTGAACGCTGGCACCCACAAGGTGGTAGAAGTAACTTCGTCCAATCGTACATACATATGCAAAGTTTCATTTGGATACCTCAAACAGTACTTAAAGGGGAATGAAACCCAAATGTACCCGTGGATTGGAGCAATATCATAAGAACACATAAGTGAACATGGAAAATCGTATGATCCAGTGGAAGTTATGCATTTTTTAAAGTTTCAGTGTCACTTTCATGTATGGAAACGTATATGAAGAAAATATCAAGGGAATTCCATAAAATCTGATTCTAAATGAAAAGTACAAATTGCCTCCACTTATTTGTCGTTGCCATAATGTTAAGGGTAATATTACCCCTCCCCCACCCCCTTCTGGATGAAGGAAATCAAGTGCTCCTTTTGTAATGCTAGAAACGTGAAACTATGCCTATTTTCTTTACATTTCTTTATATAATTTTCCATGCTTGACGTCAAAGATGTAGCTTTCTCATCTCGTAATGGCGGCACTGAAACTCTAAATATATGTGTATACATAGCTCTTCAACGGATTTTCCGATATTCCTCAGTTTGTGACGATGTGTTCAACTGCTAAAGTAATCTCCCTGCATTAACTTGTCCACTTGTACTTTTCGTTTCATTTCCCTTCGTGATACAACGTTGCCATAATCGATAACAGACGTAACAGATGTACGAACGGAGGGACAAGCTGAACAACATCATTTCTCTGGTGACAATTCCTTGTAAAAGTATACACCATGAAAACTTTAGGCTGGTAAACTATATCAAGACAATTATTGAACAATATTGTTAATGAAATGCCGTAAGTTTTTCTTCGTGATAGTTGCCTGTTCAGATCAAGGCTTGCAATGTACTGCTGAAGTATGCATCGGGTGTTTCTGCCTTGTCTGGGATACTGAAAGCCACAAAGCACAGAAGGCCGGAAACATTGTAGCGAAGGAAGACACGATTGTATACAGGAATTCGGGCAGATTTCACAACCATCCAGCCAAATAGTGATGTCACTAGTGCGCAGCATTCACAGTGAAGATTGTGGGATTTAGTCCTGTCAGGTTCTGAAAGAGATTTTGGCATGAATAAATAATGACTGAATAAAATTTCGAAGGAAATAGGTCGTTTACACTACGCAGTTGTGTTGCTTACATAAACTAACAGGTTGCAACTATGACCATTGACCAGAAAATGGAAAATTAAATTGATTGCATAGATCTACTTCAGGTTTCTAACGTCTTTTGCTGAAATAATGAGAAATGGTTTTGAAATAGCTGCGATATCCAAAACAGAGCAATAATAATATAATATAGGACTCACTTTTTATCACGATCGCTGCGTTTTATTTTATTTTTGGATGGCTCATCCATTTCAAAACCAATTTTCATCATATAATCTTTAGAATTCCTCTTAGAATGGCATACTCTGTATTATTTCATAAGTAGGTTCTTGGTATATCACAAAAAGTTAAAAGCCCAAATCCTCACCTCCACCAATACTATACCATCCCTTTAAGCTTTGATATTGGTTTCTAAACAAATCCGGTCGGATAGATTTATTTCAGCTCTTTGTCATACAAGTAAAACATGATAATGTTGCAAAGAAATATTCCTCTTATATTTCTAGTCACAAAGCAGAATGGAATTCCCGTCTCCCATAAAAAGAAATAAAAGTGCAGCACTTACTTTGTCACAGACATACAGCATGTCCTCTCTAGGCAGACGGGGAATTAGGAGACAGCATGCCGACATCACTAAGTTAGAGCTGGAAAAAAAAGAAGAATAGATGTGGAATAGCCTGAGTAAAGTCATGTTGAAAAGAAAAATGTGGCGAATTTGGACTGAGATGAAAATACACACCTTTTATGTAGGCCTGCATACATTTATATACGTAGGGCATATTCAAATATTCTCACAGTTTTCCTGACCAACTCAAAGTCTTCATAACATAAAATAACAAAGTAAGACAACATCAAATTACATGCCAATTTAACATCAGTTTGCTGTATATTTTACACAGTTAGGAAAGGAGTAAGACTTATAGACCTCAGCCATTCAGCCGTTGCTGAGCTTGCCACAGATGATGGTCCGGGTGCTGGCCATGGCAATGGGTGTAATGATGCCCATTATGGTTGACACCTCTAATCCTGCTACCACACACACAAAAAGTGAAAATATAGCCCCCTCTACTTATTCATAACATTGATTTGATTTACTTTGATAATACTGGTTACAGAAAAGAAGATTACCCCCCCCCCCAAAAAAAAAAAATGATAATAAATAATAATAAAATAAAATAAAAATAAATAAATAAATAAATAAATAAAAAAGAAAAAAATGAAGATTCTTGCGGGGTAGAGATGCTGCCTGTATGAGTTACAATCCATCATGGAGTTTTCAGGAAAAAGTCAAAAAAAAAAAAAACTGAAAAGACGTAGAACGGAAAAGGCAAGAATGAATGATCGCAATGGTCCACTTGAGTAACATATCTCTCGATTATAGATGGTATCAAAAATTGCACTATAGTCTTATCAAATTTTCTGCAACCCACTAAACGGTGGCTACGTTATAGTAACTGATAAAACTGCGTTCATGTGTAATAATAAGCTTTAATATAATATACTTCACGGATATCACATGCTGAAAATCTAGATGAATCAATAACCTGAAAATACATATGCATGTATAACGGATTAATCCATTAATGAAACTTACATATTCTGTTGAGGAATCACTCTGTCCTTCAGAATTGCATATAAGTTTACGTGATCAGGAGAATGCGCGCAACTTCATCATATTGTATCTTGCTCGAATACCTGAAAAGGAAAATCAAGTGTCATGAGTTCAAGGCCACTGTTCATGCGTGTGTAATAATTTTGCAGAAGAGCTAACTTACGTAAATGTGACTACATAACTCTCTCCATGGCAGCTTAATGTATAGTTCAATTCTTATGCACTGCCTTGCTGCATACAGGGTGAACTTAAGTCCACCACTAACACTACCTGACTACAGAGAATTATCCCAGCATAAAGATAAGCGTGCAATGTTTGCCATTATAAGTTTAGTTAGTACACTGGTCTATTTATCCATAAGTTTATCAACAATTATTCATCAACTTCCGTTCCTTTTATTCGTTATTAATCAAATGTGGTATGGCACGACGCGATGAATTATCCTTGGGGATTTGTGTGTGTGTGGGGGGGGGGGAGCTGGCGTAAAGGTTATGTTAAGGATACACTTCCTATAGGAATATCCGATTCCACGTTTGTTTTGTTGCTGATCGGTAAATATAAAGAATTACTTGAAATTTGTGATTATGTATGTGTTCACTGTATTGTGAGTATAGATTATGCTTGTATAATTGTGTATGTAGTGAAAATTGTATCATTTATAATGTGTACATGTACATGAATATATGTGAGTTTATGCATGTATGTAGATATTCCTATGTGCACGCCCATGTACCAACAAAAAGAATTTCCTAAATGAACAATAAATGAATCTGAAATCTGAAATCGGAATGCCATGACGTCTTTAGCAAGACATTTTATCGCTAAAGCTGCTCTAATTCCACAGAATGGTTACGAAACAAAACAAAATAGAACAGAAAACAGCACGCATAAAACTAGCCAGTTTTAACAGAACTCTAAAATGAACATTTTAATATTACTGCCTGCAAGCCTACATTATAAGACATGGCTATACAACCAAAAACATAACAGATACAAGAAATTTGATGACGGGTAATATCGAGAGTAAGGCCTTGGTCGAGAACATTGTGGATATTTCAAATCATGCTTTACGATGATGTTTTAACTCACCATTTTCCACGTAGTAGGAATCTGCGGGGTCTTGATATTATGAAGTGGACAAAATAATTTTGAAGTCAGAGTTGCAGTAAGCCGCTACGAAAAGCCTCAGAAGAGCTGATCTGCTGTGGAAATGGAATTTGCGCTAGATGCTCAGCTCAAACACGCATGAACGAGCTGTACAATGAGCCATCTGGGAGTCAACTTATGTGCACATAAGTTTGCACGACTCAGCAATTCATTGAATTCATAAATCATGTTCAAGAAAAGAATGAACATGCCCACACCAGGTGACCAAAGTACTGGGTTCGTGAATTGACGCTTTAGGGTGGGATTTCACGGAGCACGCGAACGATTTGCGAATGACGCGAATGGCAAAATCCAGCATTCGCATTTTAGTCTGCAAAAGATCGCCAAACAAACGTGAGGGTTCGGAAGCGTCGCCAATTGTTCGCGAATGTCGTTTTTACTTCGGCGATAATTTCAAAAAAGTTTGAAATTTTTTGCGAACCTTTTCCGCACACTTAGTCGGGATTTGCTCGTGAATTGTTCTCGAAAGTGTCTTTAAAGCTTCGTCATATCCGCAAGACCTTCGCAAGACACGCGCGATGTTCGCAAAATGTTCGTGAAACCCCAAACAGACTCCGAAACTTCGGAGAATGTCTCGCGTATGTTACGCGAAATCTGCGAAGTTTTTCCGATCATTTTACGACGTAATCGCGAACTGTTCGCGTACCTTTTGAGACATTCTCGCGAACGTTTAGCGCACGTTTGAGGGGTGTATGCCCTGTACGTTTTCTACAAATAAAAATCGTAGTATACATCTAAACATCAAACAATTAAATATTAACAACTATAGTAACGAAAGAAATTAAAGACTAGCAAAGAGAAAGAATATTTGATATACACAAAAAAAATCGCAGAATACACTTAAAATCAATCTTAAGTATGTAAATTTCATTTGAACTATAGAGATTATGTGTTGGAGGAACTGCAAAAAAAAAAAGGAACAAATGCTTTACTAGTGGAGATACGTCCTAGGGGGAAAAAAATGTAGGCAAACACACGATAGAGAAATGAGAGAAAAAGAAAGGAGAAATACAGGAAAGAAAAAAAAATCAACTCAAGAAAGCTTTTTGAGTTGATTTTTTTCTTGCTTCCACCTCTCCTTGCTACATTTTCTCCCATGATTATTGAAAATGTTTCGTTGTTCGCATTTCCGTCGCGTGTTCTTCGTGTACGTAACATGCTGTACTTTAGCAATGATACACACGACAATCGCACATACGTCGTGGGAACTTCGCACAAATTGCGCAAGAATAGTTTTCGGCTTCATTGTCGGAAAACATTCGGAGAAAAACTTTTCCGAATGTTGGATTTTGTCATTCGCGTCCTTCGCAAATCGTTCGCGTGCTCCGTGAAATCCCACCCTTAGGGTGGGATTTCACGGAGCACGCGAACGATTTGCGAAGGACGCGAATGACAAAATCCAACATTCGGAAAAGTTTTGCTCCGAATGTTTTCCGACAATGAAGCCGAAAATTATTCTTGCGCAATTTGTGCGAAGTTTCCACGACGTATGTGCGAATGTCGTGTGTATCATTGCTAAAGTACAGCATGTTACGTACACGAAGAACACGCGACGGAAATGCGAACAACGAAAAGTTTTCAATAATCATGGGAGAAAATGTACCCAAGGAGAGGTGGCAGTTGTCTAGAGTTGAATTTTTTTCTTTCCTCTATTTCTCCTTTCTTTTTCTCTCATTTCTCTATCGTGTGCTTGCCTACATTTTTTCCCCAGGACTTATCTCCACTAGTAAAGCATTTGATCTTTTTTTTTTTTTTTTTTTTTGCAGTTCCTCCAACACATAATCTCTATAGTTCAAATGAAATTTTACATACTTTAGATTAATTTTTAGTGTATTCAGCGATTTTTTTTTGTATATCAAACATTTCTTTCTCTTTGCTAGTCTTTAATTTCTTTTGTTACTATAGTTGTTAATAATTGTTTGATGTTTAGATGTATGCTACGATTTTTATTTGTAGAAAACGTGTAGGTCATACATTCCCCAAACGTGCGCTAAACGTTCGCGAGAATGTCTCAAAAGGTACGCGAACAGTTTGCGATTACGTCGTAAAATGATCGGAAAAACTTCGCAGATTTCGCGTAACATACGCGAGACATTCTCCAAAGTTTCGGAGTCTGTTTGGGGTTTCACGAACATTTTGCGAACATCGCGCGTGTCTTGCGAAGGTCTTGCGCATATGACGAGGCTTTAAAGACACTTTCGAGAACAATTCACGAGCAAATCACGACCAAGTGTGCGGAAAAGGTTCGCAAAAAATTTCAAACTTTTTTGAAATCATCGCCGAAGTAAAAACGACATTCGCGAACAATTGACGACGCTTCCGAACCCTCACGTTCGTTTGGCGATCTTTTGCAGACTAAAATACGAATGCTGGATTTTGCCATTCGCGTCCTTCGCAAATCGTTCGCGTGCTCCGTGAAATCCCACCCTTAGGAAACATCCATGTCATTATTTTGCATCGAATGTATTCTATGGATTAATAGGCGTTTAAAAAAAACATTTTCCACTTTTGATTCTTAATAATTCAGTAACTATATATCAGATAACACTATCATTGATATGGGAGATAGTTGTATAGTGTACAATTTCGTTGGAGGTGGTTTAAAACACAAATCAGTTTCATGAAATCCATGATCAATTTCACAGTTAGGTTACAGATTTTGCTCTATTTCCAACCCTCTGTACAAAATTTTCACTTTGCACAGGGGTCAATGGGTGTGTATGGGAGTATGTGGTTAACACCCTGACAATGGTGTTGAACAATGGCCAGGGTTTGAAAGCTTTATTATTTATTCATGAGAAATTCCACTATCACAGCTAGTCTTTATTCATTCTAAAATGTGGTGTTTGCAAGCACACGGAAACATGTGCTTACATTTTTCATGTGCATGCATTTTACCCTTAGGCTTCACCGTGCATGAATCCATGAAAAAAAGGGGGAAAAATCAACCCTTACAAATAAATCGTGTAGTTTGCACCCTTATATATCCGCGAGTTTGCTCTCTAAATGACTTTAGTTTATCATTTCCTTTACTTTCACTTAATAAAATATGCATACATAAAATGTGACAATGGTATGAATAAAATGACAATGTGACAAACAAACAAACAAAGCAAACAAACAGCAAAAGATATCAAGTGAAGGGGTGAGTGAGAAGGCAATTGGCCTTATTTAAAACTAATCCCGGAAAAGTAAATACATTGTATATACAGAGAAAAACATTGGCACACACACACACACACACTCACACATACACACACATGCATACACAGACAAAAACATGGACCAGCGCATATTAGCAATACACAAGATGTCATTTTCACAAACACACCCTATCTTGCATTATAGTCTCTTATAAATTCGTAAAATGATATTGGTAACTTCCAGAAAACCTTTCAAGTAAAATACGTTTGAAAGCTTTCTTAAAACTTTGTACCGTTTTCTTACATTTCACATCAGAGTGGATGGAATTCCAGATTTGAGGGCCTTGAAAAAATATTGACTTTTTTTTCTGTCCCGAGATCAAGTCGCAACGAAAATCTTTAGCGTGTAGTAGGGTTTGACTCCATCATCGCACAGTAAGCATGCAGGGAATGCTGTGACATATTCCATTTCGATTGGTCAATACCAGACGAGCAGTCAAGTATTCTTCGTTAGCTTGTTCGCAGACCCTTTCATCAAAGACTCAACTTCATTTAAAAATGCTCCGATGAATGATTATGAAATTATAAGAGAACATCAAGTTTTATGATGTCTTTAAAAAAAAACATGTACATAGTAGCACCACGACGGTATGCAATATTGTATTCAAGTGTCGATCAACACCATATGGGTCTTTCTTTGAGACTTGTTATGGGCTCAATATTGCACCTTAGCAAGAATGAACCACAAACAGGAAGATATGTCTTTGTAATGGTAATTACGTTTCGACATCCCAACCAATAAGAGATAGGTTAGGTGAATGTTAAAGACACGGGGATACACGAACAGAAATTGCTCCAAAAAAAAAATGAAATAAAACGAACATTATTCTAATAGGCATGCCTGGGCAGTAATCTGATGTTTCTATTGATAAAGAATTCTATTTGAAGATTCATATCAGTTTGCTTTGTCAGAATCATGAGGAAAAGTGATAAAATAAACCGGCTATCCAGGGTACAGTTTAAATACTTTCACATGAAACAGCTCTGATTAACACTTTTGCACAATAATATTTATGTTCAGAATTGACTTTTGTTTTATATGTTTTTATCTTAAAGTATAGGATTTCATTTGAAGCAAAATATAGCCAAAATTATGTAAACGTCCAAAATGAATCTTCAGATTGCTCAGCGAGACGGCGGCATCGAATCCCGATCAGCGAAGGCACAAATGCACCTGTGGAATTGTTTTGTACAGCAATAGAAATCTGACGACTATTTGAATAATTACATCCAGTTGGAACTTCATCTGTTAAACCTCCTAGGTTATGTGTACAATGTGATTGGTCAATACCAGACAAGCAATCAGGTATTCTACGTTTGTTTTTTTAGTAGACCCCTTTCATCATGGACTCAACTTAATTTGAAAATATGCTCTCGATGAATGATTATAGAATATGAAAGAAACTTAAGTTTCCTGATATCAAAAAATATATGTTCATAATATCAGCACAAGGATATGTATTATTGCATTTTAGTGCCGAGCAACACCATAGGATGGCCTTTGTTTTGAGACTAGTTTGGGGCGTATTATTGCACCGTCAATGACCGTGGCAAGATCGAACCCAAAATGAACCATACAAGAAGCAAAGTTCCACCATTTTCTCAAATTGTGTAGTTTGCACCCATTTTCGCGACTTCGAACCATTATAGCTCCCTTATTGAACCTTTTTTTCTTAGTGTGTACACACTTCCTTGAAACCTCACCATGACTTTTTACATGGCATATTTGCATGGATGTAGCCATGTGAGTTATGTGTTAGTATTTCAATGACTATGTCCAGAACGATATTACCAAGCAAAATGTGCTTCGAGGGCGGGCGACAATCCGTGCCGCCAGCCCTCGTCACGGATTGTCGCCAGACGACAATCCGTGTAGGGGCGACAATCCATGTCGCAACAAACCTGCACTAGTCTGCAAATGATTCATGTTGCCAATTTATAAGATTGTGTGATTCGAAGCACTTATCTCTCAGATATAGTTTTTCTGCTAGCAAAGAAATAGTGACTTTGTGTTTGGTAAAAATATGCAATGCTTTCATTAATTTCATTGTCTCTACAATACACCGTTCAAATTCATGTGCGTAATTGCAAACACGTCGATCTACATTTCTTCAATATCATGCAGCATTCATTTTTTTAAAATCTTTACTTTATCTGGTGGCTGCAAGCGACCAAGAACACCAGAGGCCTGTTTTTCTCAGCTTTATAGAGATCAATCCTAAGTCCAATTTAGTTCATCTTAGGGACACTTGTACGATCGATTAGTCCTGCATCATTAGGAATTGTTTCACTGCGGCAATTCAATTTCAATCTCAAATGTTAATCATTTTTGATAACACATACATGTATGTATATACATTTATATCATGCTTTAGGGAAATCAGAAAACAATATCTCACTACCGGGTACTTCTACTACTCTATAAAACCAAAGCTTTCAACTATAGCGCACTCGCAACGGAGACCCGTTCGAGCACATGTATACCCCGAACTCGTCTCCCATACCCCATCTGGATTACTTTTTAGGCCAGAATGTTGTATAATATGGATACGGAATATAATAAATGTAATATAATACGGAACACTGAGGACACCATCACCACAAACTCTTGTGTCCTTCATGCAGAATGACCACCCATACACCTCCTTAGCAAGTTTGAGTAAAATCCAGCGGGTAACAATCAAGTTATTGCATGAATAAACATTTTTGCAAATTTTGACATGATTAGGGTGATCTTTGACCCCGTAAAAGGTGGAACAATGAGGGCAGCATTATCAATAGATATAGGTGTATAGATTTGTCTATGATGCATATACATACCAAATTTGAAGAAAAAAAAATCGGTCAAGAAACAAGGCCATCGTCGCACACACAAGCAGACCCTGTTAAATTTACTTTTTCATGTATAAAGACGGAACAAGCGAGGGCGCCATCACCAAAAACAAGAGGCTTCTTCGTCTTACCATGATGTACCTTCATACCAAATTTGAAGATGATCTAAGGGTGCGTTAATCAACTCCTTTTCTCGGCAGAAACAGGTTATCCAAACAGCTTTCAAGGAATATTTACGAGTTGATAAATGCAAAGCTGTTTTGAAAGCCCTTCAGGAAAGCCTTTACGAAAGGGTGCGTTTATCAACTCTCCTTTCTCGGCAGAAACAGGTTTTCCAAACGGCTTTCAAGGAATGTTTACGAGTTGATAAACGCAAAGCTGTTTTGAAAGCCCTTTAGGAAAGCCTTATCGAAAACCCCAAATTTGTGGCTATCCAAACAGGTTTCCTAAACAGTTTTTCAGAAACCTGTTTGTAAAAGCCTTTTGGAAGTTGATAAACGCAAAGCTGTTTTGAAACGGCTTTGTAGTCTTGTACTTCAGTTACGAACAATGCACGCCTTATGGCCTCTTCTCCTCTGGTCGAATTGCGCAATGCAACTATGCAGTGACAGGCCATTTGAAAAAATCGTGTTCGCGAAGAGAGTTGATAAACGCAACTATTTTGAAAGCCGTTTCTAAAGGGCTTTGGAACGGGCTATCGAAAGCCGTTTAAACAGGGGAAAGTTGATAAACGCAGCCAAAGTTTCATGCCGCCACTCAGAAATATTTGAAGTATGTGCTAAACTGGAGCTGCCTCACAGATAGGAAGACAATTGATTCATGTGGCATTGCATCATGACTCGTCACTCTCAAAGGAAGATAATATGTCTTTATGATAATTGCTTTTCGCCGTCCCTTCTTAGAAAACAAGCGGCACATTAATAGTACAGGCAGTCAGAGCTTTGGAAAGGGCTCTCGAAACGGTTATGGAAAGGGCTTTTGAAAGGGCTATCGAAAGGGCTATCGAAAGCCGTTTAAACAGAGGAAAGTTGATAAACGCAGTAGTAGGGCAGATATGTAACAAAAATTGGTGGAAATGCTCAAATCCGGCGGAAAGTATGAAATTTTGCATATAGGGGTATTTTGGGGCGCTGATTTCAAATATTGCCGGATCCAAGAGATTTGACCACGGGGTCGGCCGCCATTTTGAATTCCAACATGGCCGCCATCACAAAAGAAATTCAAAGATCCCTATCTTCAGTTCTGAATGACCTGTGGCACCAAAATTTGGTACACATGAGCGTTTTGACACATTCAATTTGATGACAGATTGATTCGGAGTGTATGACAAACATCGAATGGCCGCCATTTTGAATTCCAATATGGCCGTCTCGACGAAATATTCAAAATCTCTATCTCGATTTCTAAGTGGTGAGTGACCCTGAAATTAGATGTAAGCAAGTATTTTAACATACTGAGTTAAACTATTAACTGATGTGATGTGTCTGACAAACACAATGCCTGCTATTTTGAATTCCAATGTGGCTACGAAGACAAACATCACGTCTAACAATTCACGGCCATGTCAAAAAGTGCAGCAAAAAGGAAGCATAATGCAACTTTCACTGACGTCACAATGTAAATACATCAGCGCGCACTCTATCAGTTACAAACGCGCGCTCAATCAGGTAGCCCAATTTACAAACCCGAGATAGAGATTTTCAACACTCCAACATGGCAAATATGTATTAAATTCAAATTGGCTGCCGTGCAGCTTGTCAGACATATCAAATAAGTCTGTTATTGAAGTCATCATATCTTCATGCTTTTATATATCAAATTCCAATGGCTAATGTCATTCAGAACTGAAGATAGGGATCTTTGATGGCGGCCATTTTGGAATTCAAAATGGCGGCCGACCCCGTGATCAGATCTCTTGGATCCGGCAATTTTTGAAATCAACGCCTCAAAATACCCCTATATGCAAAATTTCATACTTTCCGCCGGATGTGAGCATTTTTTTCACATATCTGCCCCACTACAGCCTCTGACGAACTGCAGCCAGTAGAGCGTTCACAAGAAAATCTCCGCGGCGGACGCGGACGCGGCGGCGCAACGAGGACAAATCCATAGTATCCTCACGAACTCTGTTCGGGAGATACAATTATCTCTGCGAAGGTTGGAATGTTTTGTAGGCTTCCTTTTCATGTCCTAAATGCCAGAAATAATTCCTTTATTTTCATATTTTTAATTGTATATAATCCACGAATGTATACATGATCATATATGTAAAGGGCCCCGGCAATAGTGGTGGCCTGGTGACCCTGGGCCACTAAAGTTCCAAAAAGGCTATCTATTGATGGTCCGAGGTGGCACTTAATAATCATACGGAATGTCTATTTGCCCCTTCTGTTTTTCGGGCCACCAACCTTTCAGACTTAATGGTGTCAATTGCTTGAAGGGGCCACCAGATAAAAAGTTACTGACGACCCCTAATATAGGCATATGATTATATCTATATATGAAGAGCTCGCTTCCAAAAGGCGCTAGATCCATTGAAAAATAATGGATTCAGCGCCTTTTTTAGGCTCTTTATATACGTGTATATAAATATATATATATATATACATATATACATATATATATATATATATATATATATATATATATTGCACTCCCGTTACAACGAACACGGTTATAACGAAATTTCGTTGTAACGAAGTAAAACTTCTGGTCCCAAAATTATTGCCATTAAAGTCTATGGTAAAAAAAAAAATCGCTTATAACGAACACGGTTATAGCGAAATTTTCGTTATAACGAAGTCTTTTCTGAGCACCACCGACAAAGAAAAACAAAAGAAATGTGCTCCGTTATAACGAAATGCGGATCGCTTTCGTAAATACGTAGCGGAACAATAATTTATTAGCATTTCCAGCGTCTCTGCATGGGCGAACGCTTCAATCACTGTGTGTTCGCTCCGTGTGTCACGCACAGTTTTCGAGGAAACTTGCGTTATTGTAATACAATACATGTACTCTGAAATTGAATAAGGTTCGTTTTGTTATTCCGAAGGTTCTTATTACAAAACACACAGATTCTGAGACACCTAAATGTCCGTTAGTTCGGAAATGAAATTGTTATTAAGAACATTTTGGTGTTATTCAAAAGATTCGTTATTAATAAGGTTCGTTAACCCGACAATGAAATAAGGTTCTTGTTGCGACGGTTCGTAAATCCGAAAATGAAAGGAATTCCAAACGTTGGTTAATCGGAACATTAAAAAAAAGTTACGTTATTCCCAAAGTGAAATACACTAAAAAAGGTGATTCCACTAAAAAACAAAAACAAAAAACTTAGGAATTGCAAACCTTATAATCGTCTTTAAAAGATAACCGAACCTTCGAAATAACTAACCTTTCTCATTATTGTGATTAACAAACGTTCTTCGTAATAACGAACCTCATTTCATTTTCGGATTTAAAAAACAACCTTCGGAGCAACGAACCTTCGGAATAGTGAACCTTTCTCATTTTATGATTTGCAATCCTTCGGAATAAAGAACCTCATTTCATTTTCCGATCAGCGAATCTTCGGAAAACGAAAAATATATTAATATCTAAATTATGAACTTTCGGAATAACGAATCTTCGGAAGAGCAAAGCTTCAATGAACAAACCTTCAGAATCCTGGGAATGGCGAGACTTCGGAATAAGGAGTCTTCGGAGTAACGAACTTTTGTAAGAAACGAACATTTGGAATAGCGAATTGAAACCGAATCTTTTCTATATTATGTGTGACAATACAAACAACTTTATATGCTCTCTTTTAAATGTAATATTCAACGAAATTAAAAAGGTAACACCCCATTTCACATAGTTTTCCATTGTATGATGAGTATTCAACAAACAGTATATGATTATGCGTGGTTTCCTTGTTTTCGTTTATATATTGTATTTGTTCGGTTATAACGAAATTTCGTTATAACGAAAGAAAACTGCCGGTCCCGAGCATTTCGTTATAACGGGAGTGCACTATAAATGATAATTAGTATTTCATAGTCCACTTGTTGGCTATTGTCAATTTATCGATAGCATGAAAACACAGGTTTTGTGTTGTTGGGGTTTTTTTTTCCAGAGTGTTAACAAAATGCATACTACCATTTTTTTTTTCAATTCCCAAGTTTTCGGGCACGTTGTCCTTTTCTCAACTTATTTACAGACTGACGGACTGAAACAGACTGAGAACAATAACGATAACCGTATGTATCAGCAACGCGTGTGACCAAGGATGGTCATATATATATACGCACCCAATGTGCGTATACAATAATACTAATCATGATCTAAATAAACGTCTTTCACGTGTTTACGATTAGATGAGAAGGTATTCAACTATAATGATTTAAAAGACTTTACAATTAAACGCTATGAGAGTATAAGGGATATTAGTATATTGGTATTGGTGTTCATTTTCTCGTTTGTTTAATAGTTTTGCCTTATAGCAGTTGTTGCTACTTGTTTTGATTGTCTCTATTTCAATTTGTTTGATCTTTCCTCTTCCTTGTATACAGCAGACAGTAGCTGAAAATGAAAGTGATGTCGAGAAGTCATAAAAATGGTCATGCAGGATTGAAACTGACAATCTGCAGAACTAAAGCCTCGTCATACAATGATTTTGTTTTTGTGTTCATCTTTGGATAGAAGTTGGCTATTGGATATGGCTGTAGGTGTCTCATGATTGTGATATTGTATCAAGGTCGATCAAACGTATTATCTTTGTGTTTTTTTATGTTTGGTCTATATTTGTTTCCTACATTCATTCTTGCAGCATGATGTGTAAAGTTTATGACCTGTGAAATACGAAATAGACTCCGTGTGAAGTAAATCAGATTCGAGCAGTGAACACATCATGGTCAGGGAACAGAAAAGATAAAGGGGAAAGCTATACAAATAAATAACCATACGAAAGGCTTGGTGTCGTTGACGAGGTGGCTTGATATATTAGATCAGAATAAAGAAATTCCCTTCAAATTTGTTAAACTGTCGATATCTCAAAGTGGCCACACTGGTATCGAAATGTTCATGATCACTTTTTCTCAATGTAATGGTCTGTAATCTTGAACAAAAATATAAGAAAACCTTAGATTGATGTGCCTCAGAATTAACAGTATAAAGTGATTCTTTGAAAATAAGGTATGAGAAGGAAATCATGTGTCTTGTATTTATTTACACTAAACAAGAATCAAATTCAATATAATAGAAATATTTCCCTATTATTTCTCTGCGGTTGCAACATAAATTTATAATTATGATTTTCATTTCAGGAAAAGAAAATCAAAACACACATTTGAAGCTCATGAAATAGGGTGACAACAGCTTCACTAAAAAAAAAAAAAGATTCTTGTTTGGTGGGTCAAAGTATAGAAATCTCAATGACAGGAGAGGGTGAGTCATAAGTTGCAATACCTACACACTTTGAGTGGTGAGATTTAAGGTCGTATCAAATCATGCAAATAATGTAGAAATGCTATTGTATTATGTATTATAGAATACAAGGTCTCTTTGTCTGTTGTTTTGTTTCGGGGAAGCATGAAGATGCCAAAAGAACTAACAAACACAATGACTTCTGACTGCTTGAAAGAGTGCATCTGGATATCAATTTCGATCTGTGGTAAATGACTGCATTTCCCCATTGTCAGATTATCACATTCAATCATCCATTCGTATTTAGATATCAAAACCAAGAGGTTGATGGACCTGGGGCAAGGTTCATTAGGTGCCTACAGTCATCGATCGCAGAAAACTATAGCCGGAACCTTCTTTGTTCGTACGAATCTGTTCAAGTCATCTCCTCCGAGAGAACCATAAAGGGGATCGTCTTTCAGAAGAGCTACCACAGGCACGTCCCATATTAGTGAGCTGCTGATGTGAAGACGTCGTCTTTTCCCAAGCCTTCGAATATTTTACCAAGTTTTGTTATGTGTACTCTAAGAAAAACCTACTGTTGCAAGATGACTTCCAAAACATCATCGGCATCATCGTTTTTTATTTTCGCTCTGTTATACTTATTACTAGTCGCTCGTTGCAATTTGAAAGTACACTGCAGCCAGTTGGGGGGAACAAATGTAACTCCCTCGACAAAATATTGCACCTGCCGCACAGATGAGAGACTTGGCTCGAATGCTGAAATACTTTGGTCCTTCGTGAATGGAACGACTATAGGAAATTGTACTGGAATCCAAGCATGTAGCGTAGGATCTTTAAGTTATAACAAAACGATACTTACCTATCAACAGAAAAATGTGACAGCAGAAAGGATGGCGTATGAATGCTCCGTTAGAAGGCAAAGTGATTCAGTGACAAAAGTGACGACAACAATTTCTTTTCCGGAGAGGACGTTACTAGAACAACAGGTAAATGTCGATCTCTGGAAGCCATTGAGGAGAATGAGTGAAAATGACCGGACATGGACGGGCACCGCAAAAATCGTGGAGCTTTTTCGAAGTGAAAGAGAATACTCTGTTTTACAACAAAGTATCAAAAGGAGGTGTAAAAATATTGGAGATTTGAAATTTCATCAGAAAACCGACTCCAATGACTTTACAGACAATACTCACGACGTAATGGTTTACTTCACAATAAGTAAACGAGAAAACGAAATCAATGAGTGCAATTTGACTGATAGCTTCATAGAAGAAACTTGCACTATCTCTAATCTCAGTTATCAGTGTACTTTCCCCATACTCACACCTCCGGACAAAACTTGGATACCAAAAGCACACCATGAGACCGGTAGTTCGGCGAGGGTAGAATTTACTACAGCGCCCCGCGCCGTAATCTCTGACGAAAATCGCGCATTGATACCTTCATCAACAGAGGGCATTGCTAATCGTTTAAAGACAATTGCTGATGTCTCATATGATGATAGAAATCATTTTATAGAAGTAAGAACTCTGTTAGCTGTTGTGACTTTTGTCATTCTTGCACTTCTTTTTGCAGTGGTAAGGCAGCAACTGAAACAAAGAAACTGCTATCGATCAAGACACTTCGAAACCAATCAATTTGACAGAAGAACTCAAGAATCCAATACCAGAAGTACTGGTGAGCAGCCTTTACCAATCAATTCTGATAATCGTCAGGTCAGCCGTGAGACTGTCTCTTTCAGGGAACGAAATATCACAAGTGCTCACAGTTATTATTTCTGTTTAGACTCATTGCCCCCAGTTCCTGATGGAAACACACATCTTGCAGAGACCAGGAAAGGTGAAGACGTCATGGTGGAGGACGTAGCCATAGAACAACCAATGTGTTGCTCCGAAACAGAAGGATGTCGAGACAAAGGAGCACCATCTATGACTCATATTCTTGGAGATTATGAGAAAGAAGATGATGACACATCCATTTATTGCGTAATAGATGATCTCAACGTGGGAACTTTCAACGTGCCATCCGATGATACCTCCACCACTTCATCTCATTTACCGGTAGGAGCGTCTTCCCTTGTTTCTCAGCAACTTTCAACAGATATTCCGAAAAGCGAGACTTTACCAGCGGTTGTTAGTCCAAACACCAACCCTACAGAAGGAAATGCTTAGTACAGACTGACAAGACCAGCGTTTGAAGTACGACAAACATCATAAGAAGACACAAACTAGTACTAAGATGTCCATTTCTGAAAATTGAACACCCACAGGAGAAAGGAGGTGGTCGGATAGTGCCACCAATAATGTAGAAGTGGATTTTTAATACATTTACAACTTAGTCACCGATGTCACGTAGACACGTCGTAAGAGAAGGAATGGTTCAAAAAGGTCAATATATAGCGACGAGCATGAAACATGCATGAGACATAAATTGATATTGTGTCTTTATTTAGGTGCTTGCATTGGACATCAAGGTAGATTCACGTATGATTTCACAGTTACACTAATTGCTGTTTGACTAATATGTAAGCATAAGGGAATACCTTGTACAAAATATCATCTTCATTGAACCTGATTCCCTTACAATCTTGTCATTTTAGGTAATGATTAACGACTTATCAACACACTTTAATGAATCAACGATTAAATAAAAGCGAGAAAGGGAAAAGATCGAGAGCATTGGATTCGCCAGTTGCCACAGTTGCAATCTATCCTATCTTAAAATAAGAAAAAAAAAATCTGCAGTTTGAGTTGTTACCACTATAGTTTGTACAATTTGTTATGTTTGTTGCTGGTGATTATTGAATGAATAATAACGTTGGTGATCCAAGGGTGATTGGTTTTATCTTTTGTGGGTTTAAAAAAAAAAATCTCTAACGATTGAAAAAAAAAGTAATAATTAAGTAAAACACTTTAAGGTTTTTTGTGAGCATTAGTTTGGAGATACATTCATTTCATTTCATTCATTTTATTTCATTCATTTCATTTTATTTCATTTTCGACAAAAGTATAGAATGCAATATGAGATTTGCATTTACTCAAAAAAAAAAACTAGGGTACAAAGTGACTTTTACATATTCCAACGGAAATGATGTAGATTTTTTAATATATATACACCTGTATAATAAAACAAAACATTGCTTAAGAAAAAGTATAGGCAAAATGTAAATAAATCGTATCAAGGAAAAGATATTGGGGAAAATGCGAATTGTTAAAAAACCTACCTTTGAGAATGCAGTCTCATTTTAAGCAGAAAATAGTAGTAATACTCAAACAAAAAGATACCACAAATTACCTGAGAAACAGATAAGAGAGAACATAGAACAATATCATAAGCACACAATCTCACACAGAGACAGAAACAAAGCAGCTCTCTTACATAAGTGTTGAAAGACTTAACAGGAGGTCAATGAGGACAGAATATAGGGACAGTAGGAGGACAGGGAGAGGGCCAAAAGAGGGAGAATTCGAGGGTCGATGCCAAAGCACATAAGACCAGACGTACCAAGGTATGCATTGTATAAAAAGTTTTTTATGTGAAATGAATCAAACAAAGTTAAAAACGATGGAGCAGTGAAATAAATTTGCGGCTTTCAAAGATCAAGTCTCCAGTGATATAGAAGTTAATAAAGAGTTTCTTGAATTTAAAAGTACAGGTATTGATACTTTGGCCTTCTTTTATGCTACCATCAAGGGAATTCCAGAGTTTGCCTTGTCATTCTTTCATGATGCGCCCAGTAACAGTCTCGCAATTCAATGTTTCGATATGATTCTTTTCTACCTGTTGTTGATCTGGCTTGAGATTTGTTTTTCACATTTTCAGGATGCTGTAAAAACATAAACATGGATATAGATGATCACATAAGATTATGTCATCACAAAAAAAAATCATAATTAGATTCATGTACATGATGAAAAAGCACACAGGCATAAGAGTAGTTTTTTAAAGTAATTTTTTCACATTTTCAGGATGCTGTAAAAAGATAAACATGGATAGAGATGATCACATAAGATTATGTCATCACAAAAAAAAATCACAATTAGATTCATGTACTTGATGAAAAAGCATACAGGCATAAGAGTAGTTTTTTTAAAGTAATTTTACCATAGGAGTATCTTCTTTCATCATATCAATAACGTAATTGCCGATAATTAGACTTCATTCCTGAGTAATTTCGTTTATAGAGACATTCCTCTGAATCATAAGAAAGAGATACCAGCTATTTGTCTTGGTGCTATGTGTAAAACCTCGATTGTCCTATTTCCTAGTGTTATCATTAATGAAATCCTTATTCACGCTGGAATTAAAACGTACCGAAATGATGCCGCATCAGGTGACTGGCTAGCAATAGTCAGAACAAGGTACTAACCAGGTACATAGTGCCATTTGAGAGAAAAGGGAGAAACTATCACAACCCTCAAGATGGATATCAGTTAATTCCACGCGCAATTGGTTATAGATATACAAAGATTCACTCTACTATCTCTACCTCTGTATACAAATCGCTTTATGATAAAATATATGAATTAAACAATTTTGGGGACTCGTGACGGCAGCACGAAAAGTTTCACATAATTATATCAACAGTGGAATGAAAAATTACTTCAAAGATTTCATTTTTTTCTAGACTTTCAACATTCAGATAAAATACATTTATATCTTTGAGAACATTCATTTCATCTATTTTCTTTCAAATTAGGCCTACGTAGGAGATCGTTTGAATGACGAAGTGACATTGACATTGATAGAAAAAATCCTTAAAATTGTTAATGGTATATTTTCATTGTGATTGCATTTCATATACCTAGTAAAATCGAACAGCACTATGAGTCATCTTATGTTGACATTAAATGTTAGGTATGAATCCAATAGGGTCCTCATATAATATCCTTGTGTTGTACGTCTATATGTACTGGGTGTATGGTTAATGTATTTGGAGTGTTTCTGTGTATGTGTCTGTGTGCAGTGCGTATGAGGCGGCAAAAATAGATATAAGTATGAGAAATAAGCTTACATTCATGAACAACTTATAGTGATAACAATATGGGTAACTTCGTTATCTTGCCGCAAAAACGTGTATCCACAAGAAGAAATGGAATAGTCTTATGATTTAAGTGTACAGCAATTTCACAATAGCATCATCATGACTAAAATCTGTTACCGAATTGTGATTCCTTTTATGGTAACAGCCTGTTTTCAACAATTTCGATTAACAAGGGGAAAGCACAATAGACCATTTATTATAAGTTGCATGAGGATACGAAGATATGTCGTGAAAGCAGACTGAAAAAGACCAAAGTGATGTGTGAAGTTAGAAATCCGGAATGTAAAGCGGCATGCACGCATCAGACCAATGGGGCAGAAAACGTAGAAGAGAAAGAGACTCTCGGAGGAAAATGACACGGACTAACAACATTATTTACGTCTACCCATCCCATGCCATCTATACAGACTACATGCAACAATGCCTAGTAAGTCGGGCAATATCACAGCAGGCTTCAACCTCAATAACAAGTCAACAACTAATGTTTTGTTTTTTTCTTCTTTGGACATTTGTATTTGCATATACACCTTGTAAGCTGATAGATTGTGAAGTTTTACGTATTTCTGCCTAGTCATTCCAAATTGAAGCCATGATTATAGTTTGAGCGTTTTAAACCAAACAAAAAATAGCAAACGATCTTTGCCTCTGACTTCTAAGCATATGCCTGTATCAATACACATATTCGCTATTATTAGGCCTATATTCCTATCCTGCCCACCAACTAAAGCTATATACCCACTGGACATTCCTTCGTAAAATTGCTCAAATGCTTTTTTCCTTCTTTTGCAAAATAGCACATTGACCCCTGGTACTGAAATTTTACCCAAAAAAGACAACAAAACTTTCATAGGCCTAAATTCTTACATCACTTAATAGCCTAGATGAAATACAACTGAAAATGTCAGTTCAGCGGTAGATTCCACAGAGACGGGTTAAACGATGAGTGTGCCCCGTTTAAACAGCTAGGTATTGCTCGGTGGAGAATCCGCTGTCCTTGGCCAATGGAAGCATTTCACATCATTGCATATGCAATAAGTCATAGAATCAACCACATATGTTTACAACAGATACCGTTCAACTCGCAAAAACCGATGTGGGTTACGACTATGAATAAAATAAGTGTTCATAGCCCTGCCTCTGTACAGAAGTCGACTTGCTTCGCAGAATTTGCGTGGCGCAGCGCAGGTCACCTGACGTAGCGCTGGTCAAATGACGCCTCCGGGTGAAGATTCCACCCGAAGGCAACTTCTCCAGCCTTTCTCCGGCAGTTCTCCGGATGCTATCCCGCGTCTTATACCATGGTCGATCGCAGGATGAGATTCCGCAGGAGGATCTCCGGAGGCTGTCCATCGTGTGCCGCCTTAACAAACACGTACAATCTTCCCGGAGAGCAAGCTTCGCCTTAGGCTACCCCGAGATTACCCTGCATTTTGTTGCCTATCAAGACGGGGCTCTTGTTAGGTATTTCATCCCAATGTAGGCTAGTCAGCTCTTCTACACCTCCTGTAGCCTACCTGGGTCATGCAAATTTATACAAAGACAATCTGAAGGCAAAGCAAGATTTGGGTCGGAACTGCAGAATTATGGCCAGACGGACTGACATCCCAAATGCATTATATTTTTAATAACGATAATCATTATCATAAAAATAATGATGATGATAATGATAATAATAATAATGAAATTAATAATAAATATGATAATGATAATAATAATAATAATAATAATGATAATAATAATGATAATAATAATGATGATAATAATAATTATTATAATAATGGTAATAATAATAATAATAATAATAATAATAATAAAAGAGACTCTGATAAAACGTTCATTTTGCCTAAAAAGATACTTATGGGGCTGTAGAAGAGAGTAGACCTACATTATGCAGTGTTATGTATTACGTGCAACAGACTATCACAGAAGATATATAAGAACAATAAATAAACAAACAATATACGTACATAGAAAACATACAGGTAAACAATATTGTCAATTTAGATTGACTCTGTCAAAATGAGTCATAAGTCATAGTCTTTGAATGTCAGATTGTCATCAAATACAACACCAAGATTACAAATTTTGTTTGAAGGCTTGATATTACTACTGTTAGTTCTAATACAACGTAGTATCAGAGTTCGCTGTTGACGACATCTGTTTGGATCCTATCAGAATAAATTCTGACTTACTGTCGTTAAATGTTTTTCTGACCATTTCTTTCCATCCATGCCTCAATATCATTAATACATAATTCAGCTTGTTTTGTTATTCAGAGAGTTAATTCCTGGTTTGTGAAAAAGACACGAATATTTGTATACCATCTGCATAACAGTGATACTGAATGTTATGCATTTCAAAAATGTGCCTAATCCTTGAAATATACAGAAAGAACAGAAGTGGTCCACCCATACACCCTTGTGGGACACCGCAATCAAGTGTAGCCGGATTGGAGCTATTGTATACTGTTCATTGATATTAACGTATTGCGAATGGCTGGTATCAAGGCAAGATTGAAACCACTCTAATGCAAGTCCTGTGACACCCACAGATCTGAGAGTCTTGCATCCTGGCAAAATAAATCAAGATATACGCACACAAAACCCGCACATCACTTAGATACAGTCTGTATCTTATTATCGTTAATAGATGCCTGCCTTCATTTTCACTACCTATGAAAGACTGCAAGGACATCTCGAGGACAAGAAACCGATGTTACAGCTTCGGAGCTAAAGATAGATAATATGCATGTACATCTGGCTCTATGGGCCTATAGGCCTTAAAGGTAAAACATAGTTCTGGTGTGCCTGCAGGACTGTCGAATTTCGCTCCAAAATGTATACCTATGCCTAAGATATATATGGAATAACGCTGTGATAGCAGTATTAGTATATTTTAGTTGGGTAACTACGAAAATGCGAAATATTAACCAAACAGGAGTCGCATAATCTCAGAATTTACCCGATCGTGGTCAGGCTAACTTGGCCTCGGGGACAACTCGGCCTCGGAGCCGAGTTGTTCCCCTGGATTGTTCAGTGTTGTACTATGCATGGGAGCGTTTCGTGTTCTAGCTAGTCGCAGTTATAGGCCGAGTTGAAACAACGGGCGTATCAAAGAACCTCTTTTGGGGGCATACAATGCCCAAAACCAATGCAATCACGAACTGCGGGCTAAATTGTCTTAAATAGGGCCGAGTTGTCCCCGAGACCGAGTTAGCCTTGATTCTTCTGGAATAAAAGTCGGTATACCGACTTCTGATCTCGAAATATTCCAAAACAAATCATCATCCCGGCAAAAATGTGACGTCAGCCAGGAAAGTTTCCTAGTAGACTCATTTTCGATACATTGCAACCAAATACGAAATGGAGCAAGACGGGTTCTCAAGCCCTTACAAGAACTATGTGTTTAGATGTAGGATAATTTTCTCTCCACTAAAACTCCACTAAACTCTCCACTCTCCCCTCCCCCTTGACATGAAATTATGCATTGTTATTACACATACAGATCTCTTCTGTCTATCCTATACATAAGTTGATTATAGGCATAAATCAGAGACATCTGGGCGGAGTGCATAAAGGGTCATTGCTGGCAAACAATGTGACATAAGATGAGCTTGCACTTGACTTTGACCTTTATTTTGGTTTCATTAAATAACATAATATCTCTAACAAAATTGGGAGAACATAGAACCACACGAAGGACAGTTATATTTTCCTTTTTCAGGACTGAAGGCTCGCATATGATTCTATGTTCACTCAGCTTTTCCTGAATAGAATGCTTATGAGAGCTGTGACCACACAATGCGCGACGAATTCAAACTAAGTATGAGCTGTGACGATATCTAAGAACATTGTCAATGGTATTCTTCAGCATCATTTCTCTCGGAGCAAAACTAGTGAAAGGGCGATCACGCAACTGATGTTCAAAGACCGACTGATAGGAAATTGTGGTTTGCTATCAACGCTGGTCTGCGAATTTTACGAGATCCTCGGTTCATCTAAAATTTGTTAGTATGGTTCCTTCGGTCTCTTCACTTCTTCTTGCGTGTCTTTCGAGCAGCTGTCTTTTTCCACTGTGCTTTGGATCGGTCATCTATGAACACAGATGCAATCCATCTTCTTCCTCCTTGCCCCTTGGACAACGCTTCCATGTAAGCTGCATCTTGAAGTCAGAAAATGATTTATCAGAAATATTGAGAATAACTGTTAAACACCATAGGCTAGGAGACATTGGTAATTGTTCTTTACTTCGTGCGGTGTGTCAACTGAGACCCCATTGGAAGAGGGGTGCATCATTGGTCATACGTCAGATGGACAGTGGGGACACTGTGTTGAATTTTTCCATACAACATATTATACAAGATGACGCGGGGAAAATAATTATTCAGATGTATCAACTTAGCGCTGCACCTGTGTATCAAGGCATACTGTTCAGAGTTACAGTTGCACCATCAATCAGAACAACGCTGATGTCCTTTTCAAAGACAGTTGCTGCAACCACTATCACAACGACTTCAAGTCTTTCATCCAGTGCTCCTGATGAGGAAAAACACGTCAGCTGGGCAAGTCTTTGATCCAGTGCTCCTGATGAGGAAAAACACGTCAGCTGGGATATGACAAAGCGTAACATGTACATCTACGGGGGCGCAGTTGTCGTTTTTGCTTTGATATTAGGTATTGTCATTGGCGCTCTGTGTACGAGACGCATTCAATTCAATATCAGAAGAGCTGTACGGAGACCAAGATAGTGTGGCCGTAAACGATGAAAGCATGCAACTATCATCTGTGATTGTCGTTCATGATTCCCATCAAGGTACTCGTCGTGGCGTACGAAACAACTACGGATCCCGCGCTCAAAACAGGCACTGTGCCGTATCCACTATTGCAGTTATGACGAGTACTTCATGCTTATGTTGGTTACTTCACAAGTATACCTACAAACTTACACTCATACACGGGAATCAACGTAAGAACTGAGAATTGTAAAACCTATTAAGAAGAAGCTCATGGAAGCTCGAGTGATAAGAATACAGCACCTTATCCCTTCGACAGTCCATGGGGTCCAAGTAGACCCAGTGGAAGACCAGCTTAGCATAGCTGAATAAGGGCTATCCAGCCATTTTCTCAGATGGAAAATGAATACACAAAGAAAACTCATACAGCTATTCGTCAGGACTATCAGTGACTTAAACTACAGAATCAATATCATCTCATAGTAATCAGTAAAGAGAATGAATGCAACGACTTAAAGAAGAAAGATCACTGGTGCTTCGAAGGGAATATTTGCTTATGTGATATTTCGCCGGAGATCACTCACTTGGAGAAATTATTGTACATCGAAAGAGTATCTATCTTGAATGCACTTACATATTAACAGGGGTCACCCCGTGAAGTAGACACCCACGTGTCGAATCATATAGCAACGAACTACTCTGGTTTTTGACTCAGCATAGTGTAATCATATGGGAACATAAGCATGCATTTTTTTCTCCTTTTCCGTAATAGCAGACCACTTATGATCTAAGCGAAGAGTGTTAACATCATCTTGAAATCGAAAAAAAAAGAAGAGCAATGCACACTTTGCCATTGCAACAAAAAGTAATCAGAATAGAAAAAAGTGTTCCACTAAAAAAGCTAAGCTTGTGGGACTTGAAATATTGAAAAGAAAGCATCAGCAACACAATATACCAATAAGATGCACTGTATCAAATCCATATATGTACTAGTTTGTATTGGGTTATTGATATACTGTGTATGATGCGGATGAGACAAGCATACTATCAATAATATATCTGTTTTAAAATGCAAATGAAGTGTATAATTATAACATAGTCATATCGTGGCACAGACATTATAAAGTCATTGACTGTATAAATACTTAATGTAAAGAAACTATACAGCAGACCTGCCTCTTATTAGTTGTATGATTATTAAGCAAAAGAGAAAATATAGACAGAATGTTATCATCATCCTCTAAATTTCTCTCGTACGTCCATAATAACAGTCACATAACTAACTTCGAAAAACTTGTGAAATCCTTAAAGGTGAAAACCTTATTTTGGGGCAGATTTGCTGACATTATCTCTGTACTGCACATGCATATGTTTGAAAAAAAAATACAATTGTGTTTTCTTCATTATTACTCATTTTCACGTGTATGTTGTAAATTTGGGTTTTTGCTCTTAGTACAGATACGTTTTGCTTACAAATTGTATATACTTTTTCTGGCTATTTCATGGAAATGAAAATAAATTTGAATCTTGAATCTTTCTTTTCCACTTTTTTTTTTAACAGATTCAGCTTGCCCCTGACGAATATATCCCACATTCAGTAACAAATTATTGCACAGTAGGCCCTACAATAAAGCACCACGATATACAGAATAGCAAACACTGTTATAATTCACTTCATTATCATGGCGATTATTGCCAGTAGTTTTATATTTCGCATTTGCACATGGCATAGTGGCATAGTGTCCAAGCGACAGAGAATTAGAAGTTTAACTTATGTAGTGACAGCAACGAAATAGGCCAAAATGCATGCGAATATTTCATGAAGATTTTTAGGAGTTCTTTTAATTATAATACTAAAAAAAAAACAGACGAAAAGGAGTCTAAGATCCATGATCTGGATTCAGTGAGTATAGAAAAGATGATGTTATCTTCTCACACTTGGTCATCAAAGCATGTATGCTTTGGTTAAGCCTGCATAACTGTCATACGGGTTTCCTTCTATCAATATACATAATCAAGTTTTCGTTGCCATCTTTCGCTGGTCATAATCGCAGGGAGACATGAAAACACAATTAACAATTCTAATAATCTCTTTAAAACTATTATATAAATATAGATATATACCGAAGTCTAAATTATGGACTACAACAAGAATGCCATGTTCGATGTACTTTACAGACCTGAATCCTATTGATGTTGCATTTGAATGGTTATACATTGAAGAAATTTGATACTCTGCTGAGAGTTATTATTAAGCATGTAATGTCTGTGAAGGATCGGCCTACTTATCTCAACAATTAAACATTGAAGATGGTATACTGCGTAAGTTTCTGTATAACAATAGATGACGTGACCAACTCTTGGCTGTTTTTGCTTTCAATCATAACTGGAAGAAGCTTTGTTAGATATTTTCTCTTCCATCTTCATCACTATCATTTTAGCATTTCTTATTTTAGTAGTTCATTACACATTCCAGCTGATACCAACGATAAAATACCTAAATTACATGCAAAGTCCATAGGACATAACGGTTCAATTAATAGAATTCAATGAGTCAAATCGTGTGCATACTCTTGCTATGTGTTGTCTGAAGGTTTTATATGGTGAAGTAAATGAGTAAGACAGGTAAACAGTAACACCATGAGATTGCGAACTACTTAGGGTGGGATTTCACGGAGCACGCGAACGATTTGCGAAGGACGCGAATGACAAAATCTCAAGCCCCAGTCACATAATGCTCTGCGTCCGGCGTTACGTCCAAAAAAAAAATCATTTTTTCCGCGGACCCCCGCGGATCCTTTGCCGTCACCAGAAATTTGTACAAAACATGCGGGCAAAAAATGCGGGCGATACGGACAGATACGACCAGATGCGAATACTTGCGTCCACTTGCGGATATTCCTACGAATTGGCACATAATAGTTCTGAACACTTGCGGAGAGTTGCGGATATCGGATTTACGGATAGTTACAGATTGTTATTAATAATTATGGACGATTTGGTTTTCTCTTACGATTCCTGCTAAGTCAGTGTATTATGACAGCAAGGTTATCACATTTTGGACTGTCTTACATTGTACACTGGGGAAAACTGAAATTGAATTACGTACAAGAAAAAAATCGTAATCCTTTAATTTGCTTTACAATAATAAAAGATATATGAAATTTTGAACTTGAAGTTTGAATTTTGTTTGTGCAACTCAAATATGAATAAACGTCATAAATGTAAAGAATATAATTATGTGACCGTGCATCACAAAACGAACAAAAAGTCGCACACACTGATTTTGTGTGAGGACTGAAAATAGGTTAAATGAGTCAACCGAGCCGATCTTGACTTGGCTACCCTGGGTAAATAAGGCCTTATCATTATTATTATTATTATTATTATTATTATTATTGTTGTTGTTGTTGTTATTATCATCATTATTATTATTATTATTATTATTATTATTATTATATTATTATTCATCATTATTATTACTATTATTATTATTATTATCATTATTATTAATTTCAGTTTCATCTGATAATCCCTTTGTTGTTACTCCGGTGGTTTCCATCCTGTTTTTTGTCCCATTCATCGCACAACCATCACGGCTTGATAAAGATAAAGCGCTTGAATAGACACTGTACTTCAGGGCCTCTTTTCTCAGTTTATACTTTTCCTGAGTGTGTGCATTCTTTCCACTATTTAGATAGGTTAGGAGAGTCCGTTTGATTTGAGTAATACATCATTTTAAAGCTTAAAGTCTGCTCTTTCAGAATATGCTCTCAACTAAGATTTCATGTGTTTCGACGTTTTGTGTGTTTTGTGGTGCAGGGTCACATATAACATCACTATACCACAAATAAAATACAATATAGATCGAAAAGTTAAACATTAGAGTATGAAAATATTACTTGCAGTCATGGAATAGACAAACTGTGATTACGCTGTCGTTGCTCAGCGATATTCATGACTTATCCTGGGTTATGTTAAGGAGATATTTATGATAAAGCAATGCTTATTAAATTTACAGAAAAAAAAAAGACATCAAAACTTTCAAACACCCCTCCCACACCCAAGTACAATATTAAGTCATCTCTTGAAGTAATGTATTTTCTGTTTGAATTTCTTGTATGCATGTCATTTTGTAATGCGCAGTAGAGTATATTGTTATAGTAGCTGCGCAATATAAATGTCCTTTATTATTATTGTTATTATTATTATTATTATTATTATTATTATTATTATTATCATTATTATTATTATCAAAAAAGAAAATGTAATACACATTCGATGGAGCGTAAAGTGCATGGGTAAGACTATAGAGAAATACTAAATTCGTTCTCATTATATATAGTTGCCCCTGTCCCACACCTTCCCCGGCCAGAAAAGTGAATAAAATGCTATCCCCATCCCCTACCCAAAATACTGCTTTTTTCAAAAATATACATTCGAAGAGTACAAGAAAAAAAAAAGTTCAGCACCAAGAGTCAACCGATGTCATGAGTATACATGATATTAATGGGTGCCACTTAAAATGACCATTAATTGTGGGAGAAATTTCATAATTTGACCATGCAGTTCTGCCTTTCCACCGCTCCGACTGTGTTGTAGCATTCCTTCAGGTAAAGGCGCTGCAGCTTGGCAACAGGAGTAGTGTGCCTTCCCACGAGTCTCTGTGTTCCCATGCGAGTGGAAAACGGAAAACGTCGAAGGACGTAATTGTCCGCAACATCCGTAGCTGTTCGTAAATATCCGTAAGCGGGCAAAACTGTTGTGATACGTTAACTTGCGCTTAATTTCGGATACTTACGGTGGACGTAAGCGAACGCAAACGGACGGAAGGTAATTTTTTTTTTTGCGGATGGTCTGCGTCCAAGCCACGGGTAGTTACGTTCAGTTACGGATAGTTACGTTTGGTTACGGTTACTTGCGTAAGTTTGCGTCCGTGGCGTCCCTCTGCGAAATTTTGAACATTTCAAAATTTCGCAGGTTCGGCGACGTCATTTTGCGTTTCTTTACGGATGAGTTACGGACAGTTACGTCTACATACGTCCCTGCGGATGCCTGCGTCCACGCTGCGTCCCCCTGCGTCCACTCATTCGTATCTATCCGCGGCGGACGTAATCCATCGTAAAGCACTGTGTGACTGGGGCATAACATTCGGAAAAGTATTTCTCCGAATGTTTTCCGACAATGAAGCCGAAAACCATTCTTGCGCAATTTGTGCGAAGTTTCCACGACGTATGTGCGAATGTCGTGTGTATCATTGCTAAAGTACAGCATGTTACGTACACGAAGAACACGCGACGGAAATGCGAACAACGAAAAATTTTCAATAATCTTGGGAGAAAATGTACCCAGGGAGAGGTGAAAGCTGTCTTGAGTTGAATTTTTTTCTTTCCTCTATTTCTTCTTTCTTTTTCTCTCATTTCTCTATCGTGTGCTTGCCTACATTTTTTTTTTTCATAGGACCTATCTCCACTAGTAAAGCATTTGATTCTTTTTTTTTTTTGCTGTTCCTCCAACACATAATCTCTATAGTTCAAATAAAATTTTACATACTTAAGATTAATTTCAAGTGTATTCTGCGATTTTTTTTTTGTATATCAAACATTTCTTTCTCTTTGCTAATCTTTAATTTCTTTTGTTACTATAGTTGTTCATAATTGTTCGATGTTTAGATGTATGCCACGATTTTTATTTGTAGAAAGCATATTAGTCATACATCCCCAAAACGTGCGTTAAACGTTCGCGAGAATGTCTCAAAAGGTACGCGAACAGTTTGCGATTACGTCGTAAAATGATCGGAAAAACTTCGCAGATTTCGCGTAACATACGCGAGACATCCTCCCAAGTTTCGGAGTCTGTTTGGGGTTTCACGAACATTTTGCGAACATCGCGCGTGATCTTGCGGAGGTCTTGCGCATATGACGAGGCTTTAAAAACACTTTCGAGAACAATTTACGAGCAAATCACGACCAAGTGTGCGGAAAAGGTTCGCAAAAAATTTCAAACTTTTTTGAAATTCTCGCCGAAGTAAAAACGACATTTGCGAACAAAATGACGACGCTTCCGAGCCCTCACGTTCGTTTGGCGATCCTTTGCAGACTAAAATAAGAATGCTGGATTTTGCCATTCGCGTCCTTCGCAAATCGTTCGCGTGCTCCGTGAAATCCCACCCTTAGTCCTTGCAGGGACCGTTGCTTGGCAGAAGGAGGGCCTAGAAAGAGGAAGGTTGAAGTCCCGAAGGAAACGACTGAAGGAGAGTGCAAGGAAGGTAAATAGTGACAATTGAGGGACAGCAGTCAGGGCCGGCCGGCGGGACCGGGGGAGGGAGTACACCCGTATTATAGGAACACACAGGCCCGAATTCACGAAGGTGGTCTAAATTTAAACCAAATAACCATGGTTTATGTATATTTCTTCTGCGTAGATATGATTGACAGATTGCGTACGCTAGTTACAGGCATCCAGTAAAAAAACGTGCATTGATGCGCGCATGTATTGGTACGCCTACCTAACGCTTATTTTAGACCATAGTCTAAACTTGTACCATGGTCTAAGTTTAAACCACCCTCGTGAATTCGGGCCATAGGGCAGGTTGTAGGGTGTCATCACTTAGGGCCCTCACCCCCCCCCCCCCCTCCCCCCCATTTTTGGGGATACCCCGGAAGTGCATGGCGCTGGAAAAAATAAAATGAAACCTTTGAGTGCAGTCAATGGCAGTAAGGTTCTCTACCTCAAGAAACCCGGAAGTGCCCCCCCCCCCCGGCCTTGGTATACTGTATACATGGTATAGTGAGCTGGAAGTTGAAGTTGCATTCGCGGAGACGAGAGAATAGGGGACAGAGGGAGTCATGAGGAAAAATAGAATGATACCAGGGAAGATCGTTGGGAGGAGATAGACGAAAATTCTATATTCTTGTTAGTACTCCAACACATGATGTATGATGTTGCTATACATGTCTGGGTTTTGTGTGAGAGAATGTGTGTTTAATCTGGTAGAGGTTTTCAAAAATTTATGACTGAGAGCAACATACTTCCAAAGGAGACTTTTTCACCCTTTTCCCTGAAAGCAAGCCCTGCGAGTACTATAATGGATGACAAGTCTTTTATAAAAGTTAGCTCAGTAATGTTCATGATCATTTCATACAGATTTGTCATTTTGAATAAACCTGCACTAGTCCGTGAATAGTCCATGTGATCTCACTCTGTCCTTCAAAGCACAAATCTTACTCACACACACTCGTTTTACTCGCAGACAACTGTAATGTATCTGCTACAAATATGCAGGAATGCTATTCGTTTTTCCGAGGTTTCGTTAAGGCGAAAAGGAAGGTTCATTATTCCGAAAGTTTGTTATTGCAAAACACATAAATCCCCGATACTTTTAAGGTCATTAATCCGCATATTGAAAAAAAAAATGGTTCGTTAATCCGAACATTTATAATTTTGTGGCGTTATTCCGAAGGTGAGTCACTCCGAAAAGGTAAAACAAGTAAGGTAGGCATCGTACTTTATTCCCAAGGACCCTTAATCCGGTTATTAAATAAGGTTCATTATTCCAAAGGTTCATTAATCAGAAATTGTCGCTGGAGCAAATGTCATGGAACCGTGAAATACAAGACTTAAAGGTACATGGTCCCGGTGTTTTAATCAAACGCGTACGCGGACGCATGGCGCAAGTTTCCTATAGCGACCTATGCTATCAACTCCTCTTTAGCCCTTACGCTGTGGCCCACTTCCCCGAATCCGAAGGGGTCCAATTCAGTGCCGTATAGTCACTGAGCAAATAAGGCCCGCGAGTCCGACTCTCATAGCATCACAGAGCTGTACAGGGCTGTGTCGGACACGGGGGGCCTTGTTTGCCTATTACCATCGGACTCATGGGCCTCATTTGATTACAGTGGCGATCTAATGGGCAAAATTACTCGTGAGTTCATTGTGCCTCATCGTCTTTTTTTTTTATTCGAACTCGTGGGCAGGATGACTTGTGGGTGTCGATTCTTATATGCTTTACATGTTTTTATGTTACATGAGAAGATATTCCATAACAATGAGGTATGTATATAAATGACTTTACAATCACACCCGTAATGCTGTTGAGGAAAAAAAAAAAACAAGTAATAAAATAAAGACAGTAAAACTGTGTTGCTAGGAGAAACATTTTAGGGAGTGCTCTCTTTTGCACATCGTGAAAGTTGAAAAAATTGGTGCTCATTTTCTGTTTTGTTTTCAGTTGTGCTTTGCTGCTGTTTGTTTGATTTGATTGTTTCATTTTCGATTTGTTTTGGTTTTTCCTGTCCCTCGTAAACTAGATGGAAGCTATATGTGTTTGAATTCGTTCTTCTTAGAGTGCTCTCACATCACACACGTCTTGAGGATTAAACTGGCGTTCTGCAACAAAAACTATAAGCCTAGTCAGATAAGAAGTGTTTTTGTTCTACTTTGGAACTGGAGTTGGATATCAACTACAACTGTTGGCTCTTTGCATGTTGTCATATCAAGATTAATCAGACTTTAATATTTTTGTGTTCTGTATGTCTTATTTTACTTAATTTCCTACTTCAATTTTTACAGCTTGTTGTATAGAATGTTATACATGTGTCGCAATAATGAGATGAATTTGCGTGAAGTAAAGCTTTCCAGCCATGAAAAGATAGTCAGTGACCGGATAAGAAATAAATAGGGAAAGTTATACAACTGAAGAGCCATAGGACATTCTCGATATCTTTGACGGACTTGTTTAAAATCATACGTGACTACCAAGAGAAATTCCCCTAAAACTAAAAAAAAAAACAACAATTTAATGTAAAAGTTGCACGGATGTTGCAAACTGGCTACTTGTAGCGAAATATTCTTGAACCCCTTTTTCCTGTAATTATGTATATCTTTGAATAGAAAAAAAATGAAGAAAAGAAGAGATTTATTTATTTATTTATTTATTTATTCATTTATCTATTTCAACATATTTTGACAGGATAACAAGATCAGCAAGTGAATGCTGTTTTACATCAAGGTCCTGTACAATCCAACTATATAAATATAAAAATCATGTTATATAAATATAAGCATAAAAACCACTACAAACAAGCAATCAGAGCTGAAAGGAGCAATACGTCTAATTGAAATCAGTAGTAACCATATCTATGTATGATATGACGAAACAATATGATAGAAAAGGATATATTAAAACAGTGAATAAAATGATGCGAGATTATATACACAATCAAACCATTTGGTGTACAAAAGGAATGCAAAAACTCTGCCAGAAAGGACTTGAATCAACAAGCCCACGATCATAAAAAGCAGATAGAAATTCTCTGTAAAAATCTACACTAATAAATAGATTACATGCAATCTGGCAGTCATGCCCGTTTACCCTACACACAGAGAAATTACGGTTCTAATCGTTGTAACACCAGCGGCTCCATTTAGGGTTCTATTTTTGGGGGTTCTTATTTAGCACCCTATATTCAACACCCTATAAGGTGCAAATATGGACCTCTATACAGGGTTCCCCTTTTGCACCTCATACCTGCACCCATTATGGTTCATATTGCTATTGTTGTAATTTTGCACCCTATGGGGTGATAAAGTCACCGCAATATAGGATGCAATACCATATGTACACGTCTCTATATAGGGTTACCTTTCTGCACCCCATATGGTGAAAATTATAACCTTTTTTTTAAACCAAAATAATTATATACTGGATGCCTTCACTGACTTCACAAACAATTACCTAAGGTAACACTCCAGACATGAAGCAAAATAGCATGCATAGATTTACACACAGTTTCTCAGTCAATTAAATCCACAATCTTTCAAAAACTGAAGTCAGAGACTTCAATTCAACAACAAATAGAACATAAACATGATGAATACAGTGCATACTTACATATAAATTATTAACATTTTAATGTATGTCTCATGGAAGAGGGACAAGTTAACAGCGATTTTCTTTTTCATGGTTTACTTTAAAGTGAACATCAAGAATATACATTGTATTTCTACAAATTCTAATACGAGATGCATATTTTGTCATAAAAAGGGCAATGTAAATCAAAAATGTATGCAATTTGGTCAGTACATTGAATAAGAAAAAAAATATTCGTTCTTTCCATCAAATGATTACTTTTTCTTAAAAGGAAGTTACCACATTGACAAAAAGCACTAATTCTGTTTATTAAAAAAAATCCCTGAAGCTTGTGCAGAGTAATAGTAAACTATGTGACAAATATCTTTCACATTGTCCTTCTACTTCTAGAATGGATCATAGATATGTACCTTGAATTTACCGGTACATCTTACGGTAATCAAAAGCACCTTTATGACGCTCTTAGACACTAACAGCGATATGTCAACTCTGATTTCTCGTACACAAGTTATTGCCAAAACAATGAAGGGTATGGCAAAGTTCTGGCATATATATATATATTTGAAACTCACTACTTGTACTGACATATTCCATCCAATTCCAAGCTTGAGAGCTTGCGAATGTGCCCCATTATACAATTAGTATACTTCACATTTTGTTTTTCATATACAATTACACCAATGATAAGAAAGGTGAAAAAAAAGAATAAAAAAATGAAGAATGCACATCTAAATTTGGTTACTTTTTTTATGCACACAGCTAAAGATATGTCCCAGTTATAAATCTCGGGCAGAATAGCACATCTGAAAACAATTTTCATTGCATCAAATTAACATTAACAATTCCACAGAAAATGTTACCTCAGAAAGGGAAAATAAGGTTAACCAATCAGTGGTATGACAAACTGGACATAAAGAGGAAGGAATATGTCTTGTGAGACAAGTTTAAAAACAATTTTTTTTGATACATTGTTTTTTTTTATCAAGCGATGGAAACAAGAAGCACATTGTACTCATTAGACCATAAATATAATTACACAATGTATGCAGTTTAGCCCCAACATTCAAAATATTGTAAAGAGCAGTCGATTTTTCACATTTATAAAGCATGTATTGGTATTGGCACCATCACAAGCATTATGATCAGGAGAAAAATATATTATTATTACTATTATCATCATTATTTTACAGAGATTTATGATCATGCATGAGAAATATCTCACGTGTTGATGTTACAGTCTCACAGCTCTTCCAATCATATTAACACTTAATTTTCACCAAACCTTACACAAATATATCAGCACTTTATACAACCTAATTAAAGAAAGCTTAAAATTATAATCAGATTTAGAGGGCAAGTCCACCTTCATATAGACCTACAGTACATGTGGATTGAGTGAATAAGCCAGTCCGGAAATAGCTCATGTGCACATAGGTACATATGACCTTTCATTTTTCTCAGTTGGTTAGGCACTTCCCTCAATTCAAAGTGACATAATGCAGCAGCTTGCCCACGATAGCCATTTATGGAACTCATATTCAAACAAAGAATGAACCTAACCAGTGTAGATGAAGTGACCAGTATGGTTCGTCAATCAACACTTAGGGAATCATCTATTTTATTAAGTGCTGTTTTCAATATGTTAACAAACTTTTTTGTGTGTGTGTGTTAACATTGCCAAATACCAGGCTTGCTGTCAAGTGGATGTACTGGCAGGCACCATTTATAAGGATTCCACGAATAATCCTAGAATTACAGATGCTTATCTCAGTGAAATTAAAAAAACAACCTGTCTCTCGGTACAAACAACCTTTTTCTGCACATGCTCAAACTGGTACCCCAAACTGGCTTATACTATTAGAACACATCAGTAAAAAAATTGAAAAGCGGCCATTCAGTTCAAAAATTAATAATCTTTAGATAATTTGTACAGTCGCAGCAGAGTGAGAAGAGTACTACAGTTTATGATGTCACATGCGTAGAACAATTCAAGGAAAACCTGAAGAGAATTTCACTTTTTTTTTTCTTGTAGGAAAAACATGCACATTTCCTCGACACGTCACTGACGTATGTAAGGGCAATGATAATAGTATCTGCCTTCTTAAAGAGTGAAGTCCAGTGTTCTTTTATATGCAAAAAAGTAGATATGATATGTTGAGTTTTCTCAGGTTTTGGAACAAACTCTATTTTTCAATCCTTATATACATAAAGGGTTTGTGAGAAAATCATGCTTTTGTCAAGTGTCACAAAGCTACTCCACTCATGACATTGCATTGCCAGAGATTGCCCAAAATTGACATACATTGCGTGACTGTCTACTACAAAAAACAGCAGGCGACTTAATTTTTGTTCCCTACTTAAACAATCAATTCAAAGTGTGCATGTGTTGTTGAAGCACTGAGGCTATCGATGGTGAAGAAATATCTAAAATATGAACAATACAAACTAACCCCATCTAGTATGAAATATAATGGAAAGCATACTTTGAGTATTTCATATCCATTAGCAGATTCATATTTTCATCCATAATCCACCCTCCCCCCCCCCCCCAAAAAAAAAAAAAAAAACAAAGATAAAAGTGAATAGAAGTCAAGTTCTCTTTAGGTTGTGTTTAAATTTGTAATTTGCAAGTTCGTTCTCTTGTATTTTTCTATATATTTCTTAAGAGTATTCTTGTAAATATTCAAGGCCAGTGCATTCTAAGAAAGGGAATAACCTGACAACAGTTTAGAAGACAGAATAAATAGTTATCGTTATCTATGAAATTAGACATTTTCACATATATTTTGCAAAAAAAAAAAGCTAATCTTCATTTCATGGAGTGACTTCATGCTCACCCTCGGCTAAAAACAGGGAGGTGATTACTTTCTGGATTAAAATGGAAAGATGTTTCTAGAGCCGCGGTGTTTAGCAATTCTAATGGGGGGGGGGATTCAATGTGACTCGTCTCAAATTTTATATGGTTTAAACATACATGACATATAGGAGTCTCATAATTATGCCTCCGCCCTGAATGGTGCCAGAGGCATACATATGTATGTTTTCAGGTTGCCTGTCTGTCTCCCGGTCTGTACGGATGTATCTACGGAAAAATTGATGGGCTTTCATCAAACCTGGTTCAGGGATACTACATGATGCTGATGATCTTTGGCTTTTGGACTATATCTGCTAAAAGTCAAAGAAAATTTGAAAATAACTTTTTTGCTACTTCTCTAGTCAGGGAAATCGGTGTACTCGTTTGTACTGGTTGGTTGGCGCATTCAGTTGGGTACAGCAAGGTTTTATCCTCTGCTTTCACAGGAAAGCTGACTCCCAACTTCTTGTTCTCGTAGTCAAGGTATATCTGCTCCTCTGCTTCAGCAACCTGCAGCTTGGTCTTCATAGCTAATCTCATCTTACGCTGCATAAGTCGAAACTCCTCGAGCTCTAGTTTTTTATGCGTTTCCATAGCAACTGCTTCAGCTGCCAAATAGCATGCCCTTCTGGCCATCACTCTCAGAAGAAATGGCATGGCTTCCACACTGACTCAACGAGGAACCAGGATTGACATCCTGAACATCTTCCATCACCAGCTCTGGCATCCTATATGGCTCACCAGTCTTTTGAGGTTGACCTGCATCACTCATCCTGAAGACCATTATTGAACTTGATGCA
Source organism: Diadema antillarum (assembly GCF_040938485.1). Classification (NCBI taxonomy): domain Eukaryota; kingdom Metazoa; phylum Echinodermata; class Echinoidea; order Diadematoida; family Diadematidae; genus Diadema; species Diadema antillarum. The sequence continues at coordinate 201,704 of NW_027270986.1, forward strand.
TAGTGAACTCGATGATAAATAATCAATCAAACACAGGTCCCTTTGGCCCAGTATGAGACCAAGCTAACACCATGCATCAGCATGGATCAGCAAGGTTCAACCTGTAATTGAATAAAACAAAGTTCAACATACAATCAATATTGGAATATCTACCTGCTAAAGTATGGGATCAAGTAGTTGTACTTCTGAAGTGATTTACCGTTTACATACCTTGTTTGTGTGACTTATTTTATGTCATGTCTAGCACATGCAACTTCTCCAGTGGATATTATCTAAATTCACATATCGTGTATCATTGCTTATGCTCTGTGACTATGGCATTGCTAATTTATAACACATTTTCTATTTTCATTGATAGACAACAAGGAGTCAAGGCCAACCTAAACTTTCTGACTTCAATCTTCACACATGTCTTAAATTCTCCTAAATGAACCAGGAACACTATTTTTCTTCATTAGGCACATCATACACGCCTATATCGTTCTGTCAACTTCAAAGAAACCAGCAATATCCAAACTGAGCCTCAACTCGGCTCAAACGTAATAATTCCCATTAACGAAAATGATGCGACTATATCCGGTCACCTATAATACGTACGTACCTTGGTAACTGCGTCCAGCAGCCCCATACGCATAGCGTAATTACGCTATGCGTATGGGGCTGCTGGTCGTAGTTAGTACCTTGGTAGAGGCTTTCCGTATTACCGCGCACTTTCATTGACTTATTCGCTATGCTTTACTGTATGTATGATCGCACTTCTGACATGTTATAGTACACATGTACCTCGATACAACTCTTTCGCATCAGTTTTCACCACTCAGCATTCCATGAGCATAATTCACACATATCATCATCGATTACTGCGAAATATTTTCAACGGAATTACAGTACAATTATCTACTCACAACGTTTGGCTCATCAAAGAGATTAATTCATCATCCAAACCTCACGGTCGTCTGTCCATTCCAAACGAGGAACGTCAGTAGTATGCACGTACGTATACCGCGCGACCTACGGCGTGGTGTGCGCATGCGATTTTAGCTTTGCCATTGACCAAGTGCTCAACGGTCCACGCGTGCACGCATAATACGTGTACTTGTACTCGTTTGCTTTCTCTCGATGATAACGTCATTGAAATGATATTCTTGATCCCGGTGCGAGAAGAAAAAACAAATGATTAATTCAAGTAGTAATTTTTTTAGTACAGTATTACTGATGACACTGTTACTCTTTAACAACGTGTAGTTATATTTTCAAATAGAAATATACGATAATATCCAAAAATAGTGTTGCATTTTAAGCAAACACCATTCAACACCCACATGTCAGTTTTCGGGAAAGACTATGGAATGGTTCCAAATTTGAACCCTTAAGACTTGGCTCCCTTATGGGTTCGGATTTGCACCCCTACATCCATCCCGAACCCTATAAGGTGCCACTTAGTTAGATTTGCTCGTAGGGTGAAAATAAGAACCCTAATAGAACCCTAATTTCTCTGTGTGTAAACAGTCGAATGCATGTATACCCATAACACACATTCAAAGATTCACGAATACATAATTTACACCAGGTAAGTTTGGGTAACACAGTGTGACAAAAAAAAATAATATGTTACATATTGAATTTTTTGCCCCAATACTATGTCTCGAAAAAAAAAAAAGAGTCAAACCTAATAGATTAATGTCCTTTCACTTTTCTGGCAATTAAACAAAACAGAATGGATTATCTCATTTCCTCACTGCGTTCCTTTAACTTCCTCACGGTTTGTTCACCAAATTACTTAAGTAAATTAAAAGGCAGGAGGGGTTAGGACATCAGTCGAAATACATGTATACAGCACACACACACACACACACACACACACACAAACACACAAACAAACACCTTTGCCCCAATTCACGAAGGTGGTACAATTGAAACCATAGATTCGTCGACGAAATAACTATTTCGTTGACGAAGTGTTCATTTCATTAACGAAATGATCATTTCGTCGACGAAATGACTGATTTCGTAACGAAATAGACCATGCGACACTTGGCGCTCCATGACTAGTCCATGGTTTAAACCATGGTTTCAATCATACCAAAGTCGTGAATATAACCTGCATGTATGTATATTGTTTGGAAATGAAAATAAAACATGAACGAATGAATGAATGTATGTACGAATGAATGAATGAATGAATGAATGAGTGAATGAATGAATGAATTCGGACCTTAAAGTCGTAAAGCTAAAGGTCGACTTTAATGCAGCAAGTTATAGAAAGTATAATATGCCAACAGTTTCTTTTGTATGTTGTTCTTGTTTCGAGCAAGCGTTTACATCTACGCGAGCATGCCAAAAAAATAAGGGAATGACTAATTGCAGCTTGTCTCTTCAATGTCAATTCAGAAAGGTGCCATATAAATGTTTTTTCACATAATTAAAACAACCTACTCGTCCTTGCTTATTTCGATACCAAAACCAAGCTTTTTAATGGTGAGTGCCCAAAGACACTAAAGAAAGAAAGATGGAGAAAACTACAAGTTAGCAGTTACCTTCCAGTTACCTTCCTTGTCTGTACAAAGTTGCTGTCTTCTCCGGAAGAGCTATGTATTTCAGGGCTATCAGAACAGCTGGTATCCGTCCCGCAGTGCGGTACTGATGTATGAGGAGTGGTAGTTACATCTGTCACAGGTTCGCATATCTTATCAAGTTAAAAAGGTGCGCTCTTTCGTGATGACTCCGCGAACATCATCAATATTGTTTTTTATTCTCGCTATGTTATGCTTATTTTCAGCAGGCTACACTATGGAAGTAGTCTGTAAGCAGCTGGAGACGACAAATGTATCACCCTTGACGAAATATTGCTTCTGCCGTCTAGATGAGGGGCTTCATGAGAATGATGAAATAGTTTGGTCCTTCGTGAATGGAACGACTATTGGAAATTGTACTGGAACAAAAAATTGCGAAGGATCTTTAAGCGCTGATGGAACAATATTTACCCATAAACAGAATACTACGGGAGCAAAAGGCGTGGCATATGAATGTTCCGTTAAAAGGCAAAGTAATTATTTAACGAGAAACGTTACGACAGTAATCACTTTTCCGGAAAGGACGGTGTTAGACCAACAAGTGAATAACAATCTGTGGAAGCCGTTGAAAAGAGTGGGCGCAAATACCCGGACATGGACCGGTGAGAAAACACTTGCAGAGCTCGATCACGGCAAAACAGAATACTCTGTTTTGCAGCAAAGTATCCAAAGAAGGTGTAAAAATTTGAGAGATTTAAAATTTCGTCAGAAAAGCAACACCAAAGAATCTACAGACTATGCTCAAGAGTTTATGGTTCATCTCACAATTAAGTCAGAAAACGAAACAAACGAATGCAATTTGACTGAAAGTTTCACAAAAGGAACTTGTCATCTGTTTATCTCTCAACTCAGCTATCAATGTTCTTTCCCCATAGTCACACGTCTTGACATAACGGACCAGCCTTGGATACCAGAGGAGGACCACAAGACCAGTAGTTCGGGGCAGGTTGAACCTGTTGGAACTCCCCGCTTAAACTCTAACGAGAATCGCACAACGCTATCTTCATCAACAAAGCGAACTGCTGATCGTAATAAGAACGGTGATGAGAAGAATGTTGGTGGATACCATTTTATAGAATCAGGAACGGTTTTGGTAGTGGCGACTGTGGTCATTCTTGCGCTCCTTTTTGCAGTGGCAAGGCAGCAACTTAAACGAAGAAATTGTTATAGACCAAGACACTTCGAAACAAATCGATTTGAGTGTATAAGTCGAGAATCAAACAGGAGAAGCACTGGTGACCAGACTTTGACAAGTAATTTTGATGATCGTCTGGTCAGCTTTGAAACCGGTCCCTGCCAGGAACGAACTATCACAAATGATCAGTTTGACGGTTATTATATCCGATTAGACCCATTGCCCTTGGTTCCTGATGGAAACACACATCTTGCAGGGACCAGGAAAGATGGTGAAGCCATGATGGAGGACGTTACTCAAGAACTACCAAAGTGTTGCTCGGAAACAAAAGAATGTCGAGACATAGGAGCATCATCGATGACTCTTGCTCCTAGAGATGATGTGAGAGAAGATGATGACACATCCACGTATTGCGTAATAGATGATATTAACGTGGGAACTTCCGGCGTTCCATCTGATGCCACCTCCACCTCTTCATCTCCCTTATTACAATATGTGGAAGTAGATTTTGAATTACCGAAATCACTGATATCACGTAGGCACATCGTATGTTTATGTTGACAGTAGGCAGTTAAAAATCATAAACATGGCGTTGATTGTATCTTATCTCTGCATAGTATCAACAGGAGAATGACGCCAGTTTTGCTGTATATTATATTACTTTCAAGCATTAATGATTCTGGGGTTGTCAAGATAATAATCAAACGATTGACACTTTAAGTATTTCTGAACTGAAGAGATTGGAGTTAGAATATCATATATCTTTTTTCATTGAGACGAACTCCGTGTATATTCTTCAGTAAAGATTCAAATTCATTGTTGTTTTGTTGATGCAGTAGGAGATTGCAAGTTGTTGAATGAGGGGAATCCATGATTAATCGCACGATACTTTTCTCGAGAATAGAAGTTTTTTCAGTCGGTGTAAATTTCCCATTGTTTATGTGAATATTGTAAATATAGGTTTAATAGAGAAAATTGTATTTTCTAAGGGTTTGGTAGATCCACTTTCCGTCAGAGGGAATTCGTCAATATAATTATTAAGATTCATCAAAATTTATTAGTATTTTGGGTTTGTGAAGAATTATGTTTAAAAATATGTATAAAAATGAACCAAAATTTTTTAAGATCTGTTATACGTAAGCCATCTATAAACTTTGCCTATTTCGGTGTTTTGAATGTTAATGAGTGTTTCAAGTCGTTATGGAAGTAAAGACATCAGATTGTCTGTTTGTTCATTTCCATCTAAGAGACGGCTGGATAGCCCATATTCAGCTACGTTAAGCTGGTCTTCCATGGGGTCCAGTTGGATGTGAGGTGGGACCACTTCACCGGGTTAAACACCCTGCTCTTTGCGATGAATGAATGAAGCGGGATATTTTACGTGCATGAGTTGTTACTCTCTCATACACGGGACCTCCATTCTATGTCCTATCCGAGGGACAGAGTGTTTTGCCTCTTGCAAGAGGGGACGGTATGTTTACAGCCAGCATTGCTCAGTCCAGACTCGGGTTCGAACCCGGGCCGCGTGATCGTGAGGCAGACGCGCTACCGACTGAGCCAACTCACCACCGACTGAGCCAACTCAATTCCTCCATCAGATTCTTCCACCTCGTATGATGTAAAGTTAAAAGTTCTGAACCAACAAAAAGAACCAACAAAAGAATAATGCTAAATACGAATTAATAGATAAAAATATCATGATCTCTTGTATCACATGTTTTCAGGAAATCCAAAGATATCCGAATTCAATGTTTGTTCCTTTAAATATTTCCTTGCTTGCTTTTTTGCATCTGCACGCGATTCATTGACTTTGTATCATGATTGAGGTATTGCTAGGTTGGTAAAATATTCCTCTATATGTGACCGTGCACCTCAAAACGAACATAAAGTCGCACACACTGATTTTGCGTGAGGACTGAAAATAAGTGAAATGGGTCAACCTAGCCAAACTTGACTTTTTCATATTTTCTGAAAGAGCGGGTCTTACATTATGCTAAAATTTGGTATCATAAAACGGGCAGGAAAGTGTGTTTTTTAGCAGTTTATCTCGAACATTTTTGGTAGAATAGTGTGATTAGGTGTGTCTTTAAAATCCCTTTTTCATTTCTGAAAAACCTTGTCCACACTCTTCACTTTCAACTCTAATAACTTTTGAAAGGATAGTGCTATTATACTGCTTTGAAAGTTGGCATTAATTATAGACAGAGTGTGTTAATGAGGCATGCTTAATTTCAGTTTAATCTGATAATCCCTTCATTGTTGTTACTCTGGTGGTTTACTTCCTGTTTTTTTGTCCCATTCATCGCACAGTCAGCACGGTTTGGTAAAGAAAGCGCTTGAATAGACACTACTTCAGAGCTTCTTTTCTCAGTTCACACTTTTCCTGAGTTTGTGCTTTCTTTCCAATATTTAGATAGGTTTAATAGGAGAGTCCATTTGATTTGAGCTATACATCATTTTAAAGCTTAAAGTCTGCTCTTTCAGAATAAAAAGATTATGGTCTTAACTAAAAATTCATGTCTGGCGACTTTTTGTTTGTTTTGAGGTGCAGGGTCACATATGAAACCAAATTGAACCAAAAGTATATCTACTACTACTACTACTACTACTACCTCTACCACTACTATCAGTTTTGTTATATAAAGGGAATTTGGACTTATCAGTGAGGAGAGAAAAAAAATTATATGTGTTGAGTTGTTGATATTCTTTTAATTATCTTTTGTAGTAATTTCCTGCTCCGTTATGATCTACTTATTTTCAGGTTTTCAACAATTTTTGTTTCCCCTTCATTAAGGAGTCTAAAGAATATGATTAGAAAATGGAACAAAATGTGAATTTACATTTCCATTCACTTGGTGATCCAGCGTCTTTCCATTTTCTTCGTGCTTCTTTCAAAAGCAACTTTCTTTTTCTACAATAACAAAAGACTGTCAAGTAATTATCATAAATTGTACTATTGGAGATATTGATATTGCTTATATACCATTCTTCCTGTGCTTTTCAAAGACACAGTCTCGCAATTCAATGTTTCTATACGATCCTTCTACGTAACCCCTACATTGTTGATCTGTTTCACATTTCCAAAAATGAGATAAGATGTATCCCGGGGTGCATGAAGCGGGGGTGGAGGAGGGTATGCATCCCCCCCCCCCTCCCCCCCCCACCCCCCCGTTCACACACACGTATGAAATGAAATCCGAAAGAGTAATAAATATTCAAAGTGGTGAAACTGGCTAATTTCGGGTGTCTGTCACTTTTCTTTCCCCGTCTACGTCTTAAATATCTAATAGTATGATGAATCTATGGAGATGAATATAGTGTGCGTGTGTGGGGGGGGGGGGGGCTTTTGAATTTTGAGAAATGAATGATTTGGCGCACACTTTTCAGGTTTGAGAGAGTATTTGAAAAATGATCAATCGAAAAGTAAGGAAAATGATATTCAATGCGAAAAGAAACCCATACATCTCCATACATCCAAATATGATCTACACACACAATGAATTGTGAAGCCAAGACGTATATTTCCTCAATAGGCACGTACATCTATTATGTATACATGTATATGTCATACAACATCGTGAACATTGATGTTTGCAATCGCAATGTTTGCAAAGAATTGTCAACATGTCAAAAAGAGTCGAGAAAATTTCGTTCATCATCTTTTGATACTCTATGACGGGAATAAGAAAGACAGCCAGACAACTCACAAACTCTCTCTCTCTCACAAACACACACGCACAATGAATATACAAAAACAAACACGTTTAGCAGTATTGCACACCATACAAGTAGAATAGCTTATACACAGACAACATTTTAGGCGATTTTAGGCTTGTGTACTACCGATTATAAAAACTGTCACATTTTGATACCTTTAATATTACACCGCATATTTTTGAGTAAGTTATATACGTGTTTATGTGGAGTGTAAACGATGCATGTGCATTAGATTTACAGAACCTATCTGACAATTCATGTAAACCGTATGTTTGTAGACTCCGGATTTTTTAATTGTACCGAAGGGACGTACAAATAGGCCGATAATGTTCAGTTGTTATAATAATGATGATGTACAAAGGATGCAGGTACTCCACACTTTGTAATATGTATCACAAATACTATCTTTTAATGTATGTATGGTTACATTTCGTACGGCATTTTTTTTTCTTCGTCGAAGGTTACTCATATAGCATTTCTCTATGTACTAAATTTGACTGTACGCCCTAAGGTTCAAGCTTAGTCAAGACGACTTTTTTTTAAAGAGGTATGCCTGCTTGTATTGTGCTTGTTTACGATAACACAAAAATCAAAAGTACAGGTGGTGGCAGTGTTAGTTCAGGCGCAACCTCCGGTTCACTCAGTAATGTCGTGGAATAGATTTTTTTTTGTTCAATGTACAATGCATACATATGTATGCACTTACTGTTGTGTTTCGTACCCGTTTTTGAAACGATGTTCAAGTTCACATTCCTATCAATGCTTCAGTTCCTGTCAAAACATGTCCGTGAATTCAGCTATGTCATTTACCCTTTTGACACAGTTTGTAATGCATATAGTGCTATGCATATACAAGGTCAATCATCCCTAGCGGTATGCGTGAGTCACCCGAGCGAGTTATTCCATGTACGCCATTTGTTATGTAATTACACACACACGTTTTTCTTTCATCTGGCGAGGTACTTTATTCAGCTCTGTTTTCCTGATTCACCTATCATGAATGTCTTTCAAATCCGAAGGTTTACTCCTACATTATGGTAACTAATGGAGAGAGCAGTGACTTAATGACCAGTCGTATGGACATGCATTATGGTGATGATAATGAGATCTCTGATTCCGATGTTATAAAAAGGTTAAACAAACAAACTCCAGAATTTGACTTGTCTTATGATGAAAATGATACATTACTGCGAGGTAGAGGTTCCGACTATATTTCCCCTCAGGACATATGTACACGTGATTTTTTCAAGATGGAGAACAACTTTTCTATTCTTCATTTCAATGTACGAAGTTTGTATAAGAAACTTGATCAACTGAAGACATTTTTGAATTTACACAATGTGGATTTTTCTGTTATAGGTTTGTGCGAAACGTGGCTGTCTGACGTGTCATCTCCCCTAGTTCATTTGGATGGATATTCTCTTGTGTTTAATAATAGAGTAAATAAACATGGAGGGGGTGTAGCTCTTTATGTTCAGAAAGGATTTAATTTTGATTTGATTCAGAATTTATGTCATATGACTGAAGATTTTGAAAGCATATTTATTGAAATCGACGTACCAGCTGGAAAGAATATTTTGATTGGTGAGATTTATAGACCACCAAACTGTAATCATACTGCTTTTTTTGATGTACTGAATTCCGTATTGAATTCTGAGTCTTTGCATAATAAACATTGTTTTTTAATGGGGGATTTCAATCTTGATTTACTGCAGTATCACGAAAAGCCCTGTTGCCAGGATTTTGTGGACACTATGTTTTCATATGCTTTTACGCCGTGTATAACTAAACCTACCAGAATATTTGATTCAGCGTATACAATTATTGATAATATATTCACTAATATTCATTATCCAACTGATCAAGGTATAATAGTTTCGGATGTGTCTGATCATTTCCCAGTGTTTGCTTCCAGTCCATTTATACTAAATCGCTTTAAGCCTGCAACTTGGGAAATGAATTCTACAGCTCGTATTATGTCTGAACAAAATATTATAAGATTTAAGGAAAGCCTGTTAAATATTGATTGGTCAGTGGTTCTCAATGCGAATGAGCCTAATGATGCATATGATAAGTTTGTTGATCTGATCGCTCCTCTTTTCTCTTTTCATTTTCCGATAAGATCACAATTTAGATCAAATTATAAAAAGATACCACGATCCCCCTGGATATCGAAATCTTTGTTGAGGTCTATCAATAAGAAAAATAAGCTCTTTTATATATTCAAGTCTCAAAAAACTAATGCTGCAAAAAGCAAATATACTAGTTATCGTAATGTTCTTACTTCTGTGTTGCGTGAGGCAAAAAAGAAATATTTTTCTTCACTGTTTCTTCTCCGTGAGAAGGACATTAAATCCACGTGGAAAGTTATTAATAATGTTCTTCAGAAGAAACGAAATAAATCGGATATCCATAAGATTTGTGTAAATGACATCGAGTTAAGAGATGATAATGAAATCTCTGAAGCGTTTAATTCATATTTTGTGAAGGTTGGATCTAATTTAGCTGATGTTATTCCGGAAACGGATATACCTTTTCTACGTATTTAAGTCATCGCAATAATCAATCTTTGTTTTTTATGCCTGTATTAGAATCCGAAATTGTTGACATTGTAAATAATCTTAAAGCCAAAAAAAGTACTGGTTATGATGGAATTTCTAATTATCTTCTGAAATATGTTATACATGAGGTTGTTGTACCTCTCGCCCATATATTTAATTTGTCATTGCTGAACGGTATAGTGCCTACTAGGATGAAAATCACTAAAGTTATCCCGATATATAAAAAGGGCCGAGAGGACGAACTGGGAAATTATCGACCAATATCGTTATTAACCTCTTTTTCTAAATTACTTGAAAAGATTGTGTACACACGTGTATTCCGATTCTTAAATGACTGTAATGTAATAGATGAAAATCAATTTGGATTTCGTAAAAAGCATTCCACAATTCATGCTATTTTACTCATGATAGAGAAAATTATCAAAGCGATCGATGCCAAGTATCATACAGTAGGTATCTTTCTTGACTACTCCAAGGCCTTTGACACAATCAACCATGAAATATTATTATACAAATTACAACACTATGGGATTCGTGGGAGGGCCTTGGAGTGGTTTGGAAGTTACCTTACTGGAAGAACTCAATTTGTTAGTTTGAATGGCCATGTGTCCAGTTCACAGCCTATAACTTGTGGGGTACCGCAAGGATCCCTTTTAGGTCCTTTATTGTTTATTCTTTATATGAATGACTTTCGCAGTTCGTCCTCTCTGCTCTATTTTCTACTTTTTGCCGATGACACCAGTATTTTTTATTCAAATCGAAACCCTCATGTTTTACTGAATACCGTAAATACTGAATTAAAATCAGTATCTAAGTGGATTCAGGCTAATAAATTGTCATTGAATTTGACCAAGACAAAATTTATGGTTTTTAGCAATATAATCAATATTTTACCGGGTAAGTTGGTTGTAAACGACGTAGAATTGAACCAGGTGGAACATATAAAATTCCTTGGTCTCTATATTGATTGTAAGTTGACATGGAAAGTTCATGTTGATTCTTTGCGTAAATTATTATCAAAAAATGTAGGTGTTATGTATAAGTTAAAACAGTTTTTTCCTAAACATGTTCTGCATTCATTGTATTCTACTCTATTTTTGCCTTATATAGGTTATGGAATCCTGGCATGGGGAAACTGCTGTACAACTAGACTTAATTCTTTATTATTGATACAGAAAAGAGCTATACGGATAATTAACTTCGCCACATTTTTCGAACACACTAATGTCTTATTCTTTTCCAGTAGAACACTTAAGATCCAGGATTTATATCATTTTAATATCGGGTCATTTATGTATCAATTAAACTCAGGTGGTCTCCCTAATGTGTTTTCTTCGATGTTTGTCAAAAATACTGAAGTTCATTCTTACCCTACTAGACAAAAAGATTCTTTTCATCTTTCTCCTGTACGAACCGTATCTGCTTTAAAAACAATAACCACTACAGGACCTAAATTTTGGAATGAGTTGGATAGAGAAATAATCCAATCTCAGTCTCTTTATTCATTTAAACATAAACTTAAACTAGTTTTTCTGAATTCATATCTATAGCTATTCTTCAATCCTCCTCGATATTCTCTGTTCATACTTCACATTACTGACATTATCGATTATGTAACATGTGCCTCGCTCGTGATTTCTGTATTATCTCCTGAACTTCCTTTGTACACATTTGGTATCTCTGCTATTGTACACTGCATCTGACTTGTACCTCGCTCGGGTGATCACGCAACACTCAAGAAGTCTGTGCCGCGGACATTGTTTTCATTGTTTTCTTTTTTCTTTTTCTTTTTACTTTTTGGCGTTTATATTTCTCCAATTCAGAAATTGTCATTCCTTTAATTACATACCCAAGTAAGAAATAATCTCACATCCGCATCTGGGAATCTACACCCTACAAGCAATGCTTCTATGTAGATTCCTCATATTTCACATGTTTTATTGTCTTATAAGCTGTACGTGACAATTCATCCAGGCTTTTGTATCGTGATGTCTATGTTTTATGTATTTGTTGAAATGTGGAATATGGAACAATAAAAAACAAAAAAAAAAAAAACATGATCAATAATTGAGCACTCTCTGCCAAGGACTTAGTCTGCCGCTTCAAATGCCATGGACTTTGTGTACAGTTAAGTTATCGTTGGTAATGACATGGATAAAGAGCAACTTTCAAAAGTGATAGTGAAACTAATTTTATAGGTTACTTACAAAGCGTGCTGCAGAAGCTCTTGAAAGACTATCATGAATAGGCCGGGGTTCGTCACGTCCTCTTTTACATAATGTACTGTGCGTTATAATGACTCTAAGAATATTTTCTTTCGATCAAACTTTCACAAGGTTATTTGAATTCAGATTGATGAAAGAAGTATATCACACATGGTATATTTTTTCTTCAGCCTGTCACGTCTATGATCCATTTCAGTGACATTCAAACTTTTTAAACTGGGGGAAGGGAGGGGCTTGTGCTCTTGTTTGGATGAGTAAAGAATCAAAGCTCCCTCCCTCCTCCATCGCGATGTCAGGATGGAACCTTCGAAAGTATTCGTTGTGCATTATTCCTCCCCCATTAAAATCTTTCTTTTTTTTTTAGTTTGAGCCAAAAGTGTGTGTGTGCATGTGTGTATCTTTGTGGATGGATGGATGGATGGATGGATGGATGGATGGATGGATGTATAGATGAGTGGGGGAATGGGAGGGGGCTGTAGCACGCTCCCCCCCCCCCCCATTCTGCATTCTCTTGTCTCTCGAACCTCTCGCCTATTACAAACACAGCAAGAATGAAGATAACTTGATCTTGTTATCAATAAAACGAAACCTAATCACATTGCCTCATGTTCACGCAGTCGATAAAGAGCGAGAAGATAATATCCATATTCTTTGCCAACTAACTCTAAAAACAATCATCCTTACCTTTTATTCTTTAGTAATATTTTCATTATACTTATACTATCCATTATCATCGCTCCTCACTTCTAGAAAATACGAACAAAATGCAGTCCACAAGAGCAACAGAATATCATGCTCTTGGAGTAAGAATCAAAGGGATGTTTTCCTAACATGCGTGGGAGAGGAACGAAGCAAGATAAGCAAGATAGAATTCATGTAACTAAGATGCAACGGTTATTTCGTGTCATACACAAGCATTTTTTAAATAATCTTTATTCATTGACATCAAACACAATATTTCATATGAATAATGTTTTTAGGCGATGCCGCTGTACAAAGTAACATAATATTCACATATCTTTTATCACAAATTGAAAAAGTGCTTATAGCTCTCCTGTATGTATGTGTAATACTTATATTCATAGAAATATATGTTGATATTTAACATTCCATTCACTAAGTTGATAACTGAAATGAAAGAAAAAAAGTAAAACAGAATGTTATCAAATCAGTATATTGACCAAAGAAACCCACTCCCCCCCCCCCCCCCGCAGCTCTCTGCAGCTACCACTCCTAACACACTAGTCTATATGTTTTTTTTTTCTAATCCCCTTCACCCTCTCCTTCCCCTTTGCATCTGTCGACCCCCCCCCCCCATCTTTCTGACACACTCACAGACCTTGTAAATACATCCAGAAAACACTCATACTCAAAATACATGCACATAATACACACACGATCACACTGACATTGTAAAGCATTAAAAAATATATTCCTGAGCATCCTTCTCAAAAACCAACTACACCTTGTATAACATTTTTCATTGTATTATTATTCATGTCGCCACCCAAACTGATTTTTTTTCTACCACTTACACATATGTTATTATTAAAATTCTGGCAACAGTCACCATTGCATGACGTAAATTAATCCCATTTTCGTTTTTCTGTATTTCATGATGTGTTCTCATAATGTTTTCGTTTGTACTTATTCTATTACATGTATATATGCCATAGGCAAGATGCATTAAGTTTGTGCAAAGAAAAGTTTAAAACACATAGAGTATTGAGAAAAATCAGTGAATCTGATTGAAAAAAAAAATAGGAAGGTTATCAAATCCAAGGTCTGTCACGAGTACATACCAATGAAAATGCAATGACGGTGATATCTTTACAACACCATTTGTTTTCTTTTGCAAAAAAAGGAAAAATATGCCATATCAATTTTCCGTCTTCACTCCGTGCAGTTTACCTAATCGTGTTATAAACAAGTGTCGTCATTACGCAAATTGTACAGCTCAGCGATATGCAGAATATTTTCCTAGTTTGAATTCACTTCTTGCAATTGGAAATAAAGGAGACTTCTTTTCAAGCCAATAGCAAACTTGCATAGAGACTATGATAGGAAAGGAGCGCGAAATTTTGAAGATGATTCACCGTGTTCACACTCTTTTTCTGCTAACGGAAAAAAGGAGAACACATACATGGCTAATACACACTGTTCCCATATAGTTAACCTTGAGGAACAATATTGTTTAAAGTAGATGATGTTGAATTTATATGCAGGCTCGGTCATCCCAGTGAGTGAAAGAAATATCATACACGATACAAAATATTCATGTCACATGACATAAACGTTTTTTCCTCTGTGCCAGTGAGTCAAATGCGCACAAATTTTACACGTACACCTATGGACAGGTAATTCATGTGGAATTCAAAGGGTTACGTCGTTAATCCTATACATGCATTCTCTTAGCTGATTAAACATGATGTCCGTCAGAAGTTATTCATAGTCTTGAATAGTTTTCCGAGCGCTGACTGTGGAACGTTGGAGGGTGTCGTATTCTGAGTCACTGGAGCTTCCATAAGCGTCGGCTGAACACCATTTCAATATCTCATCCGACTGACGTTGGTCCAGACTTTGTGGTGGAAATGTCGCCGACTGCATATTACTCGTAAAAGAACCGATAGGTCTTCTTGTCATTAATGTGGCGTGGATTCGGCCTGCGGGTTCCTCCCTGATGCAAGCGACATTCGACCTGTAAATGTCTGGAGCTGCTCGGGAATCACTCGTTGTATGTGCGACACGACGGGTACCTTGGCGGGAATCCTGGAGGACAGCCACAGAAGATAGCTGTATACTGCCATCGCCACTGCCTTGCTCATCTCTCGTCAACCGTACAGCTCTTTCGATATTCTCTGTTTGCGGCTTCCTTCTCCGACAAAAAGAACCAACTACAATACCTAATATAAGAATTAAAACGACAACCGTGCCCCCGCAGATGTATACCATGAAATTCCTTATTTCTCGGTTATTCTGTTTTTCATCAATAGGTGCAATGGATAAAAGAGTAAACTTTGGCAAGGAAGTCATCGTTGATTCGACTGAGGGTGCAACTGTCTTTGAAAAGGATATCAACGTTGATCTGATTGATGGTGCAACTGTAACTCTGAACAACATGCCTTGATACACAGGTGCAGCGTCAAATTGATACATCCGAATAATGGTTTTCCCCGCGTCATTTTGTGTAATATGTTGTATGGTGAAATTCAACACAATATGCCTACTGTCCATCTGACGTTTGACCAATGATGCATCCCTGGTCTTCCATTGGGGTCTCAACTGGCACGCCTCACGAAGTAAAGAACAATTACCAATGTCTCCTAGCCTGTGATGTTTGACATTTATTCTCAATATTTCTGATAAATCATTGTCTGATTCCAAGATGCAGCTTACGTGGAAGCGTTGTCCCAGGGGCACTGAAGAAGAAGGTGGATTGCAGCTGTGTTCATACAGGAACGATCCAAAGCACAGTGAGAAAAGACAGCCGCTGGAAACACACACTAGAACAAGTGAAGAGACCGAAGGAGCCATGGTAACAAACTAAGATCAACCGTGGATCTCGTAAAATTCACAGACCAGCGTCGATTACAAACGACAATTTCGTATCAGTCGGTCTTTGAACATCAGTTGCGTGATCGTCCTTTCGCCAGTTTTTTTCCACCAATAGAAGTGATAGGCCTACTAAAGAATATCAATGTCACAGCTCACACTTTATAGTTTGGTTTCGTCATAGCCCATTGTGCGGTCACAACTCGCATTACAGGAAGAGCTGAGTGAACACAAGAATCATATCAGCCGTCAGTTCTGAGAAAATGTTTCGCGTTATGTATATTTTGTACAAGATCTTTTTAACTTTTTTCACCGAAACAAAATAAAGTTCAATTTAAGTTCAAATCCTATGTCTTATACTTTACAGTAGTGCTTTTGACGCCCTCATGTATCATGAAAGACACAGGAGATCTACATAGTATATATAGCCATGCATATGGCAGGGCTCGACACTAACTTTTTACTCCGACGGGCCTTCAGATTTCAGCTTTAATGGCCAAAACAAGTCGTTTCAGCCGATAAAACCTTTAAATTTGAACATTTTGGTGGCCAAAAAAATAGAAATTTTGCGGCTTAAAACTAAAGAAAACATTACAATTCATTACAAATCCATTATTAATGGGAACATTATACATAGTTCCCACTCGGGCAAGCCAAAGAATAATTCTTGATAATTGAATAACTATTATTTAGTGACTCGGCATTCAATTTTGATGGCCTCGGACCATCGGACAGACCACCGCTAGTCTAGCCTTGCGTTTGAATAGTTTATAGAAGTATTCTATAACTGATCACTGCTGATTAAGCCCTGAAGTCTGATATACATTCGCATTTAGCTCTAAAACTCTAACTCCGATTTCATATCCTTCAGATTTCTTGGCAGTATTCCATAGACAGGTGAAAATGAAGGCAGTCATGCGACGAAAAGATACAGTAAACTGCACTGTTTTTTGTGGGGTTTTGTTTTTTGTTTTTTGTGTGCCTGTGTTTTTTTTTTGTGCCTGTATTTTGTTTTGTTTTGTTTTGTTTTGTTTTGTTTTGTTTTGTTTCGGTGTGTTTGTGTGTGTGTGTGTGTGTGCAGTGATACAAGAGCCATAATGCATTTCGGTTGCCAATCCGTCCTTTCATCATTCTGTCGTTTCCCTTCCAATCTTCTCATCTCGTTTTAAAAAATATTCCCCCTAATTTTTTTTTGTATACCTGGCCCAGGTAAGCTACTCCATGTAGTTTTGACGAGCTGACTAGGCCTACATTGGGATGAAATCCCTACCAAGGTTAAAGGTCACTGACCTGATATTTTCAGCTGTAATTAGGAAGACAAGTGATGTAAAATGTGGTGGACGTTTATTTCAATTACATTGTTGTGATGAAAGGTCAAAAGTCAAGGTCAGGGGCAACTGTTCATTTGTTTTAAAAAGACCAAAGAAATATAATTTCCTGCAAGTTTGTATCTTAGGAATGTCCAGTGGAACCTCAAGTTGGTGAACAGGATAACAATACAATACTGACGAATATTATTGTGCAGTGACACAAAGGTGCTTTAGTCAGCGATTCCGTAACATTGTTAAGTTCCCGTAAGCCGTAAGGTAGTATCAAACATGATCCATGTAGTCCAGAATATTGCATCCGTAGACATAAATGCAGTTAATAGTCCATGCCATTTTCCTCCTAAAGCTTTTCTTTCTTCTTTCATTGTCTTGATGGGTATACCATGTTGCTTTCCACTACGTATTTCTAATATTGCATACCATTTGGGTCTACTTTGTTGAGTCAGTTTTCAAGACAGACCTCTATGTATCCTCATGCAAAATAAGCCCTGTATCGTGCGTGAGCTTGTTCATAATTATATATCATTTAAAAAAAAACATGCTTTTCCCTGAAGAAAATTCATGTTTATAATTTTACTTCGTTACTTATGAAGGTATTATAGAATTGGTATGCTTATTTAAGCATCGGACGATTACATTTCTTCTTGAAAATACACGTTCAGCGAGAGTGCCATGTTATATTTCTGTTGTTACTATTATAATCATTGCTAGGTCTGTCACGAATGTACTTGTCACGGTCCGGTTAAGGGCCGATAGTAAATCAAGATGGATTAGAACTTATTTGTGGACGATCAACACAACAAACGGACTAAGACAAATGACTTCAAATTACAGCACTTTTACACGAAGCTTAGTCGATTCTGAGTTACAGGGTAAATGGTATATAATAAAGCGGTATAACAAACTTCTTTCACACCTAATTCTGGATTACAGAGTAAATAACATAAAAAATATTTATAACAAACTGTATATTCACGCCCTCTGGGTTATCTTATACAGGGGAAGAATTATAAACATTAATATTCAAGTTTTCACGGACAAAGGGAAACACACATGCAAACATGCGGAGTCACACCAAAGCACACTTGGAAACCTGAGAGTTCGCGGTTGGGGCCCCGTTGTAGATAACAAACGCGAGCTGGAGGGTCCTATAGTGCACAACGATGATTGCTGCGTCGGTGCTGTGATGAAATAATAGCGGACTTGGCGGTCATAACGCCGGCCGCGGCCTTGCGACGAGTCCACGGTGTCGCTGACGGCCTGGGAGACACAATACGGTTGGTGACGAGGACTGGTTACGCTGCTGGGTTGCCGGGAGGACACGGCTCTGACGAAGCGTGACATCAGTCCCGAAGTAAAACTCTATATGGAAGAACAGTTATCCAATGTCTTTCAAATGATTTATCCCGTATAATATTCATTCTGTTATTAAACTCCAATGCACACAACACACACACATGCATAACGGTCATTCTGTCCGTGTGTCTAATCAAAATTACAATTCCATATCACATCTACATCATTATCATCAACCTTCCATCATTTAACATAATATCTTATCATTCAAACACAAACATCATTCTATTATATTGCTTAATTTCATAACATAATTCATAATCTTCTTAACCACTTATGCAAAATGAATTGGGCTCACCACCATAGGTGAGTTTTCCCACTAACGTATGTGGCATGGAGGCTCTGTCAATACACAGATGAGTTTTCCACACTAAAGTGTGAGGCGGAGGCTCGGCCAATACAAACAAACTCATTTCATGGTGTAGTAAATGTTGAACGGGGTAGCGTACGGTGAAAATAATATGACGGCTTACATGGAGACCTCAAAACTTAACACGAACTCAATACAAATGCCAGCTTAACGGGCTGAAAGCAAAGAACGTAATTACTTCACCTATACCGTGGACTGCTAATATACCTTGCCCAACATAACACTTGGGGCGTGGCACGGAGAACTACCGCTGACGCTACAAAATAACCCCTTTGGCTCCAAAGTATACACATACCAATCTTAATACAAAATCACGGTACCGAAAGGGCTGTATCAGCGATACACCTATAACAACATCTAATTTACATAATATCACCATGGTAACACGCACCATGAAAGGATAGATTAGAAGTGGTAGGTTCCAGGTGATCGCTGTACACCAGTCCTGTGCTAGTTGTCACCCGCAAAAACAAAATAAGAAGGTTTAAGCATTTTTCGCTGGAGAAGAATCAAACAAAGCTGAGGGGGTAAAATAAATGAAAATTTCCAACTATAAAAAAAAAATCCATTTCAAATTTCAATGATATCATCTTTCCCCACTCATTTCTACTTCAAGTCATTCAAATGAGCTTCCTACCAATACTAATAATACCAAACAGTATCATCTTATCAAACATTTTAGTGTGTTTTATTGGAATGCTAGAAGTCTAACGAAAAATATATATTCCTTTCTAATATTTCTTAGTTCTTCAAAACAATGAATTGCTATACTGTAACATCGTTCCTTTAATTAAAAAGAAAAAAAAAGAAGAAAGAGCAAATGCTTCTCCATCACCACGGAACTATGCAGTCAATAAATACCAGTAATGATAAATTGTATAAATAAAAGCTAAGCCATTCTTTAATACTGTTATCTTACTTACTGTTATGACTGTGTTCGTAATGGTCGAAGGGAGAGGCAAGAAAATTTACGGGCCACACAATGAGGTGGAGGGGTGCTGTGTACTACATCCTCCTCCCTAATACCCCACTCACACATATGCACAACACACAAACACAAACTTTTGACTCTAACTAAAAAACAAAACAAAAAAAAAACATTTTTTTTTAAATTTCCGGGGGAATAAACGTGTAGAAAAAAAAAGACACAGCTCTTTCGAAAGGTTCCACCTCGACATTCCTCGAAGTGGCATAAAGAAGGACAGAGATGTACAGGATGAAGAGAGAATACTTTATAGTGTACCTCTTTTTTATCGACATGAATCTCAATCATCCTCCAAATGGGTAATAGAAGGAATATAACATTCAAAGAGATATTACAAACATGTACAAAATACACACACCAAATATATGTGTATATATATATATGTGTGTGTGTGTGTGTGTGTGTGTGTGTGTGTGTGTGTGTGTGTGTGTGTGTGTGTGTGTGTGTGTAGTATATATATATATATATATATAAATTTCAGTAATTCAACATGGGCAGTGTATGTTTCTGTATTATAATAAATGACGTGACCAACCCTTCGTTGTTAAATACTTTTAAGAGTTACTGCAGCAAGCTTTGTGAGATATATTGTTACTCTCACTTTTGCAAGTTGTTATCTAACTATCTTATTACCAAAGATTACCTAATTGTGCACAAAGTCCATGGCATTCAAAGTGGCAGTACTGAGTGCATTCAATTGATCAACTTTACGAGCCATGTTGTTTGTATAACATTATGGTTACTAGTATCGCATCGCCTACTCTCCTCTTATGATGTGCGACACTGCGAAAGGTGACTATTTCTTTGTAGCGCATGTGTCCGTATGACATTTATCTGGTTGTTGTTATTGTTGTTGTTGTTGTTGTTACTTCCGTCATAGAATAAGCTGATGATGGGATGGAAATTTGATTTTGTCGCCTTATTTCATCTATTGACACCCCCGCAAACACAGCAATCCTTGTTCTTGATATCTCTGATATATAAATGTTATATATGCATATATATGTGTGTATGCTATATATGATATACACACATGTGTATGCATATAATAGTCAAAGAAAACAATAACTCGGCTATGATGTTCATTACCAATTATACAAATTGTCACTTATGGGTTGGGACACCCACTGCTTCCTTGGAAGGTCAAATACTAGTAGATCTGGTTTGGGATCCTCGATGAGTTCTTGAATGGGAAATGCAGATCTTTCCCACAATCTCTGCCATTCTAAATCCAGTTCAAATATAAATCAGTCTGATAAAAAAAGAGATAAATTTCACGAGTTCAACAGTAAAATTTGACTGAAATCGTATGAAAAATAGGGAAGTTATGAAATTTTGTAGTTTTGATAATTTCTCCAAAACAGTTCTTGTACAGTGGCTACGAATATGGAAATGAGTGAGCTAACCATGATTGTTATACCCTCACAATTTCCACTGATCGTGCACAAAAAAAAAAAAGATTGACGAAAATTCAATGTTTCTGTCCTTGAAGTCTGAAACATGACGCTATTCCTGGTTGAATAACTTCAGAACAGTGATCAGTTATGAGGATTTGAGCCTCGGGCATAATTGCGTTTGAATGAAAAACTAGAAATTTCACAATTGTATGTACAAATTATAATATGGTAAGTTGTGAGGAATGACATGCTTACTTTGTCATTTGCATATTCATATTGACTGTTCAAGAACTGTCCCCCCCCCAAAAAAAAAAAAAAAAAAATCAAAACTTCAAAATGTCATAACTTCCTTATTTTTTGTCCGATTTCGATCACATTTATACCGTTGAACTCGTAATATTTTACTCTCTTATCAGACTAATTTATATTTGGACTGGATCTCCCCTTTAAGCCGTAATTGCTTTCTTGAAGGGACTTTGCTGACAACCAGAAAGGTTTGTGAGTCCTCCTCTCGATGGGAAGGTCAGGCTTGGAGCTAAAGGATAGGGCAGCCTTGCAGACCCAGATCTCCTGGCGCCGTAGGCCATGTAAACAGGTAGGGGAGGGGGAGTGATGTGTGATAGAGTAGGCATCCACTAGATAGATGTTGACTTGAGGGTGCCAGAAACTATTCTCATTGCAGAGTTGAGGATCGTATCGACCTGCTTGGTGTGGCAACTCCCCGCCAGGACTTGGGGCGAACAGTACTCAGCAACTGAGTAAACAAATGCGAGACATGCAGTTCGGAGTGTATGATCATCAGAGCCCCAGCTGTTCCCTGCTAATTTGGGGATGATGGTAGACCAGCATGAGCTGTTCAGATGATGACACATGGTCAGAATTCATCCTTCAAAGTATTCAATTCTCACAAACATATCTGCTTTACAGTAACAACATTTAGGTCTACTGCTCACTATGAATGTAAAATGCTTGTATGATATTCAGCATTACACATCATGGACACTAATCACTAACGATGATCGGCATTTACATTTCTGCAAAATCATGCAGCAGTCATGTTTTATTTCAACAGTTACTGCCGACTGCAAGGAGTCAAAAAGAGCAGAGAACTTCCTTCAGCTCTCATACTCCTCTGACCGATGGCGGTCTATATCCTACCATTCCCTTTATGGCCTGTCAGCAAAAAGGAAATATTTTGACTTTTGGTCATTTTTTTTTTCATATCGGGAAAGTCCACTTCTCGAATCACTTAAATGAAACTATTTCGTCTAACGAACGTCATCTTAAAGATGATGTCCATGGGTGTAAACCGTTTTTATTGTGCACATCAAAAGTTTGTCGCGTGAAGTTGGAGACACGATATTTTTGATCCTGCGACAATTGCTCCAGTCTTATTTTCTCCAATGACTTAGGGTTCGAATTAGCATGTGGTTAGGGTTATGGTTAGGCTTGTGATAGGGTTTTAGGTTTAGTTTGATGTGAGGATTAGGATTGCAGTTAAGGTTATGCTTGTGAATAGTTTGGCTTTAACAGCGTCCAGATAAAGGTATTTTTATTGGAGATATTTGTCGCGAGGGTAAATATATGGAACCCGTGAAGTTATATCCTTTTGTGTGTGTGTGAGTTGTTTTTTTTTAGATAATCATGCAGTCCTTAATGTTAAGTAATTCAAAATCTTTGCAACTACACACATTATTAGCTGTGCTGTTAAGGAACAAAATGAGGAAATAGTGACGATGAACTGTGTTGCGAAAGGAACCTTTTTGCGTCTGGTTTTTATCACACACACACACACACACACACACACACACACACATATATATATATATATATATATATATACTAGTATATACTCTCTAAAAAAAATTGAGTGAAAATTTTCACTCTAAAAAGAGTGAATACAAAAAAGAGTGAATTTCGAGTGAAATTGGAGTGAATTATGAGTGAAAATGCTCATTTTCACTCATTTTGGAGTGACGTCAGGGATCACTCGAAGATTTTGGAGTGATCCCTGACGTCACTCCAAAATGAGTGAAAATGAGCATTTTCACTCAAAATTCACTCCAATTTCACTCGAAATTCACTCTTTTTTGTATTCACTCTTTTTAGGTGAAAATTTTCACTCGATTTTTTTTAGAGAGTATATATATATATATATATATATATATATATATATACATATCATGGCTCGACACTAACTTTTTTGTTTGGTGGCCCGATGGGGCCACCAAAATCCTAAATTTCAAATTTTTGGTGGCCCGAGAGAAAAATTTGGTGTCCCGAAAAAAACAATAAAAAACATTAAAAGTCCTTTTTTTTTTAATGAGTCAAATATCTAAGTTTTATGATAGTAAGAAACAGAAGTTGGACATATCTGCTCATAAATAAACTTCAACAAACTTGCAACACTCACTTTCAGGCACTCATTCAGTCCTTTTCATCCACCCTTTAAACAAATTTAACTGCTAATTTCCGGCGTGAAAAGTTGCGAATTTATTGACATACTTTTCAAAAAATTTTGGTGGCCCGAGGCGGGCCACCAAATTTGCCCTTTTCTGAAATTTGGTGGCCCGACTTTCATTTTTGGTGGCCCCGGGCCACCGGGCCACCGTTAGTGTCGAGCCCTGTATATATATATATATATATATATATATATATATATATATATATATATGTATATATATATACCAAGATCAGTCCGAGTTGTTATCGTTGTGGTCTTTATGTTAGATATCGTTTCACTTCCGTTATTGATTTTTGCAGTATGGTGATGTGTAAAATGTAATACATTTCGCAGTAATAAAATACGAAACAAACTTTTTGTAAAATTAAGATTTCGAGGGGTGAAAACTGAGTCAGTAATGATGTAAGACATGAATGGGAGAAATCAATGCAATATCAAAAAAGCATACCACATATCCAGTGTCATTGAAGGAGCATAGAGGATATCGTAGATGGGAAAAGAAAAATTTACATAAAAACGATAGTCGTTAAAGCATGGAATCTCAAACTAGCTTATACGGGTATCGAATTGTTAGGAACCTTGATCACTTTTTCCCAATGTAATGGTCTATGATCTTTTTTTAATCATGAAACATTTACATTTCCCTGGGTAGTCGAAAACACTTTAAAGTGATTCTTGGGAAGTCAGGAACAAAGCAAATAAAGTGTCTTGTTTTCCTTTTCATCAAACCAGTGCAGAATCAAGTTAAGTAGGACAGATCATAAAATGGCGATGTTGATCCTACTACATCAAATGATGGCTTTAGCCGTACAGCAACCACGTGGCCAGTCTTTGATTATGCTTAGAATACCCAGAGGGTCTATAGGCTTTTACCATTGGCCACGTACTAATGACCAATACTAATGAGACACGTGTGTGACTGTGGCTTGCAGTTATCATGCCCACTGACGTCACAATTTCATACTTTAGCAATGCGCAATCATTTTTACTGCAAACATTTATTTCGAATTCCTGTTCAGTGTGTTTGGAACATTTTCTTCAAATATTTTGGAATTTAAGCACGTTATACATACACACATGTAGCTGCATGTTATTTATTAAAGGCAGTTGATAGAAGCATTTAATAAAGAAAAAACACAACAACAAGATGATGCAGCGCGCTCTGATATTTGCAATGCTGTGTGTCGCGCATGTTACACCGTTGTTAGATACCCTCGAATGTACAACTTATCCATTACACTAGCACCCTTTGATTTCTTTGCGAGTGCAACGATGATAAAATTGAAATCAAAGTATGATAAAGCTTGTGGTACTTTGCTCACGGTTTGCTCAGCAAAACTCTTCAAAATACATTTACAATCAATTTAGTAGCTCGTGAAAGACATCGGTTACGATACATACACACTATGAGTCACGAGGCCAAACGTTGGATCAAATCGTGCAGAGAAAAAATGTATAATAGGAACTATAATTTACAGATTCCTTTGTTCGCTGTTTTTCTTCTTTTTTTCTCTTCTTTTTCTTTTGTAAAGCGTGTTAATCTATACACGCCCACGCCAAGAAACAACATGAAGACTGACTGGATTGCTTCCAGGGTATCTATTTCAAAAGGTGGCATAAGTGCATTTTCACATGTTGCAACTTGATCATCCACTCTTGAATCGATACCAAAACAAAGTTTTCAATGGACACTTCCCGTGATTGAAAATCTGCAAGATTAACTTAATGCCTGAGACACTAACCATAAGATAAGAATAAGCATGTATCCAGGAGCCTTCCTTGTCTATAGGAATGTACTGAGGTCTTTACCTGGAGAGCTAAACTAGGGGACCCTCCTTCAGAGCAACACACTTCCATAATATATGAAGCGCCACGGGTGTGATGAAGAGTAGAAGTTATCTTTGCCATGGAATGAGATTTTGCATGTCCGGATCAAATTTGGTTATTCGTACACTGGGAAAGGCGCGCTCTTGAATGCATCATGAGTTCGAGAACATCATCAGTCTCATTCTTTTTCATTTCAGCTCTGTTAAACTTATCCCCAGCAGCTAGTTACACTTTGAAAGTAGACTGTAGTCACCTGGGGTCAACAAGTGTATTACCCTTTACGAACTACTGCATGTGCCGTACAGATGAGACACTTGGAGCGAAGGATGAATTACTTTGGTCCTTCGTGAATGGAACGGCTATTGGAAACTGTACAGGCCTAACCCAAGCATGTCGTGCAGGAGATTCAAGTGTCAATGGAACAATATTTAGATATCATACACAGAATACCACGACAGTAGAAGGCATGGAATATGAATGTTCCATCAGGAGGCAAAATCATTCAGTGATAACTGTGACGACAGCATTTACCCATCCGAAGGAGAAGATGTTACTCCAAGATATAAATATTAAACTCTGGAAGCTGGTGAGGATGAGCGAAAATAAACGGATGTGGACATTCAAGGCAAACCTTATGGATATCGCTGAGAGCAATAACGAATCTTCTGTTTTACAGCAAAGCATCAAAAGGAGGTGTAAAAATTTTGAAGATGTGAGCTTTCGTCAGAAAGACATCAACACTAAAAGTCTGAACACTGGTTCTGAAAACTGTGCTGAGGAGGTTACGATTTACCTTACAACTAAAGTAGAGAACGAAACAAACGATTGCAATATGACTGAAGGTTTCAGAAAAGGAACTTGCAAGCTGCTTATCACTCATATAAGTTATCAGTGCTCCTTCTGTGAAGATTATTTGGTGAAATCAAATCCTCCCGAATTCACACCTCTTTACAACGCTGAGTCCTGGACACCACAGGACCATGAGACCAGTAGTTCGGTGAGGGTAGAATATACTGGAACGTCGCGTGTGATCTCTACAGCGAATAGCGCAGCTATGTTTTCATCCACAGAGGCAAAGGCTGTTCTTCACAAGACAGACAATGACAAAAATAATGGTAGATATCATTTTATAGAACTACGAACTCTATCAGTTATTGTGACTGTGGCCACTCTTGGTCTTCTTTTTTCAGTGGCAAGGCAGCAACTTAAAAAGTGCAACTGTCATCTACCAGGACATTTCGAAACAAATTAATTTGAGAGAAGAACTCATGACTTGAATCCGAGAAGCACCGGAGACCAACTTTGCTAATTGATGATGATCGTCAAGACATTTTTGAAACGGTAATGTTTGTGTTTTAAGCGAGTAGGTATGTGTCATGTTAGTGGTACCTGTCTGTCCAGTGAACGTGCAAAAATTGATTATGTATTTCAAATGTATAGCAGAAGAATGCTTTCATACTTTTTAATCTTATTGCACCCAAAAACTAATAAACAATTTGAAAATTCTAAGATATGATCGCTGATATTAAAGTAATGGAAATAAATGGGCCCTTGAGTTAACGTAAATCCATGACTTGGTCATGATATCAGTATGAAATTCCAAAAGAGCCATGATATGCATCCGAAGACTGTGATAAATTCATGGTCCCAAAGAACGCGTCGCTGAGCTCGACATTTTAAATGGCATATGAAATATGCTGTTTGTTATCATTCTTAATCCACATGCCCCCATTATCTGCTACTGGGTCTATCAATTGCTTCTTTCTTCTTTTATAACCTTTACACAAGTGCCCGAAGAATACAAAATACATTTGAATTTTGAACTGATATCAAGGCTTCCTTAAGCCATAATCACTATTTCTTAATAAATTGATAAATCAGAGAAGAATGGAAATTTAATCAGATTTCATACAGCTTCATTTTCCGTACGCTGTATTTAATCATGGTAGTATCTATTATGTGGAAGAATCAAAGATTGTATAGAATAGTAAAGACATTTTGAAATATGAAGTTTTCATTACATGTGAAATTTCCATTGTTTGTGTGAGTATTGTAATTAGATTCATCAAAGTTTAAATTGAGTCAATCGTTATTCCTAAGAACCTGGTTGATCTCGCTTAGTTTAAAGGCAATCCATTAATAGACTTTTTAAGTTAATTAAGAATTATCAGTGGTATCCATTTGTGAATAAACTTAATGTTTAAACGTATACACATTGGTGCATGAAACTCTTTGGGTAATACTAATTCTATTGCCCGTAAACCATTCAGAAACTTTGTTGTTGTTTTTTTCGTGTTCAAAATCCTAATCAGTGTTTTAGATTAAAAGTTTTAGTGTTATCAACAAATTATGTTAAAGGGATCGTACAGTTTTAGTTGATACCTAATTTCAGGTTTCTAACATTTTTTGGTGAGATAATGAGAAACCTCATATGAAATGTGAAAGAGCATGTAATTCTATGAGGAATTCAATGTTTATTTGATGAAAATTGATTTTGAAATGGCTGAGATATCAAAAAAGAGCGATTCTAATAAAGTGTGGGATCCACACTTTATTACGATCGCTTTGTTTTACCTTGTTTTTTTATGTTTCAGTCATTCCACCGATTTTCATCAAATAAACTGTGAATTTCTCTGAAAATGGTATGCTCTGTACTATATCATAATTGTTTTCTTGGTATCTCGCAAAAAGTTAAAAGCCCAATTCTCATCTCCACCAATACTGTACCATCCCTTTAAGTGGCGAGTGCTGGAGCAATTTGTGATATCCTCGTATGATAAAAAGTTGAAAATTATGGATGAATCCATACACAATAGTAAAACAGCAAAAAAGAATAGAGCTAAACGGCGAATTAATAGATTAAAAAATGATGTCTTGTATCACATGCTTTCAACAAATCTATAGATATTCGAATTCAATGTTTGTCCTTTTATTTCCCTGTTTGCTTTTTTTTTTTTTTGCATCTGCATTTTGCATTTTTAGAACTGAAATTTAACCATCCTGTGCAAGGGAAATTTAGAAAATCTAAGTCAAAAAATGATTAATATGAATATTAAAGGAAATTGAGAATGGAATCTGTCTCCTGTATTTCCGTGTGTGTGTCTTCACAGTGTACTAAATCTATGGAGATTGGCCTATAAAAGGAGGAGGTTGTGAACCTTTCAATTTTTAAAACTGCATTTCAAGAATCTGGTGCTCATTTTCTTTATTGAATGTTTGGAATGTTTTCAGTCCAAAAGAAAAGTGGTGAAGTGAATACTCAAGGCAGTGGAACTGGCTAAATTGGGATATCTGTCACTTTTTTTTCCGCGTCTGCGTCTTTGCTGTCTATAATGAATCTATGGGGATGGAAGAAAATGGGAGAGGGTGCGTGTGTGGTGCGGCTTTTGCATTGTGAGATATAAACTTGATAACTTCGCCCACACTTTTCAATTTTTCAATTTCAATTTATTTTTATATTTCTCGATGAAAAAATACATCAAATACAACAAAATTAAATGAAATACATGATATCCAGCTGGAGACATACATAGAATATTTCAAGTATATAGAACATAATTATAGTGGTCGATCTATGAAGTTTGGAATCTGTGAATGAATGCTAGAGAAATATGAAGGAGCCTATTTAAAAGTGAACTTGTTGAGCGTAGGTCCCAGTTAAAATCGAGTTAAAGATTAAGATGGGGATGTACAACAATGACCGAAACATAGAGAAAAACAAACAATATAAAAGGAAAATTATACAGTTATATGGCTAATTCTTCTCTAATGCAGGTTTTGGGTCGGATAAGCCACATGCTGTAGGAGGATGAACCATTGTCGTTCTGGCAATAATAACAATATGACTCAATATACACTCAGCAAAAAAAGAAAGTAAACACTTTTTCGAGATCATATTTTTCATAGAAGATTTTGGTGAAAATCAATGTATTATATAGCATTTTAAAGGTAATTTAATTGGCTATCAGGTTAGTAGGTTAATACAAAATGAAACAAAATGAACCGCCAAGGCACAAAAGTAAAAATTGCAAAATTTGATAAGTTGTCTTTCATTTGGCAATGCCCTTCAAGATAACAATGACAACAAAAAGCCAGTTTAACACAATGAGAGACATGAATGAAATAGCAAAAACAAGGTTTTTTTTCTCTTTGTCTCTTTGTAACTTCAAACAAAAAGAAAATGGGAAACTAAAGGGGAAAATAAGAATTTTCTGTTAGCTTAAACTTCAAACGATATAGGAAGTAGTGGCATAAAGATGATTAAATAAACATAATTTCTTGATTTTACTCTTCTTATTTAGTAATTTAAGGATTAATGAGATAAATCTAAGAATCAAATATTATCTACAATTTTCCTAATTTGAAAACGAATTGAAATTTCTACAATTTTTGTGAATATTGCTTCTTCTCTTATTTCATTGGAATATGGGTTTGACCTAAGCATGACGCAAATCTCTCGTTTGAAGAGGCTACACCCCCGTAAATAATGACAGTGTATATCTTGGCAATCAATGACTTAAAGACCAAAGATGTAAAACACCTGTTTCTTGACCCTGGCCTAATCTAAGCATCAGTCATCGCCACAGCGCCAGGTGGGGGGGGGGGGGGGGGGGGGCACCAGCGAGAGGAGGAGATTGTTTTGGTTTTGGCATGGTGTGTGTGTGTGTGTGTGTGTCGACAAACTTCTACAATGCTCTCCTTCTTATTCCTGTATTTTCGTTATTTATGCGTTTTTTTCGTTCGAAATGTAAAATGGATGACCATAGAATTTCTCAATAGAATATAAAATTGAAAACTTTAGAAAGGATAGAGAAAATTGAGTTCACTTTGAATGGTCTGCCACAGGCAGATATCCTTATCATGCTCTTACGTAATACCTTAGCTGCTGGAGTCATTAAACCCTGGCTTGGCCTCCAGGTTTGTCACGCCTGAGCAGAAAGTTAATTTGCAATGGACAAATACTTCGACTCCCAACTCCCAAACGAAAAATCTTTAGCGAGGTATAGCACCCCATCAGCTTCGTGGAAGTGGGGTCTCGCTTCAAACGAGGGATTGACGGCATGATTCTTAATTTTTCTCCCTTATTTTTGGCCTTTATTGATATTTTGGGCTTCAAAGATATTGTAGAGATCAAAGGTTTAATTTTGCAACTTAATTCATGTATCTAATTGTGTTAAATTTGTATTTTGTTCTTATTGTTATATGGAAGAGCACTTGCGCATGAATAACAACTTGTTCAATTTTGCAATTTTTGCTTTTGTGCCTTGGAAAAAAAAACAAAGATGTTCACTCATGCGTAAAGTTTCCCTTTTTATTGACCTACTAGGCTGATAGCCAATTAAATTACCTTCAATATGGTATATAATTCATTAACTTCTAGCCAAATATTCTATGAGAAATACAATCTTGAAAAAGTGTTTACTCTCGTTTTTTGCTGAGTGTATAACAACAATGATATGGTTTAGACAGTATTAGAAATTTATACATTGCGTGTATTAAGAATGGGACACAAGTCATGTACCTGCAAATCCACACACAAAAAAGACATTCAACAATCAGTTACAGTGCAGTGAGAATTAGAATACCATCTGTTACCTCGCCCCAACTGTCTTTAAAGAAGGATCTATATACTAGGTGTTTGAAAAAACATTTCCCACTTTTGATCCTTAATAATTAAAAAACTATATATCAGATACCATTGTCATTGATATGAGTAATAGCTGAATAGTGTACAATTTGGTTGAAGGTGGTTTAAATATGAAAGCATAAATAAGTTTCATGAAATCCATGATTAATTTCACAGTTACGTTCCAGATTTTGCTCAATTTTCAACCCTCTGTACAAAATTTCACTTTGCACAGGGGTCAATGGGTGTGTATGGGAGTGTGTGGTTAACACCCTGACAATGTTCCTCAACAATAGCCAGGGTTTGAATGCTTCATTATTTATTCATGAGAAATTACACTATCACAACTAGTCTTTATTCAGCCTCTGGCAGTATCTGTGTAAAGTCAAACGCCTGTCAATACTGTCGTTGAGTCGTGACAGTGCTCTCCCAACTTCAGAAAAACGAAATTACAATGAATACCTTCTGTTCTATCGTAAACATGGTGACAGGAAGCAAAGAGTATACACTTGTGTATATGGAGCCTTAAGTCAATCTACTGTGAAACAAATCGCCCCAATGATAAATGCTGCTGAACTCTTTACCAAAAATTATCTCTTTTTATCGAAAAAGCGATAAATTTGTTAGACTATTTTCAATAATCAGTAGACAGTTGTATTAAAATGAGGAACTTTAGATGATTTATTCTTGTTTATATCCCAAATTTAGTGATATGTGAAGCAAAATTTGCCAGCTGGAACGAAATGTGGTATTTGCAAGCACTTTACCGTGCATGAATTCAGACTAGCAGTGCCCAGGGCAATCCACATGAATTATTGATTAAGCATTCATGTGCCAGGGAGCGCGAGACTGACGCCTAGTCAACAGGTGGTTCAGGCATGTCCATTGTTCAGGGCCATTGTCAGCACACACTCACATACACATCATTGGTTCCTGTGCAAAGTTCAATTTTTGTACAGAGGGTTAAAATTTGACCAAAATCTGAAACCTTACTTCAAAATCAATCTTAGATTTAATGAAACTGATTTAGGCTTTCACGTACAAATTACCTTAAACCAAATTGTACACTATCCAACTATTACTCATATTAATGACAGTTTTATCGAATGAATAGTTTTTGAACTATTTTTGATCAAAAGTGGGAAATGTTTTTTGAAACACCTAGTACAATAGGTCATGAACACAGTGACAGAATTTGAGGGCGCAAACAGCTGGTCTCTTAAAGTCGGGTTTAACGTGACAACAACCCTGGAGTACAATACAGCGGGATAGTCCTGGACAGCACAAAACAGAATTTCAATGAGCTGAATTAATGTAATTATTCAATAATTACAATTTGCATTTAAAGGATGATAGTGATGAACAACCTGTGAGTTCAGAGGGGAGATCGTTGCAGTATTTCGGTCCCGCATACATAATTGTTTTCATCGCGAAAATTGTGCGAGTACGTGAAAGGTGATAAGCGTCCCGTTGGCGGGTGGGGTAATTGTGAACTTTTGAGGTAGTATTTGGAAAATGATCAATCGAAAACTAAGAAAATTAATGTTTAAGGCGAAGAAAAAAACCCATAAATCTTATCTTATTATTTCCTCAACAGGCACATACATCTTTATATGACCATGTAATTATATTGATATAATATGGACTGGTCTTGAGGGGTAAACGACATTCATTGCCTGAACTAGAACTGCATTGCCCGAGTCGAAGACGAGGGCATTGCAATTCTAGTGAGGGCAATTAATTCTTTATGAGCCATGGATGAAACCGCCTCTGTGCCACATTATTCTGAGACAACAACGTAGTCATGCTTTGGGAAAACACTGTTTTTCAAATCTATGTAACTTCTATACAGATTTCTGTTAAGCTGGACATGCATGAAGTGAGCAGAGTTGTAGAGAAAATGAGAAGCTTTGCTCTGATAAAAATTGTATGACAAATCGATGATTGTTTTTCTTTGAAATGACCACTACCTACATTACTATACAGGCATGGCTTTTGCGCACAAAACAGTGACAGAAACTTAGAATTTACACGCAATTCTATTAGGGAACACCGCATGATAGTCAATGACGATGTCTGTTTTTATAACTATGATTGTAAAACATGTGCAATTCAGCCTTTGGCTGCCAGACATGATTTTTGATAAAACCTGTCCAATTCAATTCAATAAAATGCAATCTAAATGTGAGACGAGCGGAAGCGCGAGAAAAGCTTGTACTGCGGCATTTGGCGATTTATCGATGGGTTTGGGCGGGTTTGTGGGTTTGAGCAGAATATGCGACGTTGGGACGCCGCGGGGCGCTGTCGACTGAGTCGGACGTGCGAGCATAAAGAGTTAATAGTCGTATCCCCCGAAAGTAGACAGTCCATACCATTCTTATTACCCATTTCAGGCATCTTGAGCAGTAAAATAAATCATTACAAGGTAACCTTTTACAACTTTCCAATTTACTGTACTGTTCACTCGGTGCTAGCTCAATCTCTACATTATACACCACACTGCGCGCTACATCCCTGTACACAGCTCAGGCACGCGGCGCGCGTTTAACAGCCAACTCACACAGACGCAGGGATAGTCCTCCTTTTTCTTTAACGTGTTAACCTATGGGAATTTGCCTTTCGTCGCGAAACCTCTCCGCGAGAAACTGTCATCAACAGTAAATTTTCCTCACTGGGAACTCAAGTGCCCGGACGCTGTATTCCCCTCGTTTGTTTGTTTGTTTGTTTTGTTTTGTTTTGTTTTGTTTTTTTTTTTGTTTTGTTTTTTTTGTTTTGGTTTTGATTTTTTTTTTACATGCAAATGCCACAGACGTTTGCCAAAGTGGGAAATATGGAAAATTTACTCCTCTTCTCCCTGCTGGCGCGTAACCCCGCGCGTAAGAAGAGGGGAATACAATTTCGAAGAACCACTGATAAGAATACCTGTCTGATACGGGTAATAATTATGTTTATCTTACATAATGTCAGTGACATTGGTTGCATAGTTTGCAAAGGGTTATCAACATGTCAAAAAGAGTGGAGAAATTTCCATCATCATTTGATATTTAATGACGGAAGTAGCAAAGACAACCACATAACACACACACACACACACACACACTCTCTCTCTCTCTCTCTCTCTTTCTCTTTCTCTAACAAACACACACAAAAAAGAAATACAAAAACAAACACTTTTAGCAGTATTGCACATCATACAAGGAGAGCAGCTCATACCTTACCTAACAAGCATACACAGACAACATAACCAATAATTGAGCTCTCCCTGGACTGCCGCTTCAAATGCCATGGACATTGTATACAGTTAAGTTATCGTTGGTAATGACATGGTTTAGAGAGCAACTTGCAAAGAGAGAGTGAAACTAATTTTATACATAACTTACAAAACTTGCTGCAGTATCTCTTGAAAGACTATCATAAACAGCCAAAGGTTGGTCACGTCCTCCTTTACATAATGCACTATATGCTTTAATGACTCAAAGAATATTTTCCTTCGATCAGACTTTGCAAGAGTATTGAGATTCAGATCGATTAAAAAGAAAACATATTCACAAATGGTATAATTGTTTTTCTTCAGCCTGTCACGTCTATGATCTATTTCCGGGGCAGTTTAACATTTTTTTTATTTTTTGTTAACAGGGGAAGGGGGTTGTGTTCTTGTTTGGATGGGTCATGAATCAAAGTTCCCTCCCTCCTCCATCGCGATGTCTCAATGGAACCTTCAAAAGTGTTCGTTATACTAAGCCTCTCCTTTTTTTTTTAGTTAGAGCCAAAAGTGTGTGTGTTTGTTTGAGTGTGTGTGTGTGTGTGTGTGTGTGCGTGTGTGTGTTTGTGTCTGTGCGGGAATGGGAGGGGGCTGTAGCACTCTGCCCCCCCCCCCCTTCATTCTGCGGCCGCTGATGTTCTTGTCTCTCCATTTGCCTATTACAAACACAGCAAGAACAAAGATTATTATTCATTAACATTCGAATAATACATTAAAAAATGTTATAAGCTGATGCTGCTGTAGAAAGCAACAGAATATTCTCATATTTTTTAACACAAATTGCAAAATGCTTATAGCTCTCGTTTATGTGTAATACTTATATTCATAGAAATAGAAATCTAAACCTGACATTTAACATTTCATTCATCAAATTGATAATTGATGTAAAAGAAAAAAGAACACAATAGATGTACAGTGAAACAGAATGCTATGATATTGTATATTGACCAGAGAAATCCACTACCCCCCCCCCCCCCACCCAACTCCTAACACACTACACACTAAGAAAAAAAGGTTCAATAAGGGAGCTAGAAGGGTTCGAAGTCGCGAAAATGGGTGCAAACTACACGATTTGAGAAAATGGTGGAACTTTACTTCTTATATGGTTCATTTTGGGTTCGATCTTGCCACGGTCATTGACGGTGCAATATTACGCCCCAAACTAGTCTCAAAACAAAGGCCATCCTATGGTGTTGCTCGGCACTAAAATGCAATATTACATATCCTTGTGCTGATATTATGAACATATATTTTTTGATATCAGGAAACTTAAATTTCTTTCATATTCTATAATCATTCATCGAGAGTATATTTTCAAATTAAGTTCAGTCCATGATGAAAGGGGTCTACTAAAAAAACAAAAGTAGAATACCTGATTGCTTGTCTGGTATTGACCAATCACATTGTACACATAACCTAGGAGGTTTAACAGATGAAGTTCCAACTGGATGTAATTATTCAAATAGTCGTCAGATTTCTAAACAATTCCACAGGTGCATTTGTGCCTTCGCTGATCGGGATTCGATGCCGCCGTCTCACTGAGCAATCTGAAGATTCATTTTGGACGTTTACATAATTTTGGCTATATTTTGCTTCAAATGAAATCCTATACTTTAAGATAAAAACATATAAAACAAAAGTCAATTCTGAACAGAAATATTATTGTGCAAAAGTGTTAATCAGAGCTGTTTCATGTGAAAGTGTTTAAACTGTACCCTGGATAGCCGGTTTATTTTATCACTTTTCCTCATGATTCTGACAAAGCGAACTGATATGAATCTTCAAATAGAATTCTCTTTCAATAGAAACATCAGATTACTGCCCAGGCATGCCTATTAGAATAATGTTCGTTTTATTTCATTTTTTTTTTTGTTTTGAGCAATTTCTATTCGTGTATCCCCGTGCCTTTAACATTCACCTAACCTATCTCTTATTGGTTGGGATGTCGAAACGTAATTACCATTTCAAAGACATATCTTTCTGTTTGTGGTTCATTCTTGCTGAGGTGCAATATTGAGCCCATAACAAGTCTCAAAGAAAGACCCATATGGTGTTGATTGACACTTGAATACAATATTGCATACCGTCGTGGTGCTACTATGTACATGTTTTTTTAAAGACATCATAAAACTTGATGTTCTCCCATAATTTCATAATCATTCATCGGAGCATCTTTAAATGAAGTTGAGTCTTTGATGAAAGGGTCTGCGAACAAGCTAACGAAGAATACTTGACTGCTCGTCTGGTATTGACCAATCGAAATGGAATATGTCACAGCATTCCCTGCATGCTTACTGTGCGATGATGGAATCAAACCCTTCTACACGCTAAAGATTTTCGTTGCGACTCGATCTCGGGACAGAAAAAAAAAAGTCAATATTTTTTCAAGGCCCTCAAATCTGGAATTCCATCCACTCTGATGTGAAATGTAAGAAAACGGTACAAAGTTTTCAGGAAGCTTTAAAACGTATTTTACTTGAAAGGTTTTCTGGAAGTTACCAATATCATTTTACGAATTTATAAGAGACTAGCAAGATAGGGTGTGTTTGTGAAAATGACATCTTGTGTATTGCTAATATGCGCTGGTCCATGTTTTTGTCTGTGTATGCATGTGTGTGTATGTGTGAGTGTGTGTGTGTTTGTGTGTGTGTGTGCCAATGTTTTTCTCTGTATATACAATGTATTTACTTTTCCGGGATTAGTTTTAAATAAGGCCAATTGCCTTCTCACTCACCCCTTCACTTGATATCTTTTGCTGTTTGTTTGCTTTGTTTGTTTGTTAGTCACATTGTCATTTCATTCATACCATTGTCACATTTTATGTATGCATATTTTATTAAGTGAACGTAAAGGAAATGATAAACTAAAATCATTTAGAGAGCAAACTCGCGGATATATAAGGGTGCAAACTACACGATTTATTTGTAAGGGTTGATTTTTTCCCCTTTTTTTCATGGATTCATGCACGGTAAAGCCTAAGGGTAAAATGCATGCACATGAAAAATGTAAGCACATGTTTCCGTGTGCTTGCAAACACCACATTTTAGAATGAATAAAGACTAGCTGTGATAGTGGAATTTCTCATGAATAAATAATAAAGTATTAAAACCCTGGCTATTGTTCAACACCAATGTCAGGGTGTTAACCACATACTCCCATACACACCCATTGACCCTTGTGCAAAGTGAAAATTTTGTACAGAGGGTTGGAAATAGAGCAAATTCTGTAACCTAACTGTGAAATTGATCATGGATTTCATGAAACTGATTTGTGTTTTAAACCACCTCCAACGAAATTGTACACTATACAACTATCTCCCATATCAATGATAGTGTTATCTGATATATAGTTACTGAATTATTAAGAATCAAAAGTGGATTTTTTTTTTAAACGCCTATTAATCCATAGAATACATTCGATGCAAAATAATGACATGGATGTTTCCTAGAGTGTCAATTCACGGACCCAGTAGTTTGGTCACCTGGTGTGGGCATGTTCATTCTTTTCTTGAACATGATTTATGAATTCAATGAATTGTTGAGTCGTGCAAACTTATGTGCACATAAGTTGACTCCCAGATGGCTCATTGTACAGCTCGTTCATGCGTGTTTGAGCTGAGCATCTAGCGCAAATTCCATTTCCATAGCAGATCAGCTCTTCTGAGGCTTTTCGTAGCGGCTTACTGCAACTCTGACTTCAAAATTATTTTGTCCACTTCATAATATCAAGACCCAGCAGATTCCTACCACGTGGAAAATGGTGAGTTAAAACATCATCGTAAAGCATGATTTGAAATATCCACAATGTTCTCGACCAAGGCCCTACTCTCGATATTACCCTTCATCAAATTTCTTGTATCTGTTATGTTTTTGGTTGTATAGCCATGTCTTATAATGTAGGCTTGCAGGCAGTAATATTAAAATGTTCATTTTAGAGTTCTGTTAAAACTGGCTAGTTTTATGCATGCTGTTTTCTGTTCTATTTTGTTTTGTTTCGTAACCATTCTGTGGAATTAGAGCAGCTTTAGCGATAAAATGTCTTGCTAAAGACGTCATGGCATTCCGATTTCAGATTCCAGATTCATTGATTGTTCATTTAGGAAATTCTTTTTGTTGGTACATGGGCGTGCACATAGGAATATCTACATACATGCATAAACTCACATATATTCATGTACATGTACACATTATAAATGATACAATTTTTACTACATACACAATTATACAAGCATAATTTATACTCACAATACAGTGAACACTTACATAATCACAAATTTCAAGTAATTCTTTATATTTACCGATCAACAACAAAACAAAATAGTTAAGAAAACGTGGAATCGGATATTCCTATAGGAAGTGTATCCTTAACATAACCTTTACGCCACCTCCCCCCCCCCCCCACACACACACACACAAACACACATCCCCAAGGATAATACATCGCGTCGTGCCATACCACATTTGATTAATAACGAATAAAAGGAACGGAACTGAAGTTGATGAATAATTGTTGATAAACTTATGGATAAATAGACTAGTGTACTAACTAAACTTATAATGGCAAACATTGCACGCTTATCTTTATGCTGGGATAATTCTCTGTAGTCAGGTAGTGTTAGTGGTAGACTTAAGTTCACCCTGTATGCAGCAAGGCAGTGCATAAAAATTTGAACTATACATTAAGCTGCCATGGAGAGAGTTATGTAGTCACATTTACATAAGTTAGCTCTTCTGCAAAATTATTACACACGCATGAACAGTGGCCTTGAACTCATGACACTTGATTTTCCTTTTCAGGTATTCAAGCAAGATACAATAATTTGCGCGCATTCTCCTGATCACGTAAACTGATATGCAATTCTGAAGGACAGAGTGATTCCTCAACAGAATATGTAAGTTTCATTAATGGATTAATCCGTAATACATGTACACTTGTATATGTATTTTCAGGTTATTGATTCATCTAGATTTTCAGCATGTGATATCCGTGAAGTATATTATATTAAAGCGTATTATTACACATGAACGCAGTTTTATCAGTTACTATAACGTAGCCACCGTTTAGTGGGTTGCGGAAAATTTGATAAGACTGTAGTGCAGTTTTTGATACCATCTATAATCGAGAGATATGTTACTCAAGTGGACCATTGCGATCATTCATTCTTGCCTTTTCCGTTCTACGTCTTCTCAGTTTTTTGTTTTTTTTTTTTTGGACTTTTTCCTGAAAACTCCAGGATGGATTGTAACTCATACAGGCAGCATCTCTACCCCGCAAGAATCTTCATTTTTTTTCATTTTTTATTTATTTATTTATTTATATATTATCTATTTTATTTTATATTATTTTATTCATTATTATTATTTTTTGTTTTGTTTGGGGGGGGGGGGTAATCTTCTTTTCTGTAACCAGTATTATCAAAGTAAATCAAATCAATGTTATGAATAAGTAGAGGGGGCTATATTTTCACTTTTTTTGTGTGTGCGGTAGCAGGATTAGAGGTGTCAACCATAATGGGCATCATTACACCCATTGCCATGGCCAGCACCCGGACCATCATCTGTGGCAAGCTCAGCAACGGCTGAATGGCCGAGGTCTATAAGTCTTACTCCTTTCCTAACTGTGTAAAATATACTGCAAACTGATGTGAAATTGGCATGTAATTTGATGTTGTCTTACTTTGTTATTTTATGTTATGAATAAGACTTTGAGTTGGTCAGGAAAATGTGGGAATATTTGAATATGCCCTATGTCATAAATGTATGCAGGCCTAGATAAAAGGTGTGTATTTTCATCTCAGTCCAAATTCACCACATTTTTCTTTTCAACATGACTTTACTCAGGCTATTCCACATTTATTCTTTTTTTTTTCAGCTCTAACTTAGTGATGTCGGCATGCTGTCTCCTAATTCCCCGTCTGCCTGGAGAGGACATGCTGTATGTCTGTGACAAAGTAAGTGCTGCACTTTTATTTTTTTATGGGAGACGGGAATTCCATCTGCTTTGTGACTAGAAATATAAGAGGAATATTTCTTTGCAACATTATCATGTTTTACTTATATGACAAAGAGCTGAAATAAATCTATCCGACCGGATTTGTTTAGAAACCAATATCAAAGCTTAAAGGGATGGTATAGTATTGGTGGAGGTGAGGATTTGGGCTTTTAACTTTTTGTGATATACCAAGAACCTACTTTTGATATAATAGAAAGTATGCCATTCTAAGAGGAATTCTAAAGATTATTTGATGAAAATTGGTTTTGAAATGGATGAGCCATCCAAAAACAAAATAACACGCAGCGATCGTGATAAAAAGTGAGTCCTATATTATATTATTATTGCTCTGTTTTGGATATCGCAGCTATTTCAAAACCATTTCTCATTATTTCAGCAAAAGACGTTAGAAACCTGAAGTAGATCTATGCAATCAATTTAATTTTCCATTTTCTGGTCAATGGTCATAGTTGCAACCTGTTAGTTTATGTAAGCAACAAAACCGCCTATAGTGTAAACGACCTATTTCCTTCGAAATTTTATTCAGTCATTATTTATTCATGCCAAAATCTCTTTCAGAACCTGGCAGGACTAAATCCCACAATCTTCACTGTGAATGCTGCGCACTATTTGGCTGGATGGTTGTGAAATCTGCCCGAATTCCTGTATACAATCGTGTCTTCCTTCGCTACAATGTTTCCGGCCTGCTGTGCTCTGTGGCTTTCAGTATCCCAGACAAGGCAGAAACACCCGATGCATACTTCAGCAGTACATTGCAAGCCTTGATCTGAACAGACAACTATCACGAAGAAAAACCTACGGCATTTCATTAACAATAATATGTTCAATAATTGTCTTGATATAGTTTACCAGCCTAAAGTTTTCATGGTGTATATTTTTACAAGGAATTGTCACCAGAGAAATGATGTTGTTCAGCTTGTCCCTCCGTTCGTACATCAGTCTGTTATCGATTATGGCAACATTGTATCACGAAGGGAAATGAAACGAAAAGTACAAGTGGACAAGTTAATGCAGGGAGATTACTTTAGCAGTTGAACACATCGTCACAAATTGAGGAATATCGGAAAATCCGTTGAAGAGCTATATATACACATATATACATTACGAGATGAGAAAGCTACATCTTTGACGTCAACCATGGAAAATTAGATAAAGAAATGTAAAGAGAATAGGCATAGTTTCACGTTTCTAGCATTACAAAAGGAGCACTTGATTTACTTCTTCCAGAAGGGGGTGGGGGTAATATTACCCTTAACATTATGGCAACGACAAATAAGTGGAGGCAATTTGTACTTTTCATTTAGAATCAGATTTTATGGAATTCCCTTGATATTTTCTTCATATACGTTTCCATACATGAAAGTGACACTGAAACTTTAGAAAATGCATAACTTCCACTGGATCATACGATTTTCCATGTTCACTTATGTGTTCTTATGATATTGCTCCAATCCACGGGTACATTTGGGTTTCATAACCCTTTAAGTACTGTTTGAGGTATCCAAATGAAACTTTGCATATGTATGTACGATTGGATGAAGTTACTTCTACCACCTTGTGGGTGCCAGCGTTCAAGGTCAAATATTGTAGGTCATTGTCAAATTCTACAATGTCATTTCGTGCTCTTTCTTTGTATCTCACCTTGTAAGCACTGTCGACATAGTATTGTGGTGTTCTTTTAATAACTTTCCACACTTTTGAGCTATATGACCACCAAATTCACTCCCCAGAACATCTAAAGATGGCTGTCAAGTGTTGATATTGGTGAAGTCCGACTCCGTCAACAGTCAAAAAGTCAATGAGCTTACATTTGAAAATCAGTGTAATCACAAATTCGATATGTGGGCAAGACATCACTTCGCTTTTACCTTGTTAGATGGTGAATATTTGTGAAGCTTCCGTTTCTAATTCATACAGCATCAGCATACCTTATGTCTGAGAATAGTGGTAAAGAAGATTAGATACTTTGGCAACAGCGTGTAAAATTCGCAAAATTTTATTTTGTGCCTTATTTGCTGAACAAACGTCGTAGGAGGACTACAACCTGCCATGCAGTATGGCGGAACAATTACTCTATTATTAGCGTCATAGAATAAATGACAATGATGTAGTTCTGAAGCATGCTATTCATTAGATACTTTTGCAATGACTCCATGTATACTTTTAATCGAACTAGGTATATAATCATCAATGTCTTGTACTTGAATAACGACAGAATGATTTCGGTGAGGAAAGTTTTCTGTCACGTCATTTAGGAATAAGGGAACGTGTCAATATTATGCTATTTGTTCCATAGTTATTTCTGAAGTGGTTAAATGTATTTTCCTTTAAAAAAAAATCATTTTATATATACCTACGTTGCATCCAGATGCTTATTCGTTGAAAAATATGAGCAATGTATTCAAAGGACAAAGATCATACACTAATGGGCCTAGGGTATACAACATTTCAATAGTTGTTGTTGTTTTGCTTTGTTTTGTTTTGTGTTTGGTTTTTTTTTTTTTTTTGGGGGGGGGAACACGGTTCAAAGTGTCCTGAAACCTTGTATAATACATGCATTTAGTCATGTATGATGCCAAACTGTTCCCGCTCATACAAATGCAGCCGTTCCAAGGAAATAACATAAGATTATTCTTATACTCCATGATTTGGTAATGCTTAAGTGGTTCATAAGAGTCCAGTGAAACTGTGTACAGAACAAAAAGTGGATTTGACAATGGTATACGATATCCGCAATTTACTCTTTGACGGGGT
This sequence comes from Diadema antillarum, assembly GCF_040938485.1. Classification (NCBI taxonomy): domain Eukaryota; kingdom Metazoa; phylum Echinodermata; class Echinoidea; order Diadematoida; family Diadematidae; genus Diadema; species Diadema antillarum. Next base: position 244,848 of record NW_027270986.1, read on the forward strand.
CTATCATACGATTAATATGTATAAGCACGGTAGTCCCCTATTCGGAAACTACAAGTTAGATAAGCTGCAATCATTTTGCACGCGACCATGGCGTTATAGCCAAAGGTGATCTGCAAATCACTGTGTGCCTACAGAGGATTGGAAAACGTAACAACTTTCTATGTATAGAACAACGAAACAGAAACTGGTGCATGTATTATTCTCAGTCACTTTGTTAGTCATTATGATGATTTGCTCATTGCAGTTCCGGAATCTCAGCTCGAGGGACTCGAGTTGATCACCCAAAACAAAATCTGAATACATAACCATGATAACTGCGATTCTGCCTAGTCTCCATTGGTAGCCCATAAGGGCTGGTATCAAGTTCGATTTTCATATTATAATTATACCTTGTATTTCGATGTTTTCATCGAAATGCCCGTATACCTGAATATGGTATGCGTATGTCAGTTAAGTATCTAAACCATAATAAATTGTAGTGGTAATCTAAGTGCCAAGAATCTCATGATTTGAATAAGTGTGAACACCAAGACATGTCGTGATAAGGACTTTAAGACAATTGGCATCGTCATTATAAAACAAACTCCTAATTGTAAGACATGTTTTAAATTTTAGATAAATTCATGTCTATGCTGGAAACATATCTTTCTGATGATTCATGATGACGTCACTGTTACATGAATATTGTACGCATGGAAATATGTAGGCCTATTCGTTTAAATGCATACAAACAACTTGTTAAATCCTCTTACATTTTTTTTTAATAGATATGGTGCATACTTTAGAATGTACGTAGCATGCTTTTGTTTTTTGAGGCTTTGTGTACTGGCAAAAAGCATATCTTATATAGATTATGTGAATAAGTACGTATTCAAGTACGTTTTGAATAAAACGTATCCAGACAAATGTATATCATATTTTTACCTCTTCCTTCATGCAGATGTATGCTCTTGCTTAGAGGGTTTGTTTGATAGATAGTGATAGTGCTCACCTCATTGGAAAGGTAATTGGGTAAATATTTGGTTTTAGTATGTCATTCAAACACAACTATAAGTTAACTTCTACATTAACATTTCAAAACTCACGAATTTCCACGCACACATTTCATGATTCACAGGATCCAAATTATACCAATCTTATTTACTTTGCAGAGTGCAACAACAGCATAAGTTTGATATACTGAGCAAACAGGCTTGCATTAGTTCTCACTATTCAAGGTTTAAAGTAGTTAAGTAACCAAATTGTACCTTGTTATGTGATGCTCAGTATATTTACCTTATAGGTATAATGTTGCAAATATGTGGTGCTTATTTCATCCATAACTGCTGCAAAATTGCTTCTTTAAAGGAGCCAATCAGTGTCACTGCCTGTTCCTCTAGAGAGGCAATATTGCCCAGTAATCTCAAGGTTCACTTGAGGTTATACTGGGCAACATTGCGCCTCTAAAGGCGTAGACAGTGACACTGACTGGCTCCTTTAAAGAAGCAATTTTGCTGCAGTCATGGATCAAAAAAGCACCACATAGGTGCAACATTATACCTATATATATGGCACAAAATCGCACCCTCAAAAGAGGCTACAATCTTGGAACTTAGGGTGCTTCTTTGCACCCTCACGAAAGGTGTAAAGTTGCACCAAAAGTAGAGGCAAGAGAGGGTGCAAAGTTGCGCCGAAAATTAAAGGGAGAAAGATCGCACCCTCAAGAAAGGTGCATCTCAGCACCAATTAGTGTGGGTGGAATGATGCACCCTCAAGAAAAGGGTGCAACTTAGCACCACTTAGTGTGGGTGGAAATATGCACCCAAGGGAACCACTTCGCACCCTCAATAAAGGGTGCAATGTTGCACCTCCTTTGGCGGTGCAAAGGTGCACCCACAGGTTGCAAGGTTATACCCTTGCGCAAGGTACCACTTTTGCACCCATTTCTCGAGGGTGCAAGATAACACCCATAGGGAGCCACCAGTGTGACATCACTTTGCACCCTTAAAAGGTGCAAGAATGAGTCATTTTTTCTTAGTGTGTAGTCTATATCTTTTCTCAATTAATGTCCTTCGCCCTCTCTTCCCCCGGGCCTTGCATCAGTCGACCTACACCTATATCTTTCTATTCACAAATACCTGACGGACACATGCATACACATACATACACACACACACACACACACACACACACACACACACACACAATATTACACACCTTGCACATACATCCAGCATATTCAAAATACATGATAATACACATACACACATGCTTACACTCACATTGTTAAGGAAACACTCCTGAACATCCTTCTCAAAACCCACTATAAAATTTGTCATCATATTTTTGATCACTTTCTGATTTTCTTTTGCCACTTACATATGAATATCATTAGCAATTGCAATTGATACAATTCTGCCAATAGTCACCATGGCATGACGTGAATTGATCCCGTTTTTCGCTATTCTGTATTTCATGATGTGTTTTCATAATGTACCCGTTTGTTATCATTCTATAAAGAAAATAAAAACAGAAAGAGTTTTGAGAAATATCAGTAAATCTAAAAAAGATCAAATCGCAGGTCTGTCACCAGCACATACCAAAGAAAATGCAATGACGACGATTGTCTTTACAACTGAAAAATTTGTTTGCAAAAACCGATAAGTCCATATTTGCCAAATGGAGATATTTGCGATTAAAGGTCAAGAAAAACATAGAGAATAATAAGAAAAGTTTTGCTTCTTTTGACCATAACTTCAAAAAGGTACCTTTATATGTAGTGACCAGTATATCATTTAAAAGGTATTATTTTGTACTTTATGACAGAGACCGTATCTCAAAATATTCAAAAATGGACTTATTGGTTTTTGCGAACAAACTCTTCAACTTCATTTTGTTTTCCTGTTGCAATATTATACTACTAATAACAACCAAGTACCCCCATATCCATTTTCTTCTTCGCTTTAAGTGTTATACAGTTTATCTGACAATTTTATAAATATCAAGTGTCGTTGTTGCAAAAATTAAACAGCTCAGCGGTGTGTAGGATAATTTCTTTGTCTGAATTCACTTCTTGCGATTGAAATGAAAGGCTGATTTCTTTTCCAGCCACTAAAGGACTTGCATAGAGACCAAGATGGGAAAGGATCGCGAATTTTTGAAGATGATACACCGTGTTCACACTCTTTTCTGCTAACTGAAAAAGGAGAAAGCATACATAGTTAATGCACAGTGTTCTCATACATTTAACCTTGAGGAACAACTGTTTGAATTAGATGCTGTTAGAATTATATGCAGGCGAAGTAACCCAGTAAGTGAAAGAAATATTATTCACGAAACAAAATATTCATGTCATAACACAAACGTTTTTACCTCAGTGGCAGTGAGCCAAATGCGCACAAATTTTGCACGTACTCCTATGGACAGGTAATCAATATGGAATTCAAAGGGTTAAGTCGTTAATTCTATACATACATTCTCTTAGCTGATTAAACACGATATTCGTCAGAGGTAATTTATAGTCTTTAATAGTTTTCCGAGCGCTGACTGTCGAACGTTGGAGGGTGTCGTACTCTGAGTCACTGGAGCTTCCATAAGCGTCGTCTGAACACCATTTCAATTTCTCGTCCGACTGACGTTGGTCCAGACTTTGTGGTGGAAATGTCTCCGACTGCATATTACTCGTAAAAGAACCGATGGGCCTTCTTGTCATTCCTGTGGCGTGGATTTGGCCAGTGGGTTCCTCCCTAGTACAATAGACATTCGACCTGTGATTGTCTGGAGCTCGGAAACCACTCGCTCTTTGTGCGACACGACGTGAATCTCGGCGGAAATCTTGGCCGACATCAACAGAAGATAGCTGCATGCTACCATTGCCAATGCCACGCTCATCTCTCATCTTCAGTGTACATGGTGTAGCTCTTTCAATATTCTCTGCTTGCTGCTTGTCGCACACCAAGAACCAACTACCTAATATAAGAACTAAAACGACAACTGTACCCCCGTAGATGAACATGTTGAAATTCTTTATTTCCTGGTTATTCTGTTTTACATCATTAGTACGTGTACTGGATGAAAGAGTTAACTTTGGCAAGGAAGTCATCGTTGATTCGATTGAGGGTGCAACTGTCTTTGAAAAGGACATCAACGTTGATCTGGTTTATGGTGCAACTGTAACTCTGAACAGCATGCCTTGATACACAGGTGCAGCACCAAGTTGATACATCTCAATATTAATTTTCCCCGCTTCATCTTGTGTAACATGTTGTATGGTAAAAATTCAACACAATGTCCCCACGGTCCATCTGACGTATGACCAATGATACATCCTTGGTCTTCCATTTTTGTCTCAACTGACACACCTCACGAAGTAAAGAAAAATTTCCAACAGCTCCCAGTCTACGGTGTTTTACACTCACACTCAACTTCACTGATGAATCATTGCCTGTTTCCAAGATGCAGCTTACGTGTAAGCGGTGTCCCAGTGGCACGGAAGAAGGCTTATTGCAACTGTGGTAATACAGGATCGATCCAAAGCACAGTAAAAAAAGACAGCTGCCCGAAACACACACTAGAAATGAAAGGACCGAAGGAACCATGGTACCGGTAACAAATTAAAGGACAGGTCCACCTTCATAGACATGTGGATTGAGTAAATGCAGCAATACTACTAGTAGAACACATCGATGAGAGTTTGAGGAAAATTGGACAACCAGTTCAAAAGTTATGAACTTTTGAAGTTTCTGCTCAGTCACTGCCGGATGAGAAGACTTCTACAGCTTGTGATGTCACATGTGTACAACGATATAAAGAAAACATGAAGAAAATTCAACATTTTTTTTACTTTTATCGCATAATAAAAGAACGCTTGACTTGCCTCTTTCAGAAGGCAGGAGGAATAATATTGCCCTTAACATACGTCAATGTCAAGTTGAGGAAATGTGCACTTCTTTTCAAAAAATCTAATTCTATGAAATTCCCTTTATATTTTCCTTTATGTACGCATGTGACATCCTACACTGTAGTAGTCTTCTCATCCATCAGTGACTGCACAGATAATTCAAAAATTCATAACTTTTGAACGGGTTGTCCGATTTTCCCCAAACTTTCACTAATGTGTTCTAATAATAGTGATGCATTCCCTCAATCCACATGTATGTGAAGGTGAACTTGTCCTTTAAGATCAACCGTGGATCTCGTAAAATTCACAGATGCCGTGTTGATTACAAACGACGATTTTGAACATCAGTTGCGTGACCGTCCTTTCGCCACTTTTTCCACTTATAGAAATGATAGACCCTACTAAAGAATAACAATGTCACAGCTTTCACTTAGTTTGGTTTCGTCATGGCCCATTGTGCGGTCGCAACTCGTACAAGTACACAGGAAGAGCGGAGTGAACGCAAGAATTATAATACGAAAGCCGTCAATTCTGAGAATATGTCATGTGCGTGGTTCTGCGTTATGTATGTTATATAAAAGATTTTTAAAGTTTTTTTTTTTCACCGAAACAAAATTAAGTTTCATTTAAGTTGAAAATTCTATGTCTCATACTTTTACAAACGCCACATGTATTATAGACAGAAGAGATCTATTGCAACGAATCAACTACCAATTTGATGAATAAAATGTTAAATAACAAGTTTAAATTTCTTATGAATAAGAGGATTAAAACCAACACATGCTGTCAGGGGAAAGCTCTGTGATCAAGTCCGATGGCGCCGGACAGGCGTCATCTCACAGGTGGTCAGGAGATCGTGGGTTCGAATCCTGCTCGAGTATGTACGCCCATGATTTTTATTCATGACTACTACTAAAACACTGATCAATTCAGTGCTTTTTTTACGTCGACGTAGGGCAATTTGTCAATCAGTTGCCATGGAAACATGTCGACGGAAAAATTTCATGAATTTGAAGAAGAGATCTAGCCATGCATATGGCAGGGCTCGACAGTAACTTTTTTTTTTCCGATGAGCCATCCGATTTAACAGCTTTAATGGCCCAAACAAGACGTTTCAGCTAATAAAACCTTTAAATTTGAATATTTTGGTGGCCCGAAACAGACATCTTGTGGCCTAAAACTAAAGAAAATGTGACAATCCATCATAAATCCATTATAAATGGGAACATTATAGTTCCCACTCGGGCGAGCCAAAAGAATTATTTAGTGACTCGGCATTCAATTTTGGTGGCCTCGGGCCATCGGACAGACCACCGCAAGTCTAGCCATGTGTTTGGACAGTTTGAAAAGTATCCTACACTGATCACTGCTGATTAAGCCCTATAGCCTGATAAACATGCGCATATAGCTCAAAAATTCTAAATTCGATTTCATATCCTTCAGATTTCTTGGCAGTATTCCATGGACAAGTACAAATGAAGGCAGTCATGGGAAGAAGAGATAGAGTAAACTGCAGTTTTGTTTTGTTTTTTGTGTCTGTGTTTTGGGTCTTTTTTTTGGTGTGTGTGTGTGTGTGTGTGTGTGTGTGTGTGTGTGTGTGTTTACAATGATACAATATTTCCCTTCCCTAATAAATTTTCGTGGTATACCTGGCCCAGGTAGGCTACTCGAGGTTTTGATGAGCTGACTAGGGCTACATTGGGATGAAATCCCTACCAAGGTTAAAAATTCCTGACCAGATATTTTCAGCTGTAATTAGCAGTGTTTAGGAAGTCAAGTGACGTAAAGTGCTATGGACGTTTATTTTCATTAGATTATTGTGGTGAAGGGTCAAACGTCACCCTTATGGAACAAACACATAGTAACTATGTGAAATTGGGACATTTCAACATAAACCACACTGTGTGACGTGTGTATGTTCCATAAGGGCAGTGTCAGGGGTCACTGTACTTTTGTTTTTTTTTAAAACCCAAAGAAATGTAATTTCCTATAATTGGGAATGTTCAGTGGAACCTCAAGTGGGTAACAGGATATTGAAATACAATACTGACGAATATGTGCATTGACACAAATATACTTAAGTCAAAGGTCCAGATTGATTACTATATTTACGAAAGCTCGGCTTAAAATGATATTTGCTTTCCAGACATAGCTCCAGTTAGGAATTACTCTTCGATATATAGATGAATCTACACAATTAGTATACCAGCTTATATACAACAAAAAATACAAACGTTCAAAAGATATTAAAAAATAGGTTTTGGTATGCTTCGTCCCTTTTTCTTTGCCAAGCACAGAATAGAGATATCGTTGTAAAATTGAAAGGCAGATTTGCCAGACTTACCAGTAGTTGAAGGTATAGACTGTAACATTGTTCAATCCCCGAAATAACCGTAATGTAGATAATGATTTAATCCTGATCTGTGTAAAGTCTTGAAGATTGCATCCGTAGACATGAACACTGTTAATAGTTCTTGCCACTTTCCTTCCAAAGTTTTTTTTTTTATTATTTTTTGCTTCCGTTGTCTTGATGTGTGCATGTTGCTTTCTACTCCTTATTTCTAATATAGGTTTTCCCGGTCAATTTCATACTTTTGTCATTCAAATTCCTATTCCGAGCATTCGATTTCACGCATTCCACGCTCGCAGCACTGAATCAACAATCAAATTAAAAATCCGGTCATTCGAATTCACTATCCGAGCATTCAAATACACTGTCGGAGCATTCAAATTCACTATCGGAACATTCAGATTCACTATCGGAACATTCAAATTCACTATCGGAGCATTCTAATTTAAGAGAGGAGCACGCATTTTATCAATGAGCATTCAAATTCATGTCAATCTCGTCGGTCATTCAATTTTTGAAGTAGAGGTCCACCTGTTCATTGGAAATTTTGGACTCGCGCTTAGCGAAAAGGAATACATATACAGGCACATGGACATAAAATGGAGGTCCCATGTGTGAGAGAGTCACAACTCATGCACTTGAAAGATCCCACTTCATTTATTCATCGCAAAGAGCAGGGTGTTTAAGGCTTACATCCAACTGGACCCCATATGGAAGGCCAGCTATTGCAGCTGAATATGGGTTATCCAGCCATCTTCTTTGATGGAAAATGAAACAAACAAACAAACATTAGGTACTGTATAGGCCTACAGACGAGCATAATACGGAAGGTTGGTTGACACCTTCGAGGAAAAAAAAATCGACTATATTGAAACTGATACATGTACATTTTATACGTCTTGTTTGTTGTGTATTGCTGTCTTATTGGTTTAGTTTTGCCGGACTATGTGAGATCATTGTTTGTCAGTTTGTCTTTAAAATGATGAATTGTCATTATGTGGTTGGTGGTGGGGCGTTGTCAACATGCAGTATCACCAAGAAATATGATCAAATTGTCGTTGTATTGTTTGGATGCACTGCTGATTGGATCTTACAATTTGAAATTTATTGAAGAATAAACAAAGAATACATGAACAGAAAACAATGTAGAACCTGTAAATAATCATAATTACACTATATGCAAGCCTTCATTGGTTGTGTTGGCCCTTTTTCCTTTCTGAAAAAGTCTACTCCATTTTCCTCGTTAAATTGATTGCACGAAGAAAAACTCGATCGCCTAAAAATGAAATTGAACGCTCCAAACAAGTTCATCAGGACTACCACTTGACTATCGCATGAATTTGAATGCACGAGTAGGAAGTCGGTGCTCGCATTTGGAAATTGAATGCCCAATAGTGAATTTGATTTAACGAAAACGAAACAGAACGCCCATAAATTAAATTGATCGCTCGGATTCTGAATTTGAATGCCGGAATATTTCTGCGTGCGTGCGCTTTGTGAATTTGAATGGACATTAATGAATTTGAATGACAAAAGTATGAAATTGACCGGGAAAACCTATATTACATAACATTTGGGTCTACTTTATTGGGTCAGTTTTCACGACAGACCTCGGTGTGTCCTCATGCAAATTAAACACTGCATGCGCTTGTTAATCCATATCCCAGAACAAAAACATGCTTTTCCCTGTAGAAAAATCATGTGTTTAATTTTACTTGGTTATTTATATAATGGTATTGTAAAATTGGCATGCTTAAAGTATAGGACGATCCCATTTCTTCTTGTAGATACACGTTCAGAGAGAGTGTGAAGTTACATTTCTGTTGCCATCATTGTACTAAGTCTCTTACGAATGTACTCTTATAATTATCATCATTATCTATTTTTCCCTCCATGAACTGTACACACACACACACACACACACACACGCACACACACACACACACAGACGATAAAGGGAACCACATACAGCATACATGCATAAATTCATACACTCAACACATTTAGACATACAACACTAAGATACATGGCCTCATTTTGATCATTCCTAAAAAGTTTATCTCAACATTAGATTACTCATTCATTCTGAATTTGTTATTGCAAAGCATGTGTAAGATACACATGACGGGAAATGGAAATTGAGAAAGTGATGAAAATACTTTATTGAAGACTACTAGCTTTATTGTGAGTTTATTACAGCTCATTAGAGAGATGTTGTGAAACAGGAGTTGTTTGCGACACTTGACGCTCCATGGTTTTTGTCCATGGTTTAAACCATGGTTTCATTTGTACCGCCTTCGTGAATTCGGGCCATTACGTGTATTAGCCGTGTTGTTGAGGAACACTATTAATTAAACAAAAATGAGGGAATGGCCACGATTAACTGTTTCGCGAAAGGAAGCCTTTTTTTGCGTCTGGGAGTGTTGTTCTTTGCATGATGTGACAGGATATTTGGGAAATCCTGGAGTATTGCTATGTATTTCTCCTCCGTTTTATCGTTTTGATTGAATGCAGGTGTGTGTTGTGCTTTTCTGTTATTTTTGGTTGTTTTTTATTGTTGTTTTTATTGCTGTTTTTACATAGATTTGTTTAGGTTTTTCCTCTTCCACGTAGAGCTCATAAGAGCTATGTGAATAATAATTCGTGATTCTACATAAAGGCGAACTGGCACAAGTCTTGCAGGATTCAATATCGCTATACTGCAGATGTAGGAGTGTTCTGTATTGAATTGGAGTTGGGTATAATTTGGATATATCAATGTTTGACCTTTGCATATTATATATATATATATATATATATATATATATATAATACCAAGATCACTCAGAGTTATTATTGTGGTCTTTATATTAGATATAGCTTCACTTCCTATGTACAAAGTGCATATTGATTTTTACAGAGTGATGGTGTATAAAATGTAATACATGTCGCAATAATAACATACGTAACAGACTTGTATTAAAATGATCGGCTTAGCCTTAGACATCAGAGCAATCAAGTGACCAGTCTTTCATTATGCCTAGAATACCCAGAGGGCCTATAGAGTTTTACCAATACTAACGACCGCCCAGAGGCACGTGTGTGACTGTGGCTTGCAATCATCACGCTCACTGACGTCACAATTTCATATACTTTAGCAATGCCAATCATTTTTACTGTAAACAATATCTAAGTCCTGTTCAGTGTATTTGGAACATTTATTCAGATATCTTGGAATTTAAGCAAGTTATACATGCACACATGCAGCTAACTGTTATCTATTAAAGGTAGTTAATAGAAGCATTTTACTAAAGAAAAAAACAACAAGAAGATGCAGCGCACTCTCTGATAACTGCAATGCTGTGTGTCGTGCATGTTACAACGTTGCCATGATTTTATATCCTGTTCTAGTGCGCTGCTTATCCATTACACTAGCACCCTTTGATTTCTTTGCGATTACAACGATAATGAAAGTGAAATCAAAGTATGATAAAGCTTTTCTCCATTGTGGTAATTAATTCACGGTTTGCTCAGCAAAACACTTCAAAATGCATTTACAATCAATTTATTAGCTCGTAAAAGACATCGGCTACGAGTCATGAGGCCAAACGCTAGAGCAAATATTGCAGAAAAAAAAGTGTAATATGAACTAAAATTTACAGATTCCTTTGTTCGCTATTCTTCTTCTTTTTTTTTCTCTTTTTCTTTTTGAAGCGTGTTAATCTATACACGCCCACGCCAAGAAACAACATAAACACTGACTGGATTGCCTCCAGGGTATCTGTTTCAAAAGGTGGCATAAATGCATTTTTTACATGTTGCAACTTGATCATCCACTCTTAAATCGATACCAAAACAAAGTTTTCAATGGACACTTCAGGTGATTAAAAATCGGCAAGATTAACTTAATGCCTGAGACACTAACCATAGAATAAGAATAAGCATTTATCCCGGAGCCTTCCTTGTCTATAGGAATGTACCGATGTCGTTTCTACGAGGAGAGCTAAACTAGGGGACCATCCTTCAGAAAGACACACTTCCATAATATAAGAAGCGCCGAGGGTGTGATGAGGAGTAAAGTCACCATTACCTAGGAATGAGATTTTGCATATCCTGATCAAATTTGGTTGTTCGTATACCGGGAAAAGTGCGCGGATCTTGCATGCATCATGACTTCGAGAACATCATTAGCCTCACTGTTTTTCATTCCAACTCTGCTATACCTTTTCCCAGCTGCTATTTCCACTTTGAAAATACACTGCAGTCATTTTGGGGGAACAAATGTATTACACTTGACAAACTATTGCACCTGCAGCACAGATAAGACACTTGGCTCGAATGATGAAATACTTTGGTCCTTCGTGAATGGAACGGCTATTGAAAATTGTACTGGAATCCAATCATGTAGCACAGGAAATTTAAGTGTCGGTGGAACAATATCAAAATATTATACTCAGAATACCATGACAAGAGAAGATATGGAATGTTCCGTTCGGAGGCAAAATGATTCAGTGATAACTGTGACGACAGCATTTACTCTTCCAATGGAGACGATGCTACACCAATATGTAAATATTGATCTCTGGAATCCAGTGAAGATGAGCGAAAATAAACGGATATGGACAATCCAGTCAAACCTTGCAGATATCGTTGAGAGCAAAAACGAATCTTCTGTTTTACAGCAAAGCATCAAAAGGAGGTGTAGAAATTCTGAAGATGTGAGCTCTCGTCAGAAAGACATCAACACTAAAAGTCTGAACACTGGCTCTGAAAACTGTGCTGAGCAGGTTACAGTTTACCTTACAACTGAAGTAGAGAACGGAACAAACGATTGCAATATGACTGAATTTTTCAGAAAAGGAACATATAAGCTGCTTATCTCTCATCTAAGTTATCAGTGCTCTTTCCACAAAGATTTGTTGAAATCGAGCACTCCCGCATCCACGTCTCTTTACAACACTGACGAGCCCTGGACACTACAGGACCAGGAGACCAGTAGTTCGGTCAGGCTAGAATATACTGGAACGCCGCGTGTGATTTCTACAGCGAATGGCGCAACTCTATTTTCATCCACAGAGGCAAAAGCTGTTCTTTACAAGACCGACAATTACAAAAATAATGGTAGTTATCATTTTATAGAATTACGAACTCTATCAGTTATCGTTACTGTGACAGTTCTTGCTCTTCTTTTTTCAGTGGCCAGGCAGCAACTTAAAAAATGCAATTGTCATCTACCAGGACACTTCGAAACAAATCAATATCATAGAAGAACTCATGACTTGAATCCGCGAAGCACTGGTGACCAAACTTTGCTAATTGATGATGATCGTCAAATCAGTTCTGAAACGGTCTCCAACTGGGAACGAAATATAACAAATGCTCAGTTTGACATTCATTACTTCCGTTTAGACCCATTGCCACCTGTACCTGACGGAAACACGCAGCTTGAGGAGACTGGGGAACGCGACGAAGTCACGGTGGAAGACGTAGCTCTGGAACTATCGACAATGAATCGCTCGGAAACAGAAGAACGGCGAGACATAGGAGCAACATCTCTGAATCATGTTCCTGGAGGTAATATAAACGAGGAGGATGACAACTTCATGTATTGCGTAATTGATAATCGTGAGATGGAAACTTTCAGCGCTCCATCCGATGATACTTCTACCTCTTCATTTCCTCCACCCGTAAGATCGTCTTCCCTTGTTTCACAGCGGTTTTCATTCAATGTTCCGAATAGCGAGACTTTAACTACTGTTCTTAGCCCAAACACGAGCCCTACGGAACGAAATGTGTATGACAGACTGGCAAGACCAGTGTTTGCCCCAAGACAAACATCATTCGAAGACACAAACTCGCACCATTATGCCCATTTGTGAAAGTTGTATATATAGGACAATTACGTCAGGTGGACGTTAACAGTGGATAGTGATGCCAACAGTGTATATGGGAGTAGATTTTGAAATCGACAACTTAGTCGCCATGTCACAATGGCACGTCGTAAAGAGATGAGAGCAAAAATCTTGAAAAAGTGTTAACAACGTTCGTAAAGCAGTGTTACATTCAATAAGATATATTAATGTCTTTGTGTGTGCTAATTAGGCCTTCTTGAATTGGACATAGAAACATTTTTCACACTTTTTTATATTGCAGTTTGACTCAGTATATTATGTTAATATCCTATTTATCTTTTAGAAATTTTACTCTTTCACGAAACGCATTCCCTGACGATGATATCATTTTTAGGTAAAAAAAACTAAAGATTTATAAAAGACATTTCCCGAATGGATAACTAGATAGAGTTAAAGCGAGAATAGCACGAAGAAGAGAATATATAATTCATGCTTTTGTGGGTTTTTTCTTTTCTATTGAAAAAAAAAAATTCTCTTCAGGTATCACACAAAGGGAAAAAGATCAACCAGTGGCTTACAGAACGATATTTATGGTTGAAATGTTCTTGAAGAGACCATGTTTGATATAATTATCATTTACCTCAAATTATTAAGCACAACACAGACTAGCGGTTCCACAAAAAGTATGTAATGTCTGTACATAAATAATATATTCATACCTTAGTACTTCCATTGTTACTGATTTCTCGACTTTCCTTTGATGTATTCAATGAGTTATTAGTAAAGTCAAAATGTACATTACTATTTTTCTTTGTATATCATCTAATTATCGCCTACTCATCTAAATAATGAGTGGTGGATTCAAAGTTCTACGAATATATGAATATATTGTTAATTTATATGATATTTGAGTATTTGATTTGAAATTTTATACATGTTATAATTATAGTCCGTTGTGGTAAAAGTATGTTGTGTATACACATATGTATATTCGTGTATATTCACTACTCTCCTGTAAGTATTTGTATATCTTCATATTCTAAATCAGTTTATTTTATTTTCACTTGTCGGTACTGTGAAACCAGTTTTTGATGGAATATTGTCTTTGAAAGAGTATTGTATTCATAGTTTATATAATAAGGCTCACTTTTTGCATCTGTTTAATGAGAATGATTATTGTGTTGTATTGGATATTGTTTTGTTTGTACATTTATATCAAGGTTACGCAATTCAGTCTCTGGGCTGCTATGTACTTTTCTTTTGATGATATAATCCAATATTTTTTTTATCTATCTATAACTTATAATTTATAAGAATGATGTAAATTCTACTTATTCATCCAGTCGAAGTACAAAGATCGTACACGTTTTTAATTCAAATGATTATACAATGTAGAGTCATCATAATTCATATGAGGTGGCCCAGTCACCGGGTTCAGTCAGCAGTGTGTCTGCCTCGCTATCGTGGCTCAGGTTCGTATATCTCAGTAATGTCATGTGTAAATATGAAGTCCCTCCCGTTAGGATTTAAACCGCGACTGAACCTAAGAACACCCAAGCCCAGCAGCAACATCAACTATAGAGCTCACACGGGCAAATGATTCCCCATAGAGACGTGTGTTGAAATTCAAAATTCAAAAAATACTCTAAAATAGCTGGGAGAAATGAGGTGTTTCATCTTCAATAACCTGGATAAACAAGATATACCCTTTCATCCATCAAACTCCCAAGGCTGGTTCTTCGGCTCAAACTCTGTCCAGGGGTTCGCAAAACCAGACTACGAGTTCATTTTCACTCAAAATTACCAATTTTCTGTACATGCACCCAATGGAATATATTTCCTTCAAATTCCATGAGAAAAGTTTTCATCTTCCAACCAAATTGCAGTTTGTAAAGGAATTCATACTCAATGTCTGCATCTATTCAGTTTTTTGCCAAACTGCATAATTAATTTTTTGATTTTTTTTCTTCATTTATTTTGGTATCTTTTGTACGAATTTGTGAAGGGGTCTTGGACATTACATTGTATTTACAGGTGTGAGCCCTATAATAGGGTTCACACGGGTAAATAATTCCCCATAGAGACGTGTGTAAAAATTCGAAATTCAAAAAATTCTCTAAAATAACTGGGAGAAATGAGGTATATCATCTTCACTAACCTGGATAAATAAGATATACCCTCTCATCCATCAAACTCCCATGGCGGGTTCTTCGGCTCAAACTCTGTCCAGGGGTTCGCAAAACCAGACTACGACTTCATTTTCACTCAAAATTACCATTGTTCTGTACATGCACCCAATGAAATATAGTTCCTTCAAATTCCATGAGAAAAGTTTTCATCTTCCAACCAAATTGCAGTTTGTAAAGGAATTCATACTCAATGTCTGCATCTATTCAGTTTTTTGCCAAACTGCATAATTAATTTTTTGATTATTTTTTTCTTCATTTATTTTGGTATCTTTTGTACGAATTTGTGAAGGGGTCTTGGACATTACATTGTATTTACAGGTGTGAGCCCTATAATAGGGTTCACACGGGTATATAATTCCCCATAGAGACGTGTGTAAAAATTCGAAATTCAAAAAATTCTCTAAAATAACTGGGAGAAATGAGGTATATCATCTTCACTAACCTGGATAAATAAGATATACCCTTTCATCCATCAAACTCCCATGGCGGGTTCTTCGGCTCAAACTCTGTCCAGGGGTTCGCAAAACAAGACTACGAGTTCATTTTCATTCAAAAAATTACCATTGTTCTGTACATGCACCACAATGAAATATAGTTCCTTCAAATTCCATAAGAAAAGCTTTTATCTTCTCAACCAAATTGCAGTTTGTAGAAGAATTCATACTCACTGTCTGCATCTATTCAGTTTTTGCCAAACTGCATAATTGAATTTTTATTATTTTTTTCTTCATTTATTTTGGTATCTTTTGTACGGATTTGTGAAGAGGTCTGGGACATTCCATTTTATTTACAGGTGTGAGCCCTAAAGGTTTCAAAAGGGTCCCTAAAACGGACCGAAAGCTCTTCCAACCTGGTTCTAAAATTCAACTTCGCACAAAGGGCCTGCCATAAAATGACCGCTCCGTCCTTCCTCTTACTTTATGGCTATCTTATATTAAAAGCATTATTGCTTCCAGATTGCGATCTAGATTTTATCTAGATTGTATGTATGCATAGTTAACAATAGAGCTGAATTTGAAGTGCTCTATCTTTCGTGCAAAAAGAAGGGAAAAATGTACTTATACAGTTGACAGTCAAAACAAGAGAAAGCATGAAAGCATTACGCATCGTGTGTCATCTTACGGTTTCACTCTGAAGTCTCATGGTAATACAAACCGGGCAATATTACAAAGATTTTACTCATGCCCTTGTTTGAGCAAGAAATTAGCCAAATCAGCCACAATTCCCAAAGGTGCACTTCAACTTATGGCCAGGATCGTGTGATCGAGAAAAGTGTAACGAGCATATAGGAAATGAGTGATGTAAAATATGACTCATATTTCCATGGTTTGTAAGATTTTAAATAGTAAACTTAAAATTTGAAAGAAATAACTGCTCGACTCTGTTTCAGACAGCAGTGCAACTCTATTTACTTCTTTTATTGCATTGAATATCAGAGTGTGATTAAGTATAAAAAAATGCTCAGGTAAGAGGGCATTATTGAAGATGCAGCGCACTCGATGGGAATTGAAATGGACGTGTAACAAGCACAAGGCGGAGGGCAAGTGCATGTTGCATTAATTTCCCGAGCTTAAACCTGTGTATTTTTTTTTATTATTATAAAATGGTTCTTTGAACTATTGTCACTTTGGCCTACCTTATTTCATGGATGAATATCAGTAGGAGCTACATTATCGATGTCCGAATAAATACTCCAGAGACACTGGTACTGAACGCGAAAACTTGTTTATGGTAAACGAAAGGTGACTGAGTGCGCGCTTGCAACTGACTGAGCGCGCACTGCTAAAGTATTAGTGAGGTTCACACCTAGATCCCTTTACCTTAAAGCAGAATACTAAAGGAAACGCATATTTTGTTGGATTATTCCCCCATTTGAAGCATAGAGCATGTTAAACACGCCGGCCTTTAATTCATCCATTTAGAAAATTGCGTTTTGGAGAACGGCTGCTTAGAAAAATTGTATCCTAAATCATGCTCAATCGGAAGATCCGTGGTTATTTTGGGGGCGTGTCCATGACGTCATGGGATGAAAGGCAAACCCGGAAGTATCACACAACAGCCTAAGCTTACATGTATGCTCTCGATGAGAGCGTGATGTCGAGGCTCATACCCCGAAATCCCAAGACATTTTTTATCAGAATGTCACAAAAAATGAAATAAAATTGTTTTCTACTTCAAGTCTCCTGTGAAATCACATATTTCCTCGTTTAAATAGAGTCTGTTACGTGTTATTTAGGCCACGAATACGAAGCTGTCAGGCCTAGTGCCTGTACGGTGGTGCTTCGTAGTCGATCAGTCACATGCATGCGCCCATCACCGGCCGCGTATGTCGCAGTGCAGTAGCCTCCGTGTATCAAAGAGCGGGCGAGAAGCCTGAGCTTCGTACCTCTTTGGTACGTACAATGTATTATATCGGCAGTTCCTCGGTAGTAATACAGCTGTGTACGCCATATACATGCATTTAGCGAGTCTATTTTTTCGCGAATCGGGACTTGCCAATAATTTTGCGAGTGCTTAAATTCGTGGTTGTGGAGTACACCACGGTAGGGGGAAATATATACGGAAAGAGAGTTAATATTTTCTCGTGTTTTTAAATTCGCAAAAAGCACCAGGTTCGCGAAATTGGCGAAAATAATAATTTAAAAAAAAACTCGCGAAACATTCGGCGTACGTGGATCGCTAATGCTAGATACCACGCAATCAATGCGCGGGCATCGGCTAAGTCGAAGTCTTGACTAGGCCGGCCGGCCTATCTGGTGATAAAATAAACGATACAGAGCACTGCGATTTTCATCGATAGTGATAAAACTTTGATGGACTCGGTGAAGTAATGAATGGATCGTGCAGTACCTAACTCTTGCTAGATAGAATGCTGATGAGCTGTGAACGGGAGTACGGAGTGAGTTAGCCCGACCAGACGCTGTAAGTACGCTGTGCGAATACCTGTCGCGACGTACTACGTACAGCGACTGGGCTGTGTATAGTTAGGAATGAGTGTGATGTGATTGATAATACGTAGCCCGACCAGACGCTGCTCTACTTACAGCGACTGGGCTGTACTGTTCAGTTAGGACTACTGCTGCTCTGAAGTACGAGATCAAGTCAGCACTAAGCTCGGTTCATTTTCAGTTCAGAATAAAAAAAAACTCTTACCCATCTAAATTTTGAAGTCTACCTGGCATTGGTCCTGCGTCACCAACATTGTCCCCTGGCCTGCCGTGTGGCAAGGGCTCGTACTGCCAATCTCCACTATTAAAGTCCGTCCGCTTCAACCGGACCGCCCTGGGCCTTCCCCACTAGCTCGCCCGTAGCGTCTCCCTCCTGCGCCCCGCCGTGCGGCTCGTCAGCAACATCTATCTCTCCAACTTCACCAGGGTCATCATCACTAGTTTCATCATCGTTATCATCACTAGTGTGTACTGTATCACTCAGTTCATCATCGCTCCCACATTCAAATTCCACCAAGAAATCATCCTGATCATCACTGTATGGCCTTAACGTACGATGTCGCGCATTATCGAAAAACAAACTTTTAAACTTTGTATGCAAATACTATCTACAACAACTTGTATGATACAATGCATGCATTATGCGCGCGGGGGCCTGATGCGGCGATCGAGACCTTGCGCGATTCCTTTCATCCCATGACGTCATCGGCAAAGCCTCGAAATTTACGCTGTGACCTAGATTTCAGGGGGTGACAGGTGTAAATTTTCAAAATCCTCTAACTCCACTTCAAAAAGGCCATTTTAAACGATGTAAACGACAAATTGTTCTATGTGTCCCACTCTTTCACTTCGTATATAATTCTATTTCTTTAGTATTCCCCTTTAAGGTTTTCAAAACCTCGAGGTTTTGTAAACCATGAGGCACTAAACTCCAAGTTAGCGTAGATGTAGACGCATATAGTTTTGAAAACCACGACAAAGCCTTAAGGCGAAGACACCACGACAACACCACAAGATTTCTTAGGGTGTTGTCGTGGTTTAAGCGCGTAGTTTAAGCGCGCTGTGGCAGCGCGCTTAAACTATGACAGATGTGAACGGAGTTTTGTTAACCACGACGCTCAGTTTTTTCCACAATAGTGCGCATACAGCAACCCTATGTGCAAACTAGGCGCCCTTTATCTTCTATCGTAGTTAGCTTTACCTCGAGGTTTTGCTAACTGCATGTAGGTGTGAACGGCATCGAAGTTTTGTCGTGGTTATGGGAAGGAATTTTTGCGCTCGTAGTTAGTATAACTACAAGTTTTTGGATAGGTGTAGACATGGCTATATGTCATTCAGCGTGAATACGGCAAGCCCAAGCCACAGTCATGCGCGTACTATCTCAATTTTCCGCATTGTATCATCATTTACTGGTGCCAACCAGGACCATCCCTGTTTTTGCATTGTCTTATTATTTTTTCTTGTACAGTTATGTTACAGATTTAGTTATTTGGTTATTTGGTTGATTGCATAACATTATACGATTTTTCCCCCTGTAAATTTACGTACCTTCATTGTACTTTTTCATATTGTTTTTCTTTCATTTTTGTCGATATGTAATGTCAAATGTATAATTTACATGGTTATCTCCAATACCCTGATTGGGTGACATGAGATAATTAAAATTGTCATTGTCATTGTCTGAGCGGTTGTTCGTACGCGATCAAATAAAAGGTAAAAACTAATGACCGCTGGGCGCATGTTACGCAAACTTAGAGACTGGTCACGTGAATGATCTTATCCAATCATTTCATTAGGATCCATGTAACCATTTTATAATCATCAGTATCAATTCATGAAAATGCTAAGTAACAAAATGGTTCTGGTGAAAGAGGGAAATTACATAAATAGGACAAAGAATGAAAGGCCTATATCAATGATAACGGGGACAAATTTATTGTTTATGTCACAGAATCTGCCCGATTTCCATCCTTCATAATGGAATTAGCGGAACAAAGAAATTTCATAGCCTCTGAGAACTGTTGGTAGACGGCAACTCATACAAGAATGAAACGGAGGAAACAATGTGCATTCAGTAAACTCAAATTTAATTGTCTATAACTATGACTTTTGGTTTTACAGCAAACAATAAAAAGGGAAAGCGAACATAAATTCTCCCTGCTCAGTGGCTTCCTGGCTCTTAAGAATTTATAACGTTTAACTTAAAATGGAATTATTTCACCTCGATCATGCAAATGGCAGTCGACGGATGTATACGCTGTGTGACGATGACGTATGACGATGGCGATGTAGGTCGATGACGATGTAGAACCCTGGTGCTAGACGGTGGCGTGTTCTGTCGTATATAGCGAGTCGTCGCGATTATTCCCATTCGCGCGGTCGGTTTCCCGACGGACGCCTTCGCGATGTCTCCTCAGCATCCAGGAATTATGCTTAGCGGCGTAGGTCGACAGTCTAGGCTCCCTAACTGCCTCGGAGCTGGTCGACAGTCTATGACGCCTTCCCGTCCCTGCCTCTTGCACTGGGTCCTTAACCCTTCGGGAAACCCGGAAACCCTTCGAATATTGAAATGATCAAATTACTTAAAACCAGAGCACTGGAGCACATTCACATTATCCTAATTAACGTTCAAATTACCTCATTATACCAGTGTATTTAGGCTCATGCAATCACAAACAATAACCATTATATTCATAACTGGAATTTCTTCTATTGACATGTTAACCAGTTTACATTATTTACATACTGAAGTGCTGATTTACAAATTCCATACAAATTTACCTTAGTGGAGGAGAGGGTCTGTCACTCCACTCGTGACGATACTTGCTAAGGAGCATATCGTTATATTGTTTTTATAAAACTATTGGTAAATTGTGCATTAAATCCACTCAATTCCGGGTATCCAAAAAGACAAGACCAGTTTCAAGACTAGATCATCAGTTGAAATATTTGGACGATTTTGAATAAAATTTCTGTACATCATAATTTACATGAAACATGCTTGTTATATAAGGTGACAATGGTTTATCATGGATTGGAGTTGCTTGAGAGAATGTGTCATTTGCATTTTATTCAGGCCTTGTAATTTGAGGACGTGTAAATGATTTAAACAATTTAGATGTTAGTGCCCCCTGAGCTCATTTTGTGCATATTTCAATAGCTTTCTCTCGCAGTAAGAACAAGTCTTGAATTCGGCATGAATGAATTCGGTTTTCAACAATAAATTATAAAATTCTTATAAGACAAGATATAAGCACTAAAGAGAGTTTATAGCAAAATACGACAGGGTAAGTCGTATTTCGGACAATGTAAGATGTCCACGAGAGATCGTTGGATGTAGGGAATTAACATGATCATTCCAACCAAAACAGAACAGAAAAATAAGTCAAGTTCAAATCACCAGAATTACTTTGCAAACCAGGTTTAATGATACATTTTGTAAATACATACAGGTAAATACCGGTATATACAACTTTTGGATGTGTCTATAGGGAACTCTTTTTCTACAAATACATTTTGTATCTTACTAATATTTAAAGAAAGCTAATTAGACAATAACCATTATAAATTTGAGCACAACTTTCATGCAAAGATCCAATCATATTAAATAGTAATATATATCATTACGAGAGACAAGAAACAGGGTATCGCCTGCATATAAGCTAGAATGAAATTGCTGACAAGGATTTACAACTCCATCTATATAGTAAAGACAATAAAGGTCCAAGAATGGATTCTTGAGGCAAACTCGTAATTATATGTTTGAAAGGCAGGTGACGATAATCATTAACAGATTATTCTTTTCTACCACATATAGGTAATTTCAATTTTCTACTTAATAGGTAAGTTAGAATATTCACCACTGGCACGGTAGCAATCCAGTTTTGGAAGTAAAATTCCATGCGAAAGCTTTAGAGAGATGCATAGATACAGCTAAGAATTGTTATCACCTCTGCGTTCTTGAATGATTTTGTCTTTTATTTCCAAAACTGCCATATCAGCCATTCTGACTGTCGCATTTGCTATAGCATGCAGAAAACTGAAGAGACGAGTAAAGACTATTTTCTCCTTATCATATTTTTGAAAACACGGTGCACCAGATATCCGACCATGCCGACGGTAATTTGTCAATATGCAGGGGTCTTCTTTCTTTAAAACTGGTGTACCTTTGGTATACTTGCAATTTTTTAGAGGTTGTAATGAAATATTCAACGACAATTGAGACGTACGACATTTGAAAATAAAATGTTTAACTGCTTGTGTGCTTTTATTGCATTTAATTCCTGTCCATTGATTTGTGTGTAATTTGTTCGCATTTCACTCACTGGCACAGACAGACTTAACAATATTTGGATCGATATCTTCAACACCAATACTCTTTCCAGATTTTAGTGTCTTCTCAACTTCCAAGAAGGATATCACCTGTTGCGTTTTGTTTCAAAAATAAAGTATTTGTGAGGGGGGTTTAGTCATAAAGGTACAAAAAATACACTTCATATCACTTGAATGATCATCGGATATGTTTGGCCCAATGCTTGACGAAATATTCATTAAGATTTTCATCAATTTCCCCGGGATCACAAGTCATTATGACAAAAGGTTTGCTTTCGTTTGGCTGTTATTGTTGTTACTATTGTTATTGTTATCACTATTATTATCATTATTATTATCATCATCACCATCCTCATCATCATCATTATCATCACTGTTATTATCATTAATGTTGTTGTTGTTGTTTGGTGCACTTTTCTCTTTCTCAAAAACGAGAAGTTAAATTTCCAGATCTCTTTTGTATTGTCTTCAACCGTGTCAAATGTTTTGCATATAAAGATATGAGAAGAGGTGACAGCTCAGATTTCAATGATGAAATGAACCCAGGAAGGAAGTACACCATCCTTTCAAAACTTCAAGTTTCCTGGTATAAAGTCCCTTGACAAGAGAGAAAAACAGAACACTTATTACACTTATCATTCAAGGAGATTGATTAACAACATGCGGACGGACTGATATTATCATGTGCACGTGTTTAAACACGCTATTCACATTGTAAGATGTGACAAGTCTAGAGGTCAGATTGATGGATAGGTGATGTTTTTTTTGTGCGTGTTTTCAGGTGTTTGTTTTGTTTTGCTTATTTTTTTTTCATTTAATTGTTTATAACCATTGGGCATCCCTGTTTACACCGCTGGCAATCATCATCCAACATACCAACTCCTCAGTAGGATACCCAATAACGTAAGCATAATTTGTGAATGAAGTTTGAAGGTCAAGTACAGGCTTTTTTCCGTTTTCCACAACAATTTGATATCTAAACGTAAATCTCACTTTCTTCAGTGATAGAAATAATGCATGTAAATTTGTACAGAGAAAACACTAATTACTGGAAACTTACAGTAACGATACATCGGATATGAAAGAAATACAGAAATGTCACCAGTTCCAGAGTGATTCTTAAACAAATCATGAGCAACCTCCATCACTGTTGAATCCCGTATGTATAGTAAGGTATGTGTTTGCCCTTCAGCATGACTTTCTGACGTAAACCTCGTCTGTAGATACGCCATAACTTCTACTTGATACCAGACAGATCCCCATTAAAACAAGGAAGTAGCAACAACTGCTGCGTGATTTCTAATGCGTCTTCACACGTGTTCAAGCACGAACGATTGGTGGACCACATTGTTTAAGATTTTTAAAGGCCTACGTTATACAGCAAGAAGATGCCATTTCGTTATTCTTTTTATCTTAACTTATTAGTGGGGGCGCTGTGATACAGTGGAAAAGACTCCTGACTCCCGATCGGAGGACCCGAGTTCGAATCCCACCCAGTGCTTTCGTCCTTGGACAAGATGTTTTACCCAGTGTCCCTCTCGACCCAGGTGTAGGGTAATAATAATGGCAGGGCCCTCTGGTAGAACAGTGGCAACACTGAAGAGGCTACCCTGGGTAAATAAGACCTTATTATTATTATTATCATTATTATTCATTTATTCATCAGTGTATTTTTTTGTTTTGTTTCAATGAGTAACTGGTATCTTTTCTTGTTGGTTTTTGTTAATCATATCCCAAGGCATAGGAAGTGGAGATGAAGATAAAAGAAATATAACCTTGAGCCCTTTCACATCCCCCTACACACACACACACACACACACGTACGCACACACATTCATTCAGAGAGTTTGCTCTGCGTTATAATCCTTGTTTTATTGAAAATGACGATAATACATAAATACTATCAATGATACAATATAACGTGCATTTTACTTTACATTGCAGTGAATGGGGCCTGAGTTTTCAAATTCAAGCTAATGACAAAACATAAAGAGATAGCAGATATTTCCATACAGACTAGAGATAAAACAACATACTTGCGGATTCATATTTGTTAATGACATTTCCTCCGGAAAAATAGTAGTAAAAACAAAAGCATTATAGTTGGCAATATTATTTCTGCTTTAGTGTGCTGTATCGAATATTGTAGACATTAAAGGAATGGTATACAATCTCGGTTGAAATGGGGCTTCAAGTTTCCAACGTATTTTGATGATAATTTTTGGAGATAATGAGAAACCTCGTATAAAAATATGAAAGAGCATATAATTCTAAGAGAGATTCAAAGTTTAGTTGATGAAGTTGGTTTTGAAATGGCTGATAGGGCCTATCCAAAACAAAGCGATCCTAATAAAAGGTGGGACCCTCCTTTTATTATGATCTCTTTGTTTTTCTTTGCTTTTGGATATCTCAGTCATTTCAAAACCGATTTTCATCAAATAAACTTTGAATTCCTCTTAGCACTGTATGCTCTTTACCATTTCATGCAGTGGTTTCTATGTATCTCGCAAAAGCTTTAAAGCTGAATCCACATTTCAACCATAAATGAACCATTACAATATCCACCCCTTTAAACATTGTATGACGAAAAAATTCTAGAGGACCTGAGGGGAAGGTGTTTCATCAATTCAGTCAGCGCTGACAAGTTGTGAGTCTCTGAAAAGTTCAGCAAAATCTGTGGATTTGATTGGCTGTGAAGCTCTGGTCACTGACTGTTACCTTGGTGATTTTCAGAGACTGAGAACTTGTCAGGGTTGACAACTTTCATGAAACGGTCCCCTGATGTACATTTCAGGAACACATTAAGCAAGAAGACGTTCTGAAACAGACTTCATGAGCAGCACACACTTCAACATCACCTGAATATGACATACTGGCAAACAAAGGAACAATGAATAGGCCTACATGACGAAGGAGGTTATTCTGTCGATTAATGGAAAGTTTAAATATTTACGTAATATTGGAAACATGACCTGAAATTGTGCTGCCAGTTATTCTACTTACTATTATCATTTAAGCTGAATATTGCTTTCCACATTATACATTATATGTACAGTGCGTATCAATAAAAACACAACAAGATTTGATTTCAAATTTGTGAAGATTGTGTTAACTTTACACCAAAGTGAGTCATTATGAGTAGCAACATCTTAACACCACACATCTCCTCTTTCCAATGACATCTTATTTATTCATACACGGTCATGGGTGGCTGAGTAATCATTCTTTTTGGACAATGGGTCAAATTGGACTCGAGACTAAGTTTAGACACTGCAAGAATCAATGCACTTTATTAGAAATTAAGTTAACAAATGGAATAATGAAATTAATAATCGCAACTTACCATTGTCTTCTTTCGGATATCTCTTTTTAACATTACATCACATGCCCCTCAACATGGCCACCATTCCTTTCCACACAGAGATTAGCTCTTTTCTCTATCTCACGCACAGCCCTGTGAATCATTGGGGCTTGGTGGTGTAGAGCTTCAAACTCATCAGTGATTCTTGTCTCATGACTGGAATAGAAATCCTGAGCATATCAAACCGTTATGGAGTAATGAACATCATGAATTGACTCCAATTGAGTGTGATTTCAGCATACTCTGTAAAAGTGGATATTTTCGCGTGACTAATTTTTCGCGCTTGGCCGGGTCGGAAGAGTTTCGCGTGTTTTTAATTCCGCGGAATCAAGACATCACGCACAGGTACATATGGCAAGCAAAAATATTCGCGTGCCTTTATTTTCGCGCTAGTTTCTGGTTGCGCGAAATGCGCGAAAATTTGAACACCGCGAAAATTTCCACTTTTACAGATAACCTAACGACTTCTGGGCACTGTGACTGTTTCAGCCCGTTGTCAGCCATGACAAGTTGTCAGTCTCTGACACTTACAGTAGTAACAGTCAGTGAGCAAATTTTTTCACTCAAACACAAACAGAATATTTACGAAAATTGTTAGATATCGACAACTTGTAAGGTTGATAATGCTAACGAAATGATGCCCAGGACATATTTGGCAACATATTTGGCGATTACAAGTTTGTTTGTTTGTTTGTTTGTTTGTTTGTTCTAACTGTATATATATATATATATATATATATATATATATATATATATATATATATTTATATATATAAAGCGCATGTTTTAGAAACAAGACACCTGTTTGGTGTCTTGTTTCTAAAACATGCGTTTTCCTCGCCAGGATAAAGCGTTTTAATGCCATTTTAGGTTTTAATCTTATATATATATATATATATATATATATATATATATAGACGATGAAGACAAACAAGTTGACATATTGCATTAGAATCCAACTTCATTTATTTGTAAACCAAATTTTCGACCCTTGCACGGATCTTCCTCAGGGTATATGTATATATACATATATATGTATATATATTATATATATATACATATAAGAAAGTATACAGCGAAAACTTTGAGCAAAGAAAATGAATTTCCATCGGAATGGAAACCCATTTTCTTTGCTCAGAGTTTTCGTTTCTTGTCAGTTCTCCCTTCGTTTGATTCATAATTGTTATCATCATTATTATTATTATTGTTATTATTATTATTATTATTATTATTATTATTATTATTATCATTATTATTAATATTATCATTGTTATATAAGTACGTATATATATATATATATACATATATATAATATAGAAAGAAAGATAAAGGAGAGAGAAATATATATATATCATAACTATTAACATGTTTGTAGGTATGCTTGTATAATATCCAAAGAAGGTAATATTACAAGGATAGTGAGGAATATTGATAACCATGGTACTGTACATGAAAATTGTGAAGCAATGCACTGGCAGTAGGAGTACATCATTATGCATGATAGTTTCATTAATATTATCCATCGAGTTTGAAGACATAAAGATAAAGCAGTGAATTTCAGTTTCCATTAATGGTATTTTGAATAGTGAATACAACTAAAAACGACCGCCAAAAATAATGTGTCAATGTCTGATTCCAGAACATGGAAATATGTAATAACACGGAAGATAACAACTACTAGTCACCTACTAGTATAATATGTGCACCAACAGGGCAGGTGCTGCATGTCACAACATGTATCTACTGCGATGACGAAAGGTCTCGCAACAATATTTTCTAAAGAAGCGTTTGTCAAAAATTCGAAAAGTAAACAAAACATGATTTATCAAATACAAAAAAAAAAATTAAAAATCTAGAAAATGCACACAAACACGCACGTACACACACGCACACACGCGCGCGCACACACACACACACACACACACGCACACAAATCAACCACTAAATCCTCAACGGTCTCAGAGTAATTTGGGTTGTTTCATTTTGAACAATATGAATTATTCATTTGTCACGGAGATTTCTGCCCAAGCTCTCACAAGGGGTCCTTAAAGCTAGAATACGTGCTGTTTCACTTTAAAAAAAAAATGCCCACTCTTTAGCGTGCCTTCACATAAATGAAGGATGGTACAATATTGTTCCTTTTTTTCACATCACTCTAAACCCGATTTTCATGACTTTTTAAATTGATTACTTTGTAGTGTCTGTAGAAAAAATATGTGAATTGGCCTGGGCAAGTCCATTTTACTTACAGGACGTGCGATAAGACCATTATGGTCCGAATGTTGTAGCAAAATGAACTGCAGAGGGAGACATTGTATCTCTTGCCGTGGGTGTTGTTGATTGTTACGCGAATGCGATACTGCATGATTGGGGCAATAATTTTGAGATATCTGAATACCTGCTGTAAAGACACGAAAAGACTGGATAAAAAGAAATAGTCATGATTATTATTACGGTGTTTGGTCACTCGGTGTAACTTTTATTTTAGGAACATCTTTAAGTATAATTTCGTGGTGTGTTGTCTCTAAATTGCTTGCAGCTTTTGTGTAAAAATTATCACCTACGTTTCTTTTCTCCTACACTTGTCATCATTTACCAGTTTCTTTCTTTTTCCTTTGGGACTTTACACTGGAACCTTTAGGCAATGTGTATGAGGAAAAACGTACTTTTACAAATACTACCTTGTATTACAAGTACTGGTACATAAGTACTTGTACATTCGTTAGATTGGCCAAATGCTACTGCATTCACAATGTATTTGATACAAATCGGAGACCCTGTCTATAAATGGCTACCTGTGTATGAAATCCCTGGCCATTCTTCGTCTTTCTTGGGCAATGAATGGATGGCTACATAGCCAGCAGTGGCGTATCTAGGGAAAACGGCGCCCGGGGCAAGCGCGAAAATTGCGCCCCTAATTTCTGAAAAAGACTAGTGTTCAACCCCAACCCTATCCCGGTAGAGACTTTAAGCAAAGTCCACATGATATGCTTTTCAAGCCCTTAAAAGGGGTCTTTTGAGGGTGATTTAAATGTAATGAATTTTGATAAATTTTGGCGAGCGAGCGCAGCGAGCGAGCCGAAAATTTGTGTATTTCAGCTGACAAAACATGGAATTCTTGTCATTTTTTGCTTATCAAATCGTACAATTCTAATCAAGATAGTGACGGCCTTATAGATAACGATTTATCTATACCAACAAACTGAGTACTTTAAAAAATATTCTAAACCAGAGGGGCATTTCATGAAGCATTTTGTCCGACAACTTGTCGCACAAAATTTGCTTTCAGCCAATCAGAAGCAAGGATTTTAGTAGCTTTTAACAGTTTGTCAGACGAAATATCTGACAAATTGCTTCATGAAATGCCCCCCCCCCCCCATGTACGCGCGAGTGAGGCGAAATTTGTATATTTCCGCGTCATCATCACGTTTTGTTCTTATCTCCTTTTTAATTTTGATAAATTTTGGCGAGCGAGAGCAGCGAGCGAGCCGAAAATTTTTGTATTTCAGCTGACAAAACATGGAACTCTTGTCATTTTTTGCTTATCAAATCTTACAATTCTAATCAAGATACAATGTATAGTGACGGCCTTATAGATAACTATTTTTACCAACAAACTGAAGACTTGAAAAAATACTCTGAATTAGTACGAGCGAGTGAGGCGAAATTTGTATATTTCCGCATCATCATCACGTTTTGTTCTTATCTCCTTTTTATTTTGATAAATTTTGGCGAGCGAGCGCAGCGAGCGAGCCGAAAATTTTTGTATTTCAGGTGACAAAACATGGAACTCTTGTCATTTTTTGCTTCTCGAATCTTACAATTCTAATCAAGACACAATGTATAGTGACGGCCTTATAGATAACGATTTTTACCAACAAACTAAGGAATTAAAGAAATACTCTAAATTAGTACGAGCGAGTGAGACGAAATTTGTATATTTCCGCGTCATCATCATCACGTTTTGTTCTTATCTCCTTTTTGTTTTGATAAATTTTGGCGAGCGAGCGCAGCGAGCGAGCCGAAAATTTTTGTATTTCAGCTTACAAAACATGGAACTCTCGTCATTTTTTGCGTATCAAATCTTACAATTCTAATCAAGACACAATGTATAGTGACGGCCTTATAGATAACGATTTTTACCAACAAACTAAGGAATTGAAGAAATACTCTAAATTAGTACGAGGGAGTGAGGCAAAACTTGTATATTTCCGCGTCATCATCATCACGTTTTGTTCTTATCTCCTTTTTGTTTTGATAAATTTTGGCGAGCGAGCGCAGCGAGCGAGCCGAAAATTTTAGTATTTCAGCTTACAAAACATGGAACTCTCGTCATTTTTTGCGTATCAAATCTTACAATTCTAATCAAGACACAATGTATAGTGACGGCCTTATAGATAACGATTTTTACCAACAAACTAAGGAATTGAAGAAATACTCTAAATTAGTACGAGCGAGTGAGGCGAAATTTGTATATTTCCGCGTCATCATCATCACGTTTTGTTCTTATCTCCTTTTCGTTTTGATAAATTTTGGCGAGCGAGCGCAGCGAGCGAGCCGAAAATTTTTGTATTTCAGCTTACAAAACATGGAACTCTCGTCATTTTTTGCGTATCAAATCTTACAATTATAATCAAGACACAATGTATAGTGACGGCCTTATAGATAACGATTTTTACCGACAAACTAAGGAATTGAAGAAATACTCTAAATTAGTACGAGCGAGTGAGGCGAAATTTGTATATTTCCGCGTCATCATCATCACGTTTTGTTCTTATCTCCTTTTTGTTTTGATAAATTTTGGCGAGCGAGCGCAGCGAGCGAGCCGAAAATTTTTGTATTTCAGCTTACAAAACATGGAACTCTCGTCATTTTTTGCGTATCAAATCTTACAATTCTAATCAAGACACAATGTATAGTGACGGCCTTATAGATAACGATTTTTACCAACAAACTAAGGAATTGAAGAAATACTCTAAATTAGTACGAGGGAGTGAGGCAAAACTTGTATATTTCCGCGTCATCATCATCACGTTTTGTTCTTATCTCCTTTTTGTTTTGATAAATTTTGGCGAGCGAGCGCAGCGAGCGAGCCGAAAATTTTAGTATTTCAGCTTACAAAACATGGAACTCTCGTCATTTTTTGCGTATCAAATCTTACAATTCTAATCAAGACACAATGTATAGTGACGGCCTTATAGATAACGATTTTTACCAACAAACTAAGGAATTGAAGAAATACTCTAAATTAGTACGAGCGAGTGAGGCGAAATTTGTATATTTCCGCGTCATCATCATCACGTTTTGTCCTTATCTCCTTTTTGTTTTGATAAATTTTTGGCGATGGAGCGCAGCGAGCGAGCCGAAAATTTTTGTATTTCAGGTGACAAAACATGGAACTCTTGTCATTTTTTGCGTATCAAATCTTACAATTCTAATCAAGACACAATGTATAGTGACGGCCTTATAGATAACGATCTTTACCAACAAACTGAGGGCTTGAAGAAATACTCTAAATCAGTACGAGCGAGTGAGCCAAAATTTGTATATTTCCACGTCATCATTACGTTTTGTTTTTATCTTGTTTGATTTTTTTGGCGCCCCCCCCCCCGTATGTTCGGAACCGTTGGCGCCTTCTTTTGATCCAATTGGCGATCGTTTCAGAACGAAAGAAATTGCAGCCGCTGCTCAGTGAAACATTTTGTCTGCTAGATATAAAATGACATGTGTGAACTTAATAGACATTGTCATTTTGTCGGCTTCATCATCAAATTTTGTTCTTACCTTCTTCTTCTATATAAAATTTAGAGAGCGAGCGGAGCGAGCAAGCCGAAAATTGTATTTCAGCTTACATAGAATTCTTGTGTGAACAACAATAAACATTGTCATTTTGTCCGAGTCATCGTTATGTTTTGTTTTTATCATTTTTGATTTGGTTTCCTGCCCCCCCCCCCACCATTCTTCCTCCTCCCCCCCCCCCCCCCCCCCCCCCCTCCGGTGAGTTTCTTCTTCTTCTTCTTCTTCTTCTTTTCTTTTTTCTTTTTTTTTCTTTTTTTTTCTTCGTTTTTTCTTTTTTTTCTTCTTCTTCGTTTTTTTTTTTGGCGCCCCCAAGGAGTGGCGCCCGGGGCACGTGCCCCCCTTGCCCCCCCCCCCCTAGATACGCCACTGATAGCCAGGTTCAATTGAGTGTAAGTAGGCCTTTTGCTACTGCTGCAGGTGAGACGTTGGGCCTATTCTGCTTTGTTGTTTCGTTGAGGGCGCTAACCGGCTAAGCACGGGAATCCGTGTGAAGCATTCCTGAGAATGAACGGGAAGTGAGATTTGCGCTTTATTGCTGCACTGAATCTTGGCGAACTCACTTGTCTCTTGTTGTTTGTGCTGTTTTATATCTTATTTATGGTTGCTTGAATGTTCAAATACACAGGCTCAAGTCAGAGAAAGACTGATTGATTAACTTGATTGTTTGGAGCGCCCAACAACTCTCTTGTGATGACTGATTGTTAGTAATTGAATACAAGAGTTGTCATATTCATATAGGAATGTCAATTATTAATGTATGACGAATGATAAGGGCGAGACGGTTTGTTTCGACTGTCTGACTGCCCTCTTCACTACATGATTCGTCTGCTTTTCTCTATGATCCCGTAACAATGATTTGCATTACAATACAGCAACAGTCATGAGCAATCTCTGTTAGTGGGAACAACTTCGGTGTACGGCATATACCACGCGCTGCTGTACCCATGGTAATAACACCTTTCCTAAATACGGCTAATGTATTAACCAAGTACAGGTTAAACAAAGTAAAGGCTGGGATCCATAGGTCACTTTCCTACAAAACAAACAAACAAACAAAGAAACGAGATAATATTTTACCACTATAGTATAGTGGCTATTCAAATTAACATGGAAAGTAAAGAAGTACATTTTAACTCATCGACCCTTGGTGAAATATTATAACATTATAATTGTTAAATGAAAGAAAGATATTATCTATAACAATGTCGGAATTTCGGAGCTTGGGTATTTGCTCCATGTTCATCGTGTCACTGCCGGCAACCAGGGACAGCCTGGTGGTAGTATCGCTGCCCGGAAAGTAGTAGATGACAGGTTCAAGTCCCACTGGTTCCTTTTTTCCGACATGTTTGTTAATTTACAGATCAGCAGTTGCGATCTTAAAGGACAAGTTCACCTTCATAAACATAAGGATTGAGAGAATGTAGCAATATTAGTAGAACACATCATTGAAAGTTTGAGGAAAATCAGACAATCCGTTCAAAAGTTATGAATTTTTGAAGTTTTTGTGCAGTAACCGCTGGATGAGAAGACTACTGCAGTGTATGAATAACTTAGATGTCACATGCGTACAACAATATACGGAAAATGTAAAGAGAATTTCACAAAATGCCATCTTTTGAAAAAAGTACACATTCCCCTGACTCGTTACCGACAAATGTTATGGGTAATATTATTCCCCCTGCCTTTAGAAAGAGGCAAGTCAAGAGCTCTTTTATTATGCGATAAAAGTGAAAATATGTTGAATTTTCTTTTACATTTTCTTTATACTGTTGTACGCATATGACTCACAAGCTGTAGTAGTCTCCTCATCCAGCGGTTCCAACACAAAATTTTTAAAAAGTCATAACTTTTGCATCGATTGTCCAATTTTCCTCAAACTTTCACTGATGTGTTCTACTAATATTGTTGCATTCTCTCAATCCTTATGTTTATGAAGGTGAACTTGTCCTTTAACAAATTTTCATTTGTAGAGGGATACAAACGAAGAAATTCAAACCTGATTATAATTGTTGGGTTTTTTTTTTTCAGGTCTGATTTTGCTACTATTGTTGTCTAGATATGTTGAAGAATAATCACAATAATAAATGGCCCCAGGACCAAAGATTTAACACACTTACTCCTCTCAAACATCATCACTCCTTCACATCTTTCTTCCACTGTAACATACTACGGCAATAAAGATAAGCACTACATTTATGAGAGGCAATCCTGAGATGTACATTACTATAAATTAGGCCATCAGCTCAGTCAAGCCATGCTTGTGCTGACGGTTTCCTGCTTCCTTGTTGACAATGTACTGCCTTTTTTGTATTTCTATGGAACCATAGATGTTTTAAAATAATATTGTTATAGTGTAGACTGCACTTTCGTATTGCTCCTTTTATCATTTGGTTATGTTTTGTTCAATTTTTCACAACCGTGTAATTTATTTTGATTTGATTTGAGAAGCAGCTAGAATAAACACGAACGAACGAAGACCGATACGGTTTTTGGTTTTTGAAGGATTGTGTTATCTACTTTTATTACGCCCCTTCATATCGTTTTTCTACTTCTTTACTACGTAACAATCAATTCTTAATGTTTTGCCGACATCTGTACAGCAGTAGGCCCTAAATATTCTGTAGGTAAAAATTCGTAAGTATTATTCATTTGCCTTTTACCACTTTTCTTCCACGAGGTGTCATCGAATAAAGGCTTCGTATTCCTTGGTCAATTGTAGAGTTATATCATGAGAGAGAGCATACTAAAGATTGGGTCTTTGGAACTGATCCTCATCTATTCCATGATCACGGGCTTCCATTTTGTAGTCTTTATTGATTATGGAAAATAAAGAAGAAAATGAAAGTGCAAAAACCCTACACACACACACACACACACACACACACACACACACACACACACACACACACACACACAAATTACACAGTCAAGGGGCGTGCATCTGATGGGAGCAAGCCAACTGCAACCTTTCACGACTTTATAGGTTCTGCCATTTTCGTCTCTAGGATGGGATATGTTTCTTCTGAATGTGACGTGTTATTCTGAATGTTATTCACGTTTGAAATAGTTTACTATGATAGAAAGAAAAATCGAGAGATTCAATCTTAATCCTCCCCTCGCCCCTTATATTCGTATCCATGCGTGCTGCAGCAAAATGGCAGAGATGTGTCTCTGAAAAATCTCTTGTTCACATTTAATTACGATATACACAAAACTGTTCGGCAATCCTATAGAGCAACCAAATTGCCAAACTGTCTTTAATGATACATGTACAAACAGCAAAACATTATTCATAGAGGGGGTATAATCAAGACTTTATGATTTTTTTTCCTGTCGTCCTTGATTATGTAAGAAATAATGTGGGTGGAAAAAAGTCGAACTATCTATACCTTTATTGATTGCAATTATTATCGAGAAATGGTCGATCGAGGCCTGCGTTCTTGAGGTCCTCATTCGAAGGTAAGGTCGAGGATGTTAGTTGATATATAAAATATCCAATTTCCACTTAAACAAAGCCAGGATGTGAGGATATCAGTGGAATTCGAAGGAGAATCAAGTGTTGCAGGAAGTGATGGAGAGGAAGGAAAACAGATAAAAACACGGAAGCGATCGCTCGAATGTTTTTCCCGATAGAACGAAATTAGCGGGAGTATTGCGAAGGACTCGACAAAAATAGCAACCCGCTCTCTTTACTCTGAAGTAGTGTCAGTGAATGTGGAGCAACGAGTTCATCATTTTCGTTTTACCAAGGAGCTAGTTCCATGGTTTTACAGGTTTTGCGAGTTGGTGCACGCCATTAAGATAGTGCAATGAGTTTAACCGATGTCACGGCGCCTCAGTAAGTGGACGTTATCAAGTCCCGACACCCAATCCCAATGTCAGTGTTCGTTGCCACCAGCTTGTGCTCTTTGTGGCATGAGACTTGATATGCATTTTACCCTCACCCTTAACGGCGGTGTTCTCACAGAATCTTTGTTATCAAAATGTTAAAACGCTGGAGTTACTCTTACCATTTTACACTGCCCTTTTTAACCTTGGCAATATCACCAGTATTACACGTAACCGTGATGTGAGTGTGCGAAAGAGCCTTCTGAAAACACTAATCATGTTTCATATAGTACGCTGTTCTGTACCTCTCATTATAGAGAATACGTTTGTAAAGACAAACAAGCAAACCTGAATAACCACTCAGGTTGATGTTCAAATCCTGTTACACTTAGCACTGCAGTAATTCTGATTCATCGTTTGCTTGGCAGGAACAAAAAAAAAGGTCCAAGAAATGGCAAACGCAAGTTGTGATACATTCAGTTCTCAGCGGATAC
The DNA here is from genome assembly GCF_040938485.1 of Diadema antillarum. Taxonomy (NCBI): domain Eukaryota; kingdom Metazoa; phylum Echinodermata; class Echinoidea; order Diadematoida; family Diadematidae; genus Diadema; species Diadema antillarum. The sequence goes on from NW_027270986.1 coordinate 280,859, forward strand.
GAATTGATTTAAAATAATGTTTTTTTTTTATTTTTCACCTAAAGGATAAAATGTTTTTCTTAATTAACAGATTTCTCTGACTACACGAAGATACCAGAAGGTGTATACTGAACCACCAGGAAAGAAGAAAGTTGATTCATACCTCCGCGGAGTCTTTGCAGTTGACACTGTATATGAAAGTATGGTTTTACCTCGAAAGTAAACATTTTCCACTTCGCTCTACCAATGAGAATTTATTCATTTATGACCGGGTATAAAATCTAATGCCTTTTAGACAATATTCATGGTCTACAGGATTCTTCACCATGGCAGGCAATAACGTAGGTTTACAAATTATGAATTCTGTCATTTTTTTTTTTGGTTCAATAAATAGATAGAAAAAAAAAACTTTAAGGCGTTCAACGGCAACCGTTGGAATGTATACATATTGTGGAACACTTTCGTGGAAACTTATTAGACTTATGTGACCGCCAACCATGTTTATGCCCACCAGATATCAAAAAAAAAAGAAAAAAAAAAGAGAGACAAAGACTGAACAAAAAAAAAGAATAACCCAGACAGGCATTGGAGGTCATGGATGACGACAGGTGGTCCCCAGGGGAGCGGGCCTGGTAGAGGTACCTTGGAGGCACTTGGGTTCAAGTACAGGGCGATTGGGGGACTACAGGAAGCGTAACATTGTTTACATGTTCAAAGACCTTCTTCGACGTCATGTTTCACCCTACTCCGCTGAGCTTGGAGAAGTCTCTTTCCCTCTCTCCCTCTCCTCTAATATTGTTTTGTCTCTTGAGATCGTCTGCGTTGATTTCAGCGTTTCGTTATCCCCATTTCCTTTTGTTTTCTATCTTTCTCTTCTCATTCTTGTGTGTGTGTGTTTGTGTGTGTGTTCTTTTTATACCTACCTCGGTCTGTTCTGTGGTCTCTTGTGTTTCGATGTCATTCGTGTGGGGGTGTTACACCTGTTAGTTTTAATTCAAATATCACTTCTGGAATTTAATGTTTTGGCAAATTCATATCCATTTTTTATCCCATCAACTCCCTTCCCCCCCCCCCCCCCCCCCATCTATTTTGGAATGTGTTCGTGGAATTCGATGATATATGCATATAAAGTGTATGATGTATATTATAAGTCAAACCACACTTCTGTAAGTTAATGTTTCGTCAAATGAATATCCATTTTTTTCTTACATCAACTCCCCCCCCCCCCCACCCCCATCTATTTGGGAATGTGTTCGTGGAATTCGATGATAATATGTATATAAAGTGTATGATGTAGGCCTCTATGTCGGGTTTATTTACGGAAAGAAGAATAAAAGTCTTAGACCAAAGTCATGTTGTTGGTTTTTATACAAATACAATCTCTAAATTTAATGTATCTGAAAACAACATATTCTATGCTATCCTCTTGATATTCAGATCCCCCCCCCCCCCACACACACACACACTTGCATAGCTTTGCACAAACTATATAGTGTACCTGCCAGGCCATTCCCTTCCACACGCACACGGTACCTCCGTTTTTTTATTCCTCCCCCCCCCCCCCTAATTCCACTTTTGACTCTGCAGGCAGTTATTACCCTACATATGATCTGAATTGGACGCATCTGAAATCGTTATAGGAAAGATTTTTATCGTCGCTGTCAAACTCAAAACAGTTCCGCTCCGTCTCTGTGCATTTCACGAGTGACTGAGTCACTGACAGACGGGAAGAGATGATTACTGTCACACTGATTCTTCGTCCTCAAGACCATGTCTGTATAAAAATTCCGTGTCATTGCCCTTTCGCTGCTATTTTGTTATTGATAGGGAGAAAAAACAGCAACCACTATTGTTTGGGTTTTTCCCACATTTTCCGAATGCCCTGTTTATTAAACGATTGTAGAATGCTTCTTCATTTTTTTTTTATTCAGCAACTTCAGGTATTCACAAAACGACAACATCGTTAACAAGTATGATGTAAATCACAAAAATGGTCAAAGATAAAAGATCATTATACTCAGTTTAAATGAAAAGACAAAAGCAGCAATAGCAAGTTGGCTGATACAGTTATCAGGTAATAATGCAGATTTCATATTTTTGATTTACAATTTTGAAGCGTATTAGCAATATCTACAGAAACAGTGTTTCGACATACCAAATCAAAGTAGCAACTGTGATCACGATGCAGTGCATAAAGTTTTCTTTGGGCAGATGACAAACTATTTACGTTGATGTGATTTTGTTCTCTGGAATCGAGGTTAACTGATAATCTTCATCCCAGAAATTGAAGCGATATCATAGATGAAGAAACCCTGTAAAAACATACAACATGATAAAGCTTACGACAATATTTTGTCAAGATAATAACGAATGGTAAGAATGCTCGAGAAGGTTTTTTCGCTTAATATACAAAAGTATACCTCAGGAAGCTGCTATTAATTTGGGGGTTGGGTGTCATTGTTCCTATCTTTAAATCTAACTGCCTTCAACCATTCAAAAAACCCCAGATGTTGACACAAACTTGATGCCGACACCGCACTCATTGACGCACACACCAACATTCCTTTTATCTGATTATGCATCCTCGATACCATGGGAAACGGGAGCACGGAGGCCTTGCACGCCTCCTCTTTTCGCTGCTCACCTGGCGTGGACTGGTCTCCGTGTCGGAACGGACGTACATCTAATGAAAGCAGGACAGACACTGTTTAGATACATTGATTTCTGTTGGCGGATTGCTCTCCTTCCTTTGCCAATTTTCAAACTTTTATCTGCTGTCAGACAGGAAATATTGCCAACCGCACGTCCCTTAAACTCAGCTGAATCGCGATTAACATGACTTTTATCCTGACATTGTTGCAAGTTTCCCACGCATATTTATCTAACATTTTGTTTTTCCTGTAGGAGTCTTTCCCACTACATTGATCGAAACATAAATGTCACACGAGTACAGGTGCAAAATGAAGCCATAATCTTCGACGTGGAAGCCTTAATCTTAAATAACAGCCTTTTGACACATCTATCTCATGAAAATACGTTGCATTGTTATCACTGAAGTGTAGAACGAAAACAGGAAAGCGTAGGACAGTTTTGACACTGTTTTTTGTTTGTGACATTTCTGTAATTAAGTTTAATCATTGTTGTTATCATTACCACTATTGTGTATTCAGATCATTTTTATGTTTCGGAAATATATTATTTCTTTATACTGAAACCTCTACATTCTCCAACCCACATTATGCAATCACATACAGTGATGAATAACAGTGGCTTGAAATAATCGCCAATGAGAGCTGATGTCAACTGTGTCTTATCTGTCTATTATAATATTACGTAATGTAACTGCGCTCACTAACATCATCATACTATATCAATCATTGAACAACTGGTCTATAAATATCTCAAAAGTCTTTCAGCAAGACACAAAACTTCGTTTTTCGTTTTTACATGTTTCCGTTTTCTTAATGTTCTCGGAACAAACCAATAACTCACCTAAGTGAATTCTTCCTTGTCTTCCTTTATATCATTATCAAATATTCATATCTAGTTAATATTCAGGGAAAGAAAGGATCGAAAAGAAAGGAAACTCCTTTTTTCCAAGTAATAAGAACCAGGAGTATGTCGCGTTTGCTTCCATAGCTCGAGACAGGAAAGAGGTTATTATTTTTTGTCAACTATTTTTGTCAAATATTTTGTCACAAATTTGACTTGTTTTGTGTTTGGGTGTTTGGGAATACATGAATATCAAGGGGCGTACAAAATTGTCTAGAATGCAAAGCATCGAGAGGGAGGGGAGACTCCTCCTTTTGCAAGAGAGTGCGATCTTGAATTAGAAGGTATAGGCGTTTATACGCCAAGAAATATATCATGAAGGGGAGGATTTGGGATAATTATGTTTGTAGGTCATAAGAAGAAGGATGATAGTAAGAAATGAACCTATTTGCACTGGAATGTACTTTTTCGAAAGTTGCTAGTGAGCTCATTCATGCGTCTTCATTTCTAAAAATGTCGTGCCCGCAAAGACGGAAACAGAAATTGCTTTGTTTACGCTGTCGGCTGTCATGGCTGTGGTGCTGGTGCAGGAAGCAAACTCCCAGTATTCCCACGTTCCCTCGTCAAAATCTACGTACTCCCTGAACTTGGAGCCTCCCGAAATTACTAACCTAGATCATATAGTGCTGACCTAGATCATGGAGCTAACCAGCTGTATTATGCATAGATCAGTAGTCATCTTTGACTCATTTGCAAGGTCGATTAGACAGGATATAAACTAAATCTCTTTATTTTCATTAATACTGATTTTTATTTTACTGCTTTTCCAAAAGTGCATGTTGTGTTAGATGCCCCCCCCCCCCCCGACGGTCAACCTAATATGCTGATCCAGATTATTTAATAGTGATACCCCCTTTAAGAATGGGAAGGGGTTAGGATTTGACCCTCATCTCGGGCTTTTAAAAGGGAAGCCATCAAATTACCCCCTATTGAGGTTTTTGGAAGGAAAGATAGAAAAACACCATGACATATGCAGTGCATGTGGCGAAATGCCTCTGCGAAGAGAAGTCCTACCCGGCATGCTTTGCAGCAAAACATACATATTAATAATAAGCACATTCGGGAGATGGGTCAAACACCAAGAAGTCACGCTATCCCTATTTTGTTTTTGTTTTTTTCTTTTGAAACTACGATGCTATTCGAAATACTATTTCAGGAATATTTGGGGAAGGTTTCAGAATCACCCCTAATCAGACATATATTCAGGAAAAAAAAAACACTAAAAGACCCCCTATTTCAGCTGTTATTTCGGGATTTCTTCTCCGAAATGAGCCCCTAAAATATACCCCAACCCCCCCCCCCAAAAAAAAAAAAAAAAAAAATCGGGAACGTGCATGCGTTCCACAGATGAGCACCTGATTGTATAATATAATGTGTGGGGGGGGGGCGGGACGGGGTGGGGTTAGATGACATCATAATCATAAGCCAAGATTTTTTTTAATGGTGTGCGTACTCTGCATGCATAGCATACGCAGTCAAACATAGTAAGTAAGACGATGTATATCGCATTTTGATGTCAGTGATCTGCCCTATTGTAGAATAATTGGTCGTTGTTACATTTTCCTGATCTTTTGGCCCTTTTCCCTAGGCAGCAACATTTTGATCTGATAAAGGATATAGCACTTTCAAATAGAGGCTCCACTCGGCAGTGACACTTTTAACAATTACTTCCTTTTCTTCGCGTCAATCTAACCCCCTGGCCTCGGATCGGAAATGGTAAACGATTAAAAAATCGGTCATTGGGAAAGGAGGCACTGCTGTGTGGAAGACGTTATTATGAAATGACGTTTGCTGGCTGACAACTACCAGCATTAAAGACATAATTTACCATTTGCAGATGAAACAAAAACCCAGCTTTAGTTCTTCAAAATAATTCGAAAATATGATTTAGGGACAGAAACAACCGGTGTAAAAATGTTAATCAGTATGATCAATGTTAAGTATTGGTAAATATACAAAAGTGTGAACAATAGTTATAGATTAAAGATGAATTTATAGTTTCTAGATTAAACCGTTTTACAGTTATGGTTTATTGAGAAAAATGGTAATATCTCCTTATATTTTAGGCTTTATTGCGAAATCGTCATATTGTAGGATCTTTTGTGAAACAACTGACCTACACATATGCATCAAATGTGATAACTCGAACATAAAATCACTGATCCCAATGGTAAACAATACCTTTAAAGGGATGGCATAGTATTGATTGAGGTTAGGAGGATTCAGCTTTTTACTTTCGGCCAGATACTTAAAAATTACATTATAAAATGTTGCGGAGCATACAAACTAACAGGAATTCAAAGTTCATAATATGATAAACATCGGTTTTGAAATGGCTCAGATATCCAAAAACAAGGTAAAACAAGGTGATCCCAATGAAAGGTGGGTCCCACCGTTTGTGGGATTGCTTTGTTCTGGATATCTCAGCCACTTCAAAACCAAGTTTTACCAAATAAACTTTGAATTCCATCTGAATATTACATGCTCTTTCATTATTTTATAAAATGTTTATCATTATTTGAAAAGAAAAATTGGAAACCTGAAGCCCCGTCTCAACTGAAAATGTACCATAGAGCCTTGCTCCCTCTGTTTTGGCTCGTCTTCAGTGCTGAGAGGATAATGGAGGGAGAGAGTGAGTGTAATAAATCAAAGGCCTGTCACTACTGTGAACTATAACAACAAAGAAATCGATGGAATGATCAATATCAATGATCTTTTTCGTAAAGAACCAGGGATTACGTCCGCCTTCTTCCGTGCACAAAGAGTAATCAGAGTAGGCTTAATCAGGGAGGTGGAAGAGAGACGTGTTTCTTTCTTCCACCTCCCTGGCTTAATGTTGTTAGGGACGTAACCAAACCCTGCAAGCTTTGATCATAATGACATTAAGCAGAGTCTGCTACCATTATGTTCTGAGAGTCAAGCTCATCACTACTCTCAATGAACCTAAAATGCAAGAAAAACAAAACAAGCAACATTCCTCTCTATCGCCAATAATACAAACGCACACACGCACACACACACACACACACACACACACACACACACACACTTATATATCAATACAAAATGTATTGCCATAGTCATTTTCAGGGAATGTATTGTGCAATGATGGTAGACCATATGTCATTGAAATTAACGCGTCTTCCGCTAAGTCAGGCCAAAAAAGAAAAAAAAAACTGCTGTATAACAGAAAACAGGAAGATGGTACTTGTTTTGTGTCAGTTGGTGGTGTTGTCGTGACATGTTTCTTGTCACTACTGGATTTCTCATTATTTTCTTCTTTCTTTCGGTTTTTTCCGCCTTTCAGTTTTACAAATATTATCATGTGATGAGAACGATGTTGTCATACCTTGATTGGGTTTCTGTTTCATTTTGTTGTTGTTTTCTTAACTCCACGGTGGTCATTAGTTTGCTTGCGTTACTAAAAATTGTGAAAGCGGATTCTTGGACGCAGTGTCAGGGTGAAAATTGATACAGAACAACATTGAGCGTGGTGATTGCTGTTATATAAAACGACATCAGGACAATCAGAATGGTCAGACATTATTTACACCCATTAATCACTTCTTGGAACACGTTCAATAGAGACATAATTTTGGTATTTTGCGCGTCACGTAACTTTTCTTGCACTTTCTGCTCCATTATCATAACTTTCGTAAATTTCTAGTCCGTCTATTGAGCAAGGGTAATCACCTGTTGCATATGAAAAGGGAAGTCACGCCATTTAGAAATAAAGGAAAGAAAAGAAACGAAAAAGTGAAGGGGGATCTATTAAAAAAACGCCGTCAGACTTTGAATTCAGACGATAATTGGTATCAGGGCAATTCCCCTCCCCCTTCCCAGGACAAATACCCCGAGCTGAATACTGGTTAATGAAAAGGTTAGAGTAAAGATTATAGGGTTAGGGTTAGGTTTAGGGTTAGAGTTTAGGTTAGGGCTAGGATTAGGTTCAGGATTAGGAAAAGGATTAGGGTTAGGGGAAGGGTATGGGGGTAATTGTACATGGGGTAATTGCCCTAGAACTCAATTATACTTACTCTGAGGAGATTCCACCGGTCTTATGACATATTTTATTCGATCATGTGATATATTGCCGTGAAATTTCATAGAGTATGAGCTTTTATCTGGAGTGTTGGAATCGACTTTGATGAATGCATTAAGGTTGAACAAGCAGAATGATAGACATCAAGTTATGGACTGAAGACAAGAGAAAGGAGAGCTGTAGACAACTCAACTTTCATTGAAACAAAATGATACTGGTTGCATTCACGCAATGGAAGTACAGGAGACGTTTGTGTTTTCACCTCTACTGTCACCAATTGACCTCTATGCAAGCTTACCCAGTTGTGCGCAGGTGTTTGTTTGCTGTTTTTCAGGGGCTGTGGTTGGTTTCACCATTGACAATAAATAGGGATAAATTAGCTGTAGTATAACATATCATAATTGTTTTCTACAATAATTTAACTATCGAATAAATCCGAAAGTTCAGAGCTGTGGCGTCACCACCTCATAATGTTACATGTATATGACGTGCAATCAATGTCGCTTTTTAATAGAAACATATGGCACATCGACTCCCCATTACGTTATAAGTTACAGTCGCTATTGATGGAAATGCGGACTCTTGGTTAGTGTCATTTTAATATTTTTAGAAATTTTACCTTGATCATGGGATGACATTTCAATTTCAGAGAAAAAAACAACCACGTGCTGGGGATTTTTCACCGCCTCTTTCATTCCTGTATCAGGTCGTTGCGACAGAGATTGAGTCATTGTATGCACACACATCGGTCAGTCGGTATGTCCGGTCCGTGCTTGACTGACAAACCGCAACGATAAATACCGGACAAACATGAAATGTGCATGCCGGCCAAATTCTTGGTAAACATTTTCTTTTCGTTTTTCATGGAAAGACAAATGTAGAATCAGTCTGTATCTTTCTATATTTTTGCCGCCTTGGTCAATGCCAATCATTTTCCAGCGTCGAGCAACACGAGCAAACTCACTTGAAAACAAGATCGAGTCCGTCTTACCAGCGTTTTTGAAAGTGCAAAGTTGCGCGGTGACAGGAAAACAGAAAGTGTTATTTTACGGAAGGAGCGTATAAACGTGAAACAAAAGCTACAGCTACCCTGTCATCGTAATACCCATTAATTTTTTGGTCACTGCTGCCTTCGAGGGGGGTCGGCAGAGCAGTGACTTCACCGGAATCAAATTTCATTCGCGCGCGAAGTGCGTAGGAAACGCAAGCCCCCGAGAGATGTTCACAACTTGCCCTCGCAGTGAAGCAACAAACCAGTGCTGACGACGATCCGCACGTGCTTCGAATTTTGCCACACCTCATTGAATTCACTTATTGGTTTAAGAGTCAAGTGCGGACTGCGGTAGCCTGCAAAGTAAAGGTGCGCGCCAAAGATGATAATTTCTGTATTAAAGTCATACCAACTTGACTGCACGGACTTCTCGTAACAACGCGTTGTCGATGAAGGTGTGAGTTGAGAACGTTGTGTTCCGAATCACTTTCTGTCAGGATTTGGGGGGAAATGTAGTAGTCTGCTTTCTCTCGCCGTGAAAGCAGCACTGGAAGGACGTCTTCATGAGTCACCGAGTATATGACTTGGACTTTAGATCACCTGCTGGAACAGCGCTTAAAATACTTGATTGTTTAACAATTGATCCCTGCCATAATTGCCAACACTTCAATAAAGCATTTATCAATTATGCCTAACAACTGAACGGTGTTTGAGTGAGACAGTGTGTTGCGGCTTAGGAAGTTGCCTCCGACTAGTCGACTATAAGTGTATAGATGATGCATCTCGCAGCGTTGACGATGTTCGCTTCTTTACTCTTCGCGCACGGAGCGGGGAGCAAAGCGTTTGATGTCATACGTGAACTCGACAACGCGACGGTGATCGAGGGACAAAACGTTACGCTGAACTGCACTTTTTCTGAAAGTCTTCCGCACAATCTTAACATTTTGTGGAAGAACACCACTCACGATCTAGGGAGATGTCAGTATGGATATGCCTGTACGAGCTTTGTCCAAGACTCGCGCATGACACTTTCCAACGAAAATCGCCAGATATTTCTGCTGCATTTATCGAACTCAAAACGGACTGATTCCCAAACTTATAAATGTATTTTTGAGATCCGAAATGAGAGTTCCACGCGTGTAAAGAGCATGGGAAGAATATCTGTTATATCGGAGAGGGATATTTCATCCCCGACATGCCAATCTCTCATTAATATTTCCCGGGCTCAAGATGTTGTGACAATGCAGTGCTACTGGAATCGGACTTACCTCTATGCAAGTGGTAGCATTTCAAGCCAAGACGGTTCCGTTACCAGTGGTGATGTACAGGGCTACAATGGGAGTGTCATTTTTAAACGCAAAGCATTGAACGAGTTTGTTGATTTTAGCAATGGAGAAACTTGCGTTATGAATATGCCTGGGCTCAGTTCTCAACGCTCTTGTGACTTCATGAGACAACTCACGCCGCTAAATTACACTTTGAGCGAGGGTGAGACAGCGACATACACGTGCGACAGCCCAACAGAAGCGGTGTCATGGGTTGTGATCAACAACGGACAGTTGCCATCAAGAGGACAGCTTTACCCCCAGATCAAGACAAGCGCCAATGTGCTTACTGTCGAGAAGGTTCCTCTTGACTTTGACAAAATGATCATTCTCTGCCTGAGCACACCGATGTCCGGCAACCTTAGAAAGATTCGTGGTGTTGGAAAGCTTTTCGTGTCTGCAAAACGGCGGATGGTGCCACCACAGCAGGTCAATTTGGACGGAACAACAGCACTTGATACAGAGGGAGTTGTTACAACGAACGCACCAGATCTATCTACCGGTGAAATGTTACAACCCGCTCAATCCTCACAAAGTGAATTTGAGAGTGAAAAAACGCCAGGAACACATGCTGTGAAAACCAACTTCGATAAACTGCAAAACGACAGTTCTTTAAACCCTGTTTCTGATCCTAGTTCTATTCCAACTCTTCTCCAGTTGAGGTACCTCATCTACTACTGCGTGGCAGCCTCTACCTTGGCCCTGGCTCTTGGTCTATTCTTGACAATACGTACATGTCGACGGAAGCCGTCCACTGTGGGAAAAGACCCAGAACAAACTAAGGTGGCGAAGATAGAGGGTGTTCCCGCTCAGTCGAACCAGGACTACGCCACCATTGATTCGTCTGAAATGAGATCGAAACGGTCCGGAGCGACCGAGGCCAAGAGTAACGGGAAAAGGCGAAGCTCGTCTTTGCGCTACCAGCCTCCCAATCCTGTTCATCCGATGACATCGGACATGTTCGAAGACGCGACGCCAAATGCTTACGCTCTCCCCTCGATACCAAAACGCCGTACCATGTCTGAGTGCCACCCCTCGCTACCTCTCACGTCACTCTCAGGGTCTCGTTATTCGGGGTCTGCCGGCACACGACGACACGAAAGGCAGCAATTGGCGATGGAAATCGAGCAACAAAGAACCATTTTCGAGGATAGAAACAACGACGGTCGAGGCGATACAGATGTTGAATCTACTGTGAATTCGCGAGTCTCTGATATAAGACCACATAGAGACAGAGATGAGACCTTTTACTTCTCTGTCGACAAGACTATATCAGATGACGAAGAGGACGACGACGACGGTACCGGAAATGACGTGATACTACATGAAACGTCACAATCGGATGAGGTTGCGCAGGATCACGACTATTTCACCTTGGAGCAGTCGGCAAATGTGACCCCAGGGAAGGAACCAGAGAGCATTCCGATGACGACGAAGACGTCGTCGAACAACAACGTGGTTCCGAACGTCATGGAAATTGAATCAGGCTACGACAACTTCCGCTTTCAGCGCATACCTCATAAAAGAGACAAGACCGAGATCCAAACGAAGATCCAAAGGAAACCATTTGAATTGTTCCCTGAACGGCACGCATGTTAAAGGACGCCCCCTAGCAGACTGAAGCCTATGTATCATGAAGCTGCTGACGAAGTTGGAGGTGTGCTGGTAAATCTTATGAAGAGTTTACATGTAGAAACAGATATTTCAATGGTTTCAGTTTGGGATAGTTGAGATAAAAGCTGCTGAAAAACAAGGAAAATCATTGAAAAACATGTCTATCTGTATTTCCATTAAAAATGCATAATATCTTCAAAAACATCTCCTGTTATGTAGAGAAAAGACTTTTTCCCCTCTATTTAATGATGATCTCATTTTAACCCATTATCAACTGAACCGCCCGAAACCGCTTGTTCATTTTTTTAATACTTTTATGCCCTACTATTTCTATTGTTTTCATCTAGAATATATATACTCTCTAAAAATAGAGTGAAAATCTTCACTCTTGAAGGAGTGCATTACAGAAAAAAAAGTAAGTTTCGAGTGAAATTGGAGTGAATTTTGAGTGAAAATGTTATTTTTCCCTAATTTTTGAGTGACTTCAGGGATCATTCGAAGATATTGGAGTGAGTTTAAAGAGGTCAGAGGTGAACAAAAGTATGTCAGAATCATTTCTGTGACACACAAGTCTCTAGGTTAAAGTCTTAATAGACTTTCAGATAAACATTTTCTTTTCAAAATAGACAGAAACAAACATGCAGTGATCTATTTTGCATAATTTGGAAAGTTGTCGAAATGAGAATAATGTTGCCTTTTGCTGTACCTTCCGGGGAACAATAGGCCATTATGCACGGAATCTCCAGTTACTAAAGGGTTCAGGAAATTAGCGATTAAGTTTACCTGTTTATACATTCAAATTCGATATGAGGTTTAATACGGACAGATATAGGCCCTAATTATGTCACCGATGTTTTGTCTTTATCTCAGTGTTACAAATATGAAGAAGGAATGACCTACAAACGACTCAGCTTTAATGAAATGCATATGTTTATAGTTTATCAAGGAAAATCTTTCCCAAGTCCACAACGTCGGCATAATTTTGTCGTGATCTGCAAGACGTTCAGTAATACATAAGTCATATATGTATATACGAGAGAAAATGTAAATACAATGAAAAGAATGAGAGAATTTATTTTTGATATACCTTTCATCATAGTTGGATGATCTTAGAAGTACTTTAGAAAAGCAAAAACGGCACGAAACGGGTCATTCTAATGAAGATAATAGGTGATGTTAAAAAAGGTCTGCTATTTCAAATGATTTAAACTTGTATTTGAAATTGTGCGGGTTGAAAGTTAAAGTTGACTGAAAACAAGTGTATTACGTAAAAACTGTTTCTCAAAGAAAGAACATTTGTTAGTTTGATTGCTTACGGTGTAGAATACATTTATCATTATTGAACAAAGTTGAAATTACGATTCAAGCGCTAAAGAAACTCATCGGAGAGGGTTATCTGATTTCATTTTAGATAGAAATGACAACAGATTAATTACCTTGGTTGTCCCCTCCTCTTTTAGTCAAATTAACCTAATATTTGCTGCAAGATTTAACGCCCGGTAACTGTTGCACTTTTGACCCAGTTTTAGTGTCTATATTCATGCACGTTGAACGTACTCTAGCATTCTTTTAACTTTAAGTAAGACATAATATATGAACACATTCTCAGTGCGTTTAAAATCATCATAGTGAGAACATTATGAGTTATCCACAAGTATCTTCTCTTAAATGCGCATTGTAGATGTCTATGGATAGAGATTTCAACAATGATTTGTCAAGATGACAAGAAGGAAAAGAATCCAACTATTTATAGCGAATTCTTGTTGTAACATTTTGGGCAGACTTCAGCGAAATCTACACCCGGGACCCGGGACCCGGGATTAGATCAAAATAGACATTGACGTGGAAGGGCGAGGTATTAAAATAGTCCCGGTTAGCTGGCGGTCCGAAAACCATCTACATTCATCAAACGTGAAGGAGGTTAGGTCGAGGAAAATTTAAAAAGGAATAAGCATGACAAATTTATATAAATGTTCCGAGACGCTCATATTCATGAAATTCTTCCGCTGAGAGGTTTTTATGCAACTGATTGAAAAATTGCCCTACATCGACGTAAATAAGCACTGAATTGATCAATTTTTTAGTAGTAGCCATGATAAAAGAAATCATGGGCGTACTCGAGAAGGATTCGAACCTACGACCTCCTGATCTCCGGACAGGTGTCATCAATGTAGGGCAATTTGTCAATCAGTTGCTAAAAACCTCTCAGAAGAAGAATTTAACGAATTTGAATAATTACGCAGTACCTCCTGCATGCTTTAAAGGATTTGAACCAAGACTTGCTGTCGGGCGAAAGCTCGGTGGTCGAGTGAAGATGACCCCTGTCCGGTGATCAGGAGGTCGTAGGTTCGAATCCTGCTCGAGTACTTACGCCCATGGTTCCTACTAAAACAATGATCAATTCAGTGCATATTTACGTCGATGTAGGGCAATTTGTCAATCAGTTGCATTCCGAGACGTATTGTGTTAATTTCCAGTCGTCATAAAAACGTAACTGAGCCTGACATTGTGGGTATCAATTCCTTGTAATATAAATTTTGCTAAACGTCAATGTCATTTAATGACTATCAGAGGGGCCGACTCGTTGGAAGATCGTGATGCTATGATTATAAGCAATGAACGTGCAATGTGTCAACGTTTAATGGTTGTATGTAGTTTCCATGTCTTCTTCCTACACACAAATTATGTATAAGATGAACGGTCTTTACCTTGCACCAAGATCTTAAACTTACTATAAGGGTTTATAGCATATACAATCCTTTCAATTTTTCAAATGTATAGATTGTGTCGATGACATTCATTCACGATCATTAAATCACAACTTTGGAGAACAGTAAGGTAATTCTTATCGAATTATGCTCACTAGAAAGTTGGTAAACTGTCAAATTGAAACTGATGCAGAAACAACACGATTTGCCTTGGACATGTTTTTGTGTAACGTGATGCGTGTTTTGTCCTGTTTTGATTTTGGGTTAGTTGATTTTATTTTTTCGTTTTAGATTTTGGAAACACCACCTTAAGTGTGTCATTACACTTGGCATTCAATGACATATTTTTCTTGATAGCGCTAATATTCTGGGTCGAATTCCATATTTAGAGTAGCCATGTAACGAAAGACTGCTTGAACTCATCACCCAAAATTGCACATCCGTCGAATTTCAGTAATTCCTGAAATGAAACCATTGTGGTGAAAAGAAAAACCTGAATAGATGAACGCATAATGTGTATAAATATTTGAGATTTCGTCATCTCTGTAAGGACCATGTGATTGATTCTTGTGGTACGTTTTATGCAAGTAATGTCAGGCCCATTGTTATATCCACAATATCACATATCAGTTACAAAACATGAGCAGCTTTTCTTACTTGTTCTAAACTGTTTCGACGCTCATTTCCTTACACAAGGTTACACGCAGCGCAGAATGTGATTGAGCACCTTTACACACCATTGCACCGTGCATCAGACGTAATTTTGGACTGTCATCCCCTAAGTTTTTTTTCCTTTTTCCCTGTGGTTTACACACCTTTGTGAAGTTAGTTTGAATGATACCAACCTCACAGAGTATACATGCGGCGATATACGGCACAGTTTGAAGTGGATTGTATCTTCTTAAACAATTAAAGTAAACCACCATCGAGCAATCAAGACATGAACGATTATCTTTGCAGAACAACGTGCTGCAGAATGCAATATTGTGCTTATCGAGTGTAAAGTTTATTATTCTATCAAATGCAAATAATGTGAATGCTTCTCTTGGTCAATGTTGATTGTGCTGTCGTTTTATATCAATGGAAAAGCAAAGATTTGATTTAAAACTATCAATAAAATGTGATGAATCAGAGTACTCTGAATCCGGGACGCTGAATGTGGACTAGTTATTTGTCGACAGAGATTGTTCATTATTTAGTTACTGGCATGTCAATTTTTACTGTCAACTTTCTGTTCAAGAATACGGTGAGGTCGGTACTTTAATATCAAACAGTAAATCTTGGAAATATTCTTGAAAAAAGGCACACAAACACACATACTTACGCACACACACACACATACATACACACACACATTAGAGAATGGGCACCCTATCTGTCGGCATTATCGACCAGCTGATTCTGCAAAAGTCAAACAAACAGAATTTTAGGCTGAAAGAGAGTGTTTTAATTTTTCCACCAGATCACGTCTCTTCCAAAATATGAAACAAGGCTGTTCCTGGAATTTTTTCATTACACAAGCCAAAGAAATGGAATGAATCTAGCAGAACAAAAATGTATATGTCAGACAAAACGTTACACTGCAAAATTCAGACATATGAAAGTTTTTCTCACGACAAGATATCAGCAACAGACGAACTCAAACGCCACTTCAGGCACACTGTAGGTTTTCTGAATCAACAATTTTGAGTGAGTGCCTTGCTTTGGAACGTACTTTATATTTTTGCAAAAGTTTCCCCTTACAACGGAAACTAAAATACCTTCTCATTCTAATCCACAAGAGGCAAGAATCATACATTTCTGTGATCCTCTGTATCAATAGTCGTGGCATTATAAAAACATTGTGTATGTTATTACGCGAACGTGATATTAGTGGGCCTTGTTTGAAACCGTAATGTGATACTGCAGGTGTGTGTGTGTGTGTGTGGGTGTGGGTGTGGCAGTGTTTCAATACGCAAACACGAAAGAAAAAAGTAATGAAAAGATATGACTTTATAGACAAGAAAGGGCAAAAGGAAAAAAAACTGTCATTTATCAAAGACGTGGGTGGATCACGTGTGTATGCAGCATTCATAAGACACCACCATTAATATGCGATGATCACTGCAGTATGTCTAGGTGTGTACCTACATACAATTATTATTATTATTATCATCATTATTGCTATTATCATCATCATCATAATTATTATTATACAGATAATATATATATATTATCTACATATATATATATATATATATATATATATAAAGAACTTTCAACGAAAATGCGCTAAATCCATTGAAAATGATGGATTTTATAGCCTTTCGGAAGCAAGCTCTTCATATATATAAGATTATATAATTATGCAACCTCTATATACCTATATATATAATTATGAAAAAGCAAAAGTGGTTGGAAAGGCATGGGGACAATTTTCCATACGTGTGTAATATGTTGTGGGTGGTTATTTCCAGCTCGTCCCTTTTCAAGCATGTACGCAGTGGTCTCTATGCAGGTTGAATGACCCTGTTGTTTCACTTATAGTGACGATAACGGCTCCTCCCTTGAACAAAGAGGAGAACTGACAAGCATTTCGTCATCTGATACACTGCAGGATAATAAATTAAATCAGCGTCCTCTCAAGATACAATAAACATTTGCATCTCAGTAGGTTGAAGCGAAACCATGCATACTTTGAGTAGGAGAATGATTGATTATGCTAATGAAGGTGAAATGTGGAGCACAGCGGATGTTTGGGAGGAGTCGAAACTCCTCTCTCCCATCGGCATTTTGCGAGACTCTTTGTTTGGACTGCAAACTACGAACTAGAAACTTCATGTGATGAGGAGGAAATAAGTTCCGTCGCAGTGACATCCAGCAATCGAGACCTACGAAACCTCATTTGTATCTTT
Organism: Diadema antillarum; assembly: GCF_040938485.1. Taxonomy (NCBI): domain Eukaryota; kingdom Metazoa; phylum Echinodermata; class Echinoidea; order Diadematoida; family Diadematidae; genus Diadema; species Diadema antillarum. Next base: position 297,964 of record NW_027270986.1, read on the forward strand.
CACCATTCACTAACAACAACCTATTGTTTCATGGTTTCTTTTCGCTGACAATTCCTTAAACGGTCATAGCTCCATATTTCATTTGAACGTCTGCCCCTTGAAAAGTGAGAGGACGAAGAAGGAAATATACGGGCGGTTGGGGAGATAAAACTTTGGCTGGAGTAATGTAATGCCCATAGTTGCATGTGCTTACAAGAGGACAGTGTATAACGTTTGGCACGTCAACAGGGTTCATCGTCGAAATAAAGAATGGAAGGAAAAATATCGCTGTTTTCGAGCATGCATCATCGTGTATGCAGGAAAAATGAGGTAGGATTCTACATGATCGTTTTCTGCTTGATCTTGAGTCCAGTGCAGCCGACGCCACAGCTTGTTCAAACAGTCAACGACACGTATGTCTTCAATGGCACTGAAGCTTCGCTGAGATGCGAGGTGCGAGACGCGGAGAATAACGCTATCGTATGGCAGTACGTCGACGGTTTAGGCGCTGGAACCCACATCGGGAAGTGCTACGTCTGCCCTGCAGATCCTCCCTGTGAACTCACACCTCACTACTACACACAAGAAGTATACTCAGTGGAACGGAATGGGGATGTCTTTCAGTTGGATATCTCCTCTTCCGCCATCCCTACCTCGGGACAACCTGGTCATTATGAATGTGCTTACATCAATATAAACTGCAACTCACCACAAAGTATTCCCTCAAATGCAAAATACCGCATACTAGCATCGACTAACCTGTTTGTCTATGACGACCCGCAGTGCTTCGCTGCGTCTGGTCCACCGAACGACCCCAACCATCTCGATTTTGCTTGCCTGAAATATCCGCGCACTTTCAGAGACGACAGTGGAGCAGTAACCAGCCTTGGATTTCAAGATGACATAGAGACCACCTTCCAGCAGCTTGCATTACCCCTTGGCGTAATTCAACGGGTCTCAATCACAGACAGAAGTTCGGAGATAAACGGCATCATCAACGGAGCCACATGTACCTTGACGCTACCTTCCGGACTACATCGTACGCAGAATTGCAGAGAGGCCGGCATATACTTGAATCCCTCGATGGTGAGCCTAACGGGTGGTCAAACCCAGTCCATGGACTGCTCGAGTGACGATGGCGCTGACGCGCGGCGCCAATGGCATTTCTTCAGGCAAGAAACATTGTCTAAAATATCAGCGTCAGAGGCAGGGCTTGTGCATTTTACATCCGACACCAACGTCACTCTTGAGTTCACACCTCACAACGACACCGAAGACCTCATCGTTGAGTGCCTCGTCGAGAAGACGGATGGAAGCATTTCTTCCGCATTCGCTTTTGTTTTCGTGAACGCAGATGCCTTAAATGGTACCACATTAATTTACGAAGATGTCGAAAGTACCCAATACCCCACGTCTGCAATTATTCCAGCCATCGGTTTCACTACCTACAATGGCAACGAAGGTGCCGAAGGCAACGATAGTGGCAATGGTGGCGGAGTTAATCTGACTCTAATATTGGCAGTTGTCTCCCCTGCCGTTGCCATCGCTGTATGGGCCATGATTTGCGTTCTGGTGGTGAAGAAACGTAAAGGAAGCAAAAGCGTAAAGCAACCGCCCCGCTCGCCAGACGCTACCTTCCAGAGCTCCACCAACATCGTCACTACAGAGAGCCAGCCCAATACTTTCCGTCCTCTTGGTGACTAAACTATACCGGTCCTCGACCAAATAAGATGTGAGGCTTAAATGCTACCGATTTATTCAAAGTCACTGGCTGTGACAATCTTATCCATCCAGATTTGGCCATCACAACGTAGGAAAAATCTTGGTCTACCAATGCTTTCTGTATCATTTTAGGTGTCAAATCAAGAGCACAATTCTCTTTGCATTTTTCTTTGATATATACTGTATGCGAAAGGTATACGTGCTTCGTAAAGAAAAGAAAAATGAGGGATTATTATTCTCTGGTTAGGTCCATGCTTTGGGTGAGGTGCTGGTAGTGTTCCGAGATCAAAAACTAAATCGCATCCCGTCGGTAATTTGAAGCGTATTCCCAGTGTCAAAAAGCCCGTCTCTCAGACATTTTTTTTAAGGGGGAGGGGTTCAAAATTGGAAGCAGTGGAGTAATCACAATATGAAGACGATAATGTTTGCCATTTATCAAAATTGGATTAAAAAAAACGAAACAAAAAACAGTTTTCTCTAAATATATTCGTGATTTTCTCATTTACTGCTCATTTGTGGAGGAATCTAGTACCCAAGCACAGCTGCCCATGGGGGGGGGGGGGGGGGGGTTGAAGGGTTTTTGTTTTTCTTTGTGTTTTTCCTCCCACATGGAGAATTTGTTCATTTTTAGAACCGAAATTTAATGTTCTGGTGTGCATTTTGGTTAGAATATTAAAAGAAAAAATATATCAAAAAGTAGGACGATAATTTTGGTTATTTATTTGAGTGGCAAAATTCTTTTTTATTGATGAAGGATTTATTGCAAGCGCAGGGGGGGGGGGGATGAGGTCCTTTGAACCCTCTGACCCTGCCTGTTACGGGTCTGTTTAACAATGATCATTGTTACACAATACTTTATGATCGTATATAACAGTAAATGTATCTTGCGTCTTGGAGCAGTTCAGTGAAATAGATACATACATATCGTGTGACCTCGTTAAAAAAGGGAAGAAAACGACGTCCTGTCAAAGTGCGCACGCGATGTTCTATTGCAAATGTATATTGCTGCTCCCGTATTTTCAATTTGTTAAAACATATGCTATATCGAGGTCTTGTACACACGGTGAATATTTACGCCTTCCCAAATGTTCATTCTGAAACGAAACTGTATGGGTCCTTGCACTTTGAAATGACACATTATGTGGCTCTTTTTCATGTGTTATTAAGGTGAAGTAAGTATTATTCACTGAGGTTTCTCACAAGCCATTTTTTTTTTTGCTGCGCATTACATTTGCCCACCTATTCCTGTATAAAGAACGAAAGGAGGAACAACCACGCACTCCGTCACAATACAAAATATTTTCCTTTGCACGCATCCATACACATCAAATCAATTGTATGAAGACATTGCACACTCGAATTTCCTGTTTTCATCAGCAGACTAACGCATTAAATCGTGCAGGACAATTTTTGGCGATTTTGACAATGCTTAATCTTTGTGTAGACAGTTGTTAAGGATGATGAAATTAACGAGCATGAAGCGATGTTATAACGTGCAGGATGTCGCTTGCATGTTATGATTCATGCTTAAGTTGCTTCTCCATGGCTTTCCGCTTGATTAGTTAATAAAATCGCTACCCTGGTGACATGAACAATTGAAAGCGAGACCCACGCAATATAATATGCGCACATACAGCGGATAATATGAGGCTCGAACTTTTTTTAGGTGGTCCGAAAAATGACATGCCGTGGTCCGAAATAAAAGCAAGGGAATAAAACAATCCATTTCGATTCATATTTGGCCGATAGGGCCATATGATAGATTTGGTGACCCAACACCAATTTTCAGTGGCCCCGGGCCAGTGGTAATCATGGCATAATGTATGTATGCATGTATGTATGTAAGTATGTATGTATGTTTATTTATGTATGCTTGTATATGTTTATGGGCCTGTAAGTGTATGTATGCATATTCCACTTCGAAAACCTCGAGAGAGAGGACGGGAGCATACCCTTTCGTGCAGTGGAGAATTTTGATATCGCATATTTATTACTGATAAAACTTGTATATAAGCAATTATACCTCGCTTGATATGATAGTATGTCTGAATATACAGATGTCTCGATGGTGGACTTTCTTCAAGAACTGACAAAAATTTGATTCCTAGGAAATCATATTGTGGCAGGTGTGCAACTATCACTTAAGTTACTCCAGAGGAATTTCTTGACGGTATTTTTGTACCCGGTCCAAACGACAGTTCATTAGATACAGGTTTTTTTTGTTGTTGTTGTTGTTGTTGTTGTTGTACCAGCGCATGCATATAGCTAAGATTGAGATGAAGAGCAGTATAAGATTGTTCTGATTTTATCAAGGCATGATTGTTGAAAGACAAATTTAGCGTTTTAATGTCCATATTATCTTCTATTTCTTATTTTTAGGGAAAGAGAATAATGAAGAATATAATACAGTATCGAGCGTGAACAATATGCACATGAGAAACTAAAATGTGGGCACACTTTTTTCAAGTTCAATGTGAGTGTTTCCAATACGATTATACAGATGAGTGATGTTCAGAACTTTCTTCAGGTACAATTTTGTAAGGTGGTTACACACCTGATGGACAAAATGTGTGTTCGTAAGAAAGTAAGGTCTGAAAGTGGGTCCCTGACAATGTTGTGGTACTAACAATGACCCACTGGGAGGGCAATAGCGACAGTGGAGAGCCGGGGTCATCCCACGAGGTAGACAATGAGGCGGGAAAAGGGTCCGTGAGTTATAAAGCCCACGAGTCATGTAGCTCACGAGCTAGACCTCAAGTAATACAGGCAAACCAGCTGGATACTGTAGACAAATAAGGCCCAGTGTCTAGCTTGTGGGCCTATTCTACTTGGCAATTGTTATTGATGGCCTTGTTCATTCAGTGTCTAGCTCATGGATTGTGTGACTCGTGAGCTGTATGACTCGTGGGCAGTATGACTCGTGGACTTATTACTCGTGGGTATCTAGCTCGTGGCGTGTACCCGGAGAATCTATGCGCCTATACCCTGGATAGATAAGATTGTATTGTTGGTGGTGGTGATGGAGTCTTGACTGCAACGTTATTCCTTCTCGCTATACTTAAGTGACTGCATTGGGATTTTTTGCCGTGTTTTATTTAAGTTTACGCACGTGTAACCTCAAAAACATTTGTTAGTACAATAATATGGCAGCCTTTAATCTTTACAAAGCATATCTGTTCTATGGTGTGTCTTTAGTGGTTTGCAAAACATCCAATCTTATTCTTGTACAGCGCATATCAGTTTAGAATACCGTGATTAATCAGCTTAGGAGCGGATTGAGTATGTATAGAGAAGAACTCAGTATGAATACAGGACAGATATAATCTATGTAAGATGTGTTTCATGGAGGTTTTCAGTTTCTCAGTGATGTCATTTGTTGCTAACTCACGATCTGAATAATGACCAGCATTTAAGAAGAAAAGTAATACTCCAAGGGAATTTCATGAGGACTGTGACATTGATTACACTGTTTTCTTGTTTGAATTAGCATAAGTCTCTGACAACGAAAGAGATCGTCGTTGAGACAACCTGCTTCCAATATAAAGTATGCATACCAATCCAACCAGAGTAGCGAAATTGATGTGATAAAACGGGATGATCTTCACGTCAATTTCCTAGCGATCAGCGTGGTACATTATGCTGATGGAAATGTCATGTAACAGTCTCTAGTCACGCGGTATTGTCAATGTTGAAACCACAACTTTGAAGAAGGAAGATTCTTTGATGAAACCGAGAACAAAGTTCACAGAGCAAAATCCACTTTGCACAATAATACATAATAAAATATCAATATACGTCATCACTTTCTAAACAATACCAGCAACGTTGGATGTCGAGCAATGTTGAGAACAACAGAACACCGTAAAAAACGGGCGATGCCATTGGATTCAAAGCATGATACTTGATTATGTATCACAAATGCTATTTATACGTCATTACGCGGTTTCGTGGTTTTACATGTCGATTAATCATTTCAAATGCAGGTATATTGAGGGTCAAAGGTTATTTCCTGTTTGTCAGGACTGCGTAATTCAATTTGGCACACACAAACAGGAAGTCTATAACCACTTCCGTGTTATTCCTTACCATTTTAAGAGAGTCAAAAGAAAATTCCCCTCATTACCGAGAATGTAAACAGACCTTTATTGTTTGGCTTGGTATAGCTCGTCTCACGGTCCAAGCAAATTTTACTGTACTGAAATGATTGAGGCAAACCTTTCATTCTGGCAGCAAAGACAGAATAATTACCTATAGTGATCGAATACAGATTTTCTATTTTCTACAGAATATATCATATGTTTATTTGAATATATTGCAGAATATGATACCATATTTTCCATTATTATTCCATGTTTAACATTGTAATCGACTGGGATATTACCATCCCATCATCGAGAACTTCAACCATAAGATTATATCGAACTATTTTTGGATTCTGATGAAATATCCCTGCTTTATTTGCTATAAATGTGTGTTATTTCTATAGTTCTTAAGTCAAATGACGGCACTCATTTCTGAAATACAAAATGATGATTATCTTAAGCTATGTAATAGGAGCAAACATATAATAATTCTCACGTGAGTTTTGGAGCTTGTAATCACGTTTACTAAATCCTTCTCATAACCGTCAACTTACGAAAAAAAAAAACCGTCGCCATTCCATCAACACTACTATAAGTTGTAAAACATTCGTTAAGATAAGCGTCCTGCATTTAATTAGTATGCTCATGATATGAATATGGGACACACTATCCCGGCAACAACATAGCAATAAAGCAAATACTGTTTAGTTTCGTTCTAAGTAGAATTTTCCTGATACCGCCACATTAACAGGAAGGGAATTTTGGCATTGGATTTTCTGTTTGGAGTTGTATAAATTTGACAATATAAACATGGACCCTTAATGCCGAGAGCTAACGAGAGCACACGGAAAATATTAGCCAAATCACGAACATGTTAGAAATGTATTTTTCATTTTTTTTTTTTTAGTTTTAGGTTTGTCGTTTTAAGATAATCATAAAACGTAATATTCATTAACAAAATATATATTGACACTTAGATAAATACAATTTGTGGGCAAACTGGGAAGCATTGCTTTGATTGCCTATGTTTCATCTATCCCATGTTAACAATATAAATCATCATACAAACATAAAGAAATAGCAACATCTATCATGAATACGACAAAAGTGATGTTTGTTGGCGTGAAAATCTCTCATGGAAAATGAAATGCACTTATTTTCCCTTTTCGCAAGGAAAAACAGGCGTGCATATGTTGACCAAATACAACTCCCAGACATGATCTCTCGTTTAGCTGCGTTTCCACCATGTTCCCGGCGGCCACGGCAGCGTGGTTCGCCGTGAGTAGATGAGACATTCTCCTGTTTTCTCCCTTTGCATTCTAGTCTTGTTCGTTACAGTCCTCGCCCCAGTGAATATTATAGCATCAGACGCTGTTCTCACAGCGTCTAATAAGGCTTAACTATGATACTTTTCGTCGCGTCCCGCTACGGACTGCCTCCAAGTTTTGCTACGGCCCATTACGTGCCATCGTGTTTCGTTGCGTTCACCCGTTTTATCAAGGCATACGAGATTTCTCATTAGCCCCAGGAATGCCATGTCATAATTTTGACAGTTAAACAAATCTGACATGGCATCCACGGCAATCACAGCCTGTCACGTTTGCCTATCCCGTCTCACCGCGTTGTTTCACGTCAATCCCGTTTTGTCCACGGTGGCCTGAAACGTGGCTGCCGTGGTTGCCAGGAACATGGTGTAAACGCAGCATACGGTTGTGCCATCGGAGGCGAAAGTGGAAATACCTCGGTAACACCAGTGCATTGAACCTAATTTTGATGTTTAATCCGGACAAATGAACTGGCATACATCTGGGAATGCATGATTTGAGATGAATTCGAAGTGACAGCGGTTTAACTACGCTGACACTTACTCATGCGTTTTAGCTTAAACGGATAGACGACGCAAAGGCCAGAGGAAATTTGGGACATGTTGGAAATTTAAAAGTTCTGCTGCTTTTCCGCTTCATTTCCGAAGATCGAAACGGCATACAGGCGGCATTGAATTCAAGCAAGAATTCACAACGGAGTCGTTATGGTAACGGATCTATTTGATTATTCAGAAGGCATCATTTTGCATAAAACAAAATTGTCTTTTCGAGGGACATCGACATTAAAAGGCACATGTTGAACAGAAACGCACTTATGGAGAGGGAGAGGGAGGTGTTACTTTCTATTTCCTTTGTTTGATCGAGTTACATCGGTAACAAGTATCACCATTTTGGCATATTGCTGAAGGGGTATGATGTGTCCAACCCCGCCCTACTCTGATTGACCTCTTGATATGAAATCAAATTGTTCAAAGTGATTTGTCAATGTGTGAAGGAGGGACAATTATGATTTGTGAACAATGATTAGGCGCGGACATCCCTACGTATGTACCTATACATAATGAATTACAGTGTTATTAGAAACAAAATATGGAAAGTAATGTGTGAATTGGTCTAGAGGAGAACATTTAGCTATGGTTTGAGGCAGTAACACTCATAATTACGTTTATGGGACTTACTCTGGGTTTGTACAGAGGGAATATGTTATGTAGATATTATATACTCCGGTTGATGAGAAGGCAGCAGCCCGGCGAGTCAGCTATCCCACAGTTTACTCGCCGTTGATAAAGACAAGCAAATTATGCAAACTGTACTCGCCGTTGATAAAGACAAGCAAATTATGCAAACTGTACTTGCCTTCAAAGGCAAGTCAACTCAATAGAGGTACTATTAATCATTCTGAAAGAGTCAAGCTTACAAGCTTAAGTAGAGAGTCTATACTATTCATTCTGCGTTTCTGTCTTGTATAATTCCCGAGGGTAGCATATCCATGTAGCACAGGTTGGAATTCAATAAAGTATATTCAGAAGGTCAGTGGTATAATTGCTGGCTGCATTACTTTGTCTCCTGAGTACATTTTATTGGGCATTGTACCTTTTTTTTAATTTCTTTTTTGAATTCGCAATCGATTTTTCCTTTCTTTTTCTCGATCTCAACTATTGAATAACTACTTGTACTATCTTTTTAATTTCATTTTCACCTTTATCTCTCGATTTACACAAGGTATCTGATATAACTTAATCAGCTTAATCAACAGTATCATGAATTCAATAAAAAAACGCTAATCATGTTTGAAATGCATATTTGAAAATACAAGTCACACAAATTTTGTACATGCCACTAAGTACAGAATACTCTACAAGAAAGATACTTCCTAGACCAAACTCTTCTCTATGAACATAAAATCATTTATCGTCAACCTTGTATATGTCGCAAAATACTTATCGTCTCGATGACTATCAATACATTGAAAAATCTGTAACAAGTATGTTTGTTTATATTTCGATTTATTCATGGTACAGTTATCGCTTAATATTACATATTAAACACACAATTTATACTTACGAAAAGTTCTGTATGACCATTGACCACAAGTCATATAAAATGTTTTCTCTTTAAAAAATAATTCTGTTATATATTACATTATATGAAGAGTTTTATAGCAAAACGAGCTAACTCCATTCTTGTTAAGTTGAGATATTTGTGATTAAAGCTACAAAAAAAATAATATGAAAATATAGGATATTTTAAATCATAACATCTAGAACATTCCTTGTTATGTCACAAGTGAGGTATTACTGGAAAGATTTAATTTTGTTCTATCTGATGATGGACTTACTTTGAAATGTTTGAAAATGGCGTTTAGGTCATTTTGCAATGACACTTCATATACATGTATATATATATATATATATATATATATATATACGTATATATAAACGAGGTCCATGTTTCTTGTTCTGATCAGAAACGGTAAAGGAAGTTTATATTTCGCAATATAAAAGGAGAGGCATTTCAGTCTCTTCATCACACAGAAAGCATGAAATCGATTTCAAGAGCAGTCAAAAAAATTCTCTAAAATATCTCATATCAAAACCAATGTAAATCAGCACCATTGCACATAATGAGAAGTGATTAAAAAATTGTCATTATATTTCAACTGCTTAAATTATTCGAAATTTTCCGGTATTGTTAAAGGTAAAATAGAATATATACGTTACAGATATCTAATCATTAAATTGTTGGGTTTTGCTTTGAATATTTCCGTTCGCTTGCCTCCCATGATTAGAATGTTCATGATGTTGTACAAAATTTTCTCCTCTCTCCTATGTCGACTTAAAAATAATCAAACTGCCACCATGATCTATACAAAAATATGATTAGTGACTGTAAACTCTCGATTGTATGCATGTATCAAGTGCAACCTGTTTTTCGATAGTGGTTCACAGAGTTCACAGAACACGTCCATAGTAAACTACTCTCAAAATAGCAGGGTTAGAGTTAGACAGAACCATTTGATAAAATCTTCAACTACTTAAAGGGGAAATCCAGTCCAAATATAAGTTAGTCTGATAAGAAAGAGTAAAATATTACGAATTCAACTGTATAATTTTGATCGAAATCGGATGAAAAATAAGGAAGTTATGACATTTTGAAGTTTCGCTACTTTTGGGGGAAACAGTTCTTGAACAGTCAATATGCAAATGGAAAAGTGGGCATGTCATTCCCTCCAACGTACCACACATAGAATTTTGAAATTTCCAATTTTTCATTCAAATGCAATTATGCCCGAGGCTCAAATCCTCGTATATCTAACTGATCACTACTCTGAAGTTATTCAACCAGGAATAACATCATGTTTCAGACTTCAGTGACAGAAACATTGAATTTCAGTCATTTTCTCTTTTTTTTGTACAGGATCAATGAAAAATTGTGAGGGTAAGACATGGTTAGCTCACTCATTTGCATATTCATATCCACAGTACAAGAACTGTTTTGCAAAAATTAGCGAAACTTCAAAATGTCAATACTTCCTTATATTTCATCCGATTTTAGTCAAATTTTTACCGTTGAACTCGTAAAATCTAACTCTTTTTATCAGACTAACTTATACGATTTGGACTGTATTACCACTTCCCCTTTAAATATGCAGTATATTGTAGAATCTCTGACACAAGAGCCCTTATAAGAAATTAAATTGTAATTGTGTCATTGTGCGAATTTTCACATTCACAATCATGACAATATTTTGATAATTCCGCATGTTCGTGTATCCGCATCTATCTTTTAAATACCCCCATTAGTTGGAGTTGTGACATTATTTTTTTTTATAACTTCGATCGAGTTATCTTTCCCAAATAAAAGTATGAATGAGTAGATTATGAGGGAGTATAAAGAATCAAGAAGAGACAGGTATATACTGCAGCTATGAAGGTGATTTGATAACGGTGAATCTTCCAAGCACACTTGGCGATCGCTCCAGCTTTTGACACATTCAATATCTAATTCGTGTAATTTTTCCATTGAAATTATGCCATATCATGTTTGTCAAAATCAAGAAATATCATTCCCCAAGTATTTAGAGCGTAAATTTATTTTAAACTTTCTTAAACGCAGTGCAAACAAAGATACCTTCAATCCAAGCATGAAATAGCTAGAACTATACTTTACTGCGTGTTTACAGAAATCCTTAAATGGGGGGGGGGGGGGGGTGGAGAGAACAAGACATTTTAAGACCTGCAATATAAAGTCACGGGAATCGGCTTTTCGAATTTGATTGATTAGAAGACCACGCGTATCAGGCATGCAACTGCTGGAAGTCTGAAGGACAAGTACCCTTCATAGATATGGGGAGTGAGTGAATGAAGTAATACTAGCAGAAAACATCAGTGAGAGTTTAGGGAAAATCGGACAAAAGTTCAAAAGTTATGACTTTTTTAAGTTTCCTCTCAGCTACTGATGGATGAGAATACTATAACTGCTGCTTGTGATGTCCCATGTGTAGAACGATGTACAGAAAATATAAAGAAAATTAAACAAATTTTCCCTTTTATTGTATAACAAAAGAACACTTGACTCGTCTCTCTCAAAAGGCAGGGGAATAATATTACTCTTAACAAACGTCAGTGACAAGTTGAGAAAATGTGCACTTTTTCAAAATAAAATTTTGTGAATTTCTTCTAATATTTTTCCTTGTATCGTTTTACGCCTGTGACACCATTCTCTGTAGCAAGTCATAATATTTTCATCCAGGAGTGACTGCTCAGATATTTCAAAATTCATAACTTTTTATCGGATTATCCAATTTCCCCCCAAACTCTCACTGATGTGTTCTACTAGTATTGCTGCATTCACTCAATCCACGTGAAGGTGGACTTGTCCTTTAAAGTCACCATTTTTTAAAGAAAAGAGTGTAAATATGGAACACATTTTTTTTAACACTAACTGATTACTCCTGTATTGCAACTGGTCGACAAATTACCCTTTATCGTCTTATGAAGAAACACCTATTACTAAGTACTTGAGTAGTTGCCATGATTATCAATTAAAAAAAAAACTAAATAAATTAGTGGGCTTACATTCGGTTGAGATTCGAACCTACCACATCCTGACTGCTAGACAGGCGTCATATCCTCTGGACTACCGACATGACCGACAGCCAGTCATGGTTCTAATCATTCATTGGAATACAGTATCCCAATTACTGTCTGGTCTCTTACATGATTTCCTTGTGCAACTAGATATTGTTAAAATCAAACAACTTTGTAAGGTACTGTACGTGCCTGCTGCCACTACTTAAAGGGACATTCCGGACGATTTTCATAATTTCACATCATGTAGTACATAAATCAACAGCTCCATGTATAGATTCGTGGAATTTGTTGTGGTCCTTGAGCAGAGAAACCAATAAATTGAAAATCTTAAACAAATTACACTGAACAGTGTTGATGACATCAGAGCCTCATATATTTCAGAAATGTAGCAGTGCAATTCCATTACAATACCACTTGCTCAACAAGTTCACCTGATGTGAAGAATCTATGCATGCCTTCTTCTTTTGTTCTGCTTCCTTGAGCCCCAACTCATGCATTCTTATGGTGAGGCTGCCATGTCATCATCCTTGTTCATTGCAATTTTTTATAAATTTTGAAAACATTCTCATTCCTCATCCCAATATTCTGAAACTCTTTACTCAGTTTAACTGATTTATAGTTGTTCAAACGTTGAAGTCTGAAAATCATCCGGAGGTCCCCTTGAAATCGAAGAACGTTCTCCATTCATTGCATTTACGATGTAGGCCCCTACTAAAAACAAATTTTCGTCTACACTCTGACTGCTCTTAAGCAACACTGTAGACGAAACTGAGAGCTATTGTTCATGGCAACGTTTTGTGCCTCGCATGTATAGGTCAGAGACGTTATCGAGGTCAAACTTTATGAAATACATCTATAGATGTGCAGGCTTAGGCCTATATTCCTAGCTACCGGGAAGTTATGGCTGTCAAGTTCCTGCAACACATAACAAAACTTGTAATAGGACTGTATGTCATGCATCGATCAGCTCCCAACACAATGTTCTTGGTTGTTTAAAGGGACTGTACAGTACTGGTTGAGGTGAGGATTCAGATTTATAAAATTTTTGGTGAGATAATGAGAAACATCTAACGAAATATGAAAGAGCATGTAACTTAAAGAAGGACTCAACATTTATTTGATGAAAATTGGCCTAGAAATGGCTGAGATATAAAAAAAAAACGATCCTAATAAAATTGACAGGCCACGCCTTTTATGAGGATCTCTTTGTTTTTCCTTGTTTTTAGATATCTCAGTCATTTCAAAACTGATTTTCATCAAGTAAACTTTTGATTCCCCTTAGAATTGTATGCTCTTTAACATTTCATAGAGTGGTTTCTGAATATCTCGCAAAACGTTAAAGCTGAATCCTCACCTCAACCAGTGCTGTACAGCCCCTTTAAGTCCGCAAGTCGAATGACGGAGGTTCTTTGTCTTCCAGGTGCGAAGGGTGTCAGAGCCTCAGACTATATAGGGCCTACGTTCATCTCAGTTTCTTTGGCCATTCCGAAACCATAATCATTTGCTTCCTGAATTTCTAGAGAAAAAAAAATACCATGCTTATATGGTATAATACCCTGATAATGCTATTTCTTAGAAAATTCAGGAACCATTGTGGTTCCGAAGTTGTCAAAGAAATATTGATGAACGTAGTCTTTAGGGGACTGACTCCAGCACACCGGCAGCGTGCAGAACCAAGCTGACGAACGTGACCCAAACCTTATAATATCTGCCATAAACGACGTAGGTTAGATAAGCGTCACGCGGTGATTGATTGGTATGATATGATTTATTTCCGTATAAAAACGAGCAACGAGCAATTACTTATGCACTCAGGAGCAAGTAATGGTTCTTTGATAATAGAAGAGAAATGCGGGTGGATCGCCCTATTCATACTGGCAAAGACGACACGACAAAGCTTTTTTTCCCCACTGGGGTCCATTTTACAGGCACATTTACAACTTACTTATACGTCACGAAAAAAACGATAAAACAATATGAAACATACTGTAATGGTAAGAACAAAACACAAGATGGTAAAATACAATAGATATTTTGTGCAAAGAGATTCAAGAATGATCGTAGTCATGAAATGAATACATCTCATACAAATCAACCCATTTCGAGACAGATTACTCCGAAGTGTACCTTACATGCCTTAAAAATAACTAATTATACCATCGTCATGAATAGAATAATTTCAAACTTTCTTCATGTACGTAATAATGTAATCGGGCTCCGTAATGGATTCGGGAACTGAAGGGAATTTCGCGACGAGAACTTGAGTATACTGTTCGCCAGGCTACGCCGTAGCCAATGAGATAATTATATCGCCCGCCCATTTGTAGCACAGTTTCTGCAACAGCAATGCCCTTGGACGATGAAGATTCAAAGGCAAATCTGTGCACAATGTGAAAGCTGCAATTTCGGTTGTTGAAGTCATGCAGCCCAGAGGAGGTAATGGGTATAGGTATTGGGTACAAACCGACTAGGTTAAAGGGATGGTATATTTTTGGTTGAGATATGGGACTTCGGGGGGGGGGGGGGGGGCATTTCATGAAGCATTTTTGTCCGACAACTTGTCGGACAAATTTGCTCTCAGCCAATCAGATGCAAGGATTTCAGTAGCTTTTAACATTTTGTCAGACGAAATATCTGACAAAATGCTTCATGAAATGCCCCCAGGTTTCTAACTTTTTTTTTTTAGATAATGATAAACCTCACCACAAAATAAATTCTAAGAGGAATTCAAAGTTTATTTGATGAAAAAAAAATGGTTTTAAATGGCTGAAATATCCAAATTAGAGAGGTCCTAATAAAAAGTTGGACCCATCTTTTTACAAGGACCATTTTCTTTTACTTTGGTTTTGGATATCTCAGCCATTTAAAACCCGATTTTCATCCAATAAACTTTGAGTTCTTCTTAGAATCGTGTGCTCATTGATATTTCGCAAGTTGTTAGTTATTATCTCACAGAACCTTAAAATCTGAATTCCCCATTTAATTCTAACCCTAACCAAAACTATATCATCCCTTTAAGATCATTGAGGGAAAGGAGCAGCCGGTCTACTTGAGGCTGTGAACACATCGAACCGTCGCGTCGTAGTGATTGATTGATTGACTGAGAGCATATAATATACGATATGATACAGTTAAAAAGATGAATTATAACATAATTCACACATAATACACAAAGGAATGACAAAGGTGGTCATCATATAACAAAGTGGTAACAAGTCAGACTTTTAAAAAGGTCAGACTTTTAAAAAAAAGAACAAGAGAAGTGGAGTAAAGTGAAAGAAAAAGGTGTCCCGTAAAAGCCTCAAGGGCTTGCAGTGATGGGATCACCTGACAATGAAGATTTGGATAATACAAGAATAATAGAAAATGCAACGCTATGTTGGGTGAATTATATAAGTGGTGGATGAAGTGTGAAACAACGTGAAACTAGTATTTGGCGAGGAAACATATTTTGATTTGTTTTTTGAACGTCTTGTTAAATTGTGAGTTTCGAATGCTGGGAGGTAGTGAATTCCAAATGACCGGACCAAGGTGTCGAATTGATTTTGAATGGATGTTTGTTTCTATTTTAAAGCGGTGGAATTTTGATGACTGACGGGTGTTATAACTATGTACTTTATCATTCAAACAAAACATTTCAGTGAGGTATGGGGGAAGGCTTTTGGTGAAATACCTATGCATTAAAGAGGCAACTTGCAAGACATTGCAGTCATGGACATTCAATGTGTGAAATCGGTGGAACAATGGTTTTGACGGAGCAAAATAATGAGTGTTCGCACAAACACGTAGTGCTTTCTTCTGGAGTCGTAGCACTCTTGACACTTTAAAGGGATGTAACGAAGCCCATAACACATTATAATACATTATATGGGGTAGAATGAATGCGTTATAACAAGAGGACATTACAAGGCAATATACTTTTCATATTATTCATAACTCCAACAATCCGGATACTTTACCACAGACAAAATTTATATGAGAATCCCACGTCAAGCAGTCATCAAGTTGTACCCCAAGGTATGTGACAACAGAGCATTGCTCTATCAAAATATTGTTAATATAAAGTTTGGCATTATCATAACAAGATCCCCTATGTTGTCTGTTTCTGTAGATAGAAAATTTTGTTTTCAAAATATTCGAAGATAATTCATTACAAACAAGCCAATTATATACTTCATCCAAATCAAAATTGATCCTACTGACCAAAGTCTCAAAATTTTGATGGGAGGCAATTAAAGTCGTATCATCAGCGAACAAGACAAACTCAAAAAATTGTGAACAATTAACCAGGTCATTTATGTAAATCAAAAATAATAATCGGGCCCCAGGATCGAACCTTGGGGTACCCTACACCTGATGAAATAATTTGGGGATTCGATGAATGCCCTTGATACACAGAAAACTGTTTCTGGCTACACAAGTAACTTTTAAACCACAGATACGATATACCTCTAATGTCATAATAAAGTAACTTTGATAACAATAT
The DNA here is from genome assembly GCF_040938485.1 of Diadema antillarum. Taxonomy (NCBI): domain Eukaryota; kingdom Metazoa; phylum Echinodermata; class Echinoidea; order Diadematoida; family Diadematidae; genus Diadema; species Diadema antillarum. Next base: position 314,651 of record NW_027270986.1, read on the forward strand.
TGAGTGTGACAAAGTATCGAAAGCCTTCGATAAATCCGTAAACATGGCGACTGCATGTATATTAATATCAATATACTTCAAAAGTCTTTAGTTTGTACCACCCATTTAGCTGGAAGTCAGTTGAGTGAAACCAACACAGGATCCAACAGCATGAGTCGAGGCCAGGAGATGCCGCAATTCAGTATATTATAGACAGTTTAACCTATTCACTTTCTTTTTATATTTTGTGCATTCTCCGAGAAAGAAATTAACCTGTCGTTTAATGGCGGTATTGTAGACATTTTCTATAGTAGAACCTTCTGTATGCATGCATTTCATGTGTTTCCAAAAAGAAAAAAGAGAGACAGGATCTTGTTTGGATACATTTGCCTTGTAAAAAAATGCACAGCCATTTCTTCGAAGTTTTATACAAATAGATGGAAATTAAAGGGATATCGAGGATTCAGCCTTTAACTTTTGCAAGATACTTAGAAACTATGTTATGAAATGTCAAAGAGCATACAATTTTGAGAGGAATTCAAAGTTTATTTAACGAAAATTGGATTTGAAACGGCCGAGATATAAAAAAAACAAAGTAAAAACAAGGCGTTCCTAATAAAGGGTGGGTCCCACCTTTTATTAGGATTGTTTTGTTTTGGATGCGTCAGCTATTTCAAAACCGTTTTTTTACAGGAACGGCGCAGTGTTTTCAAAAGTGTGGGGGCCCACTTCCGGGTTTCATGAGCTAACAAAGTGATGACACCTTATGTATTCCTTTGTATGGTGCACAAAAAGTGTGGGGGCCCGAGCCCCCACGGCCCCCACGGCTGCGCCGGCCCTGTTTTATCAAATACACTTTGAATTCCTCTTCGAATTATATGGTTGTTGTTGTTTTCAAAGTTTGTGAAAGGTATCTCATTATCTCAACAAAATTGTTATAGAAAAGTTTCATCCCACCCGAAACGGTACCATCCCTTTAACTCTTGATATTTTTTCTCTTCTGTTCATATTTCTGTGACTCTTTCATCAGTTTCTTTGTTGTTGTTCTTAAACTTACTTTATACTACACTGATTATACGAATATTCGAATAGTTAAGAGGCACTCTCTATGTGTGTGTGTGTGTGTGTGTGTGTGTGACAGAAAGAGCGGGAGAGGGAGGGAGAGAGGAGCAAAGAGAGAAACAAGGAGATATAGAGTGATGTAGTGTGACAAAACTGGAAATTGAAGACAATGATTTCGAAGGATGGGGGCAGGTGCGTCGAATTCGAAAGACAGAGGCAGAGAGGGACGTACACAGAGTAGAAGATGAATGACGTTGCTTTCTCTCCCTCCCTCCCCCCCCCCCCCTCTCTCTATCTCTCTTTCTCTCTCTCTCTCCCTCTCTCTCTCTCTATTTCTTTCTTTCCTTTTCTCTTCTATGTATGCTGTGCGTTATTCTTGCTTTTCTTATACAAGTTGAGTCGGGAGAACTGCCGAAATCCAGGAAAAAAGGACACTCTTGAAAAAAAGAAGAAGGAAATGTACAGATTTCAATTAAATGTTATTTAAACATAAGGGGTGCGCTGCATTGTACTTAGTACATTCATGCAGGTGCTTTTCATTCCTCCTCCCCCCCCCCCCCCTAAAAAAAAGCCTATTCCATTTCAATTCTTCATTAATGTTCTCCATTATGGCCTTTACTCCATGTGTTGCTTTGATGGTTCTGCTTCACACACACGAGGAGTTACTGCGTCTTTTCTCCCATACTTTGCATGTATAGGCCTGTGAGTGTTATCTTTCACCACAGTTGCATTTTCTCAACCTGATCTTTCTTGTTACACCCACACAAACTATATCCTCTTAGCTTTAGTATCGAATGAATACCAGAAAGCAGAGACATTTTCTAATATCTCATTCGGTTGTCAAGTGGTTTAAGGCTTGTACGTTCTCTGCTCTTTGCTAGGAATGAAAATGAAAACGAAAACATGTGGGATTTATATTGGGAAGCCTTTCTTTTCCTTTCCTGTTAATAAAGATTCATGTTTGATAATTAGGTCTTGTTTTTAGAGAGCCTACCGCTGTTTTGCCAAACTCTAAAGTATAGCCCACCCGGAAAAGCTCTCTCAGCTTACCTGCTATTAGCGTGACGCCATGGGAATTTCAAAGGGAAGTCACGGCGGGGGGTTTCTATCGTAGGAGCATAAAACCATAATGGCAAGCCATTCTTCTTTGTTTTACGCTTATTCATTGTTGCTTTCATTATCTATTAGGCAACCAAGCTCCATTGTCTTTCCCACGGTCATCCCGTCCAGAATTATTTATGCCAACGAGGAAGAGAAATCAAAATGTGGTTAGATAACCCAGCTGATTTACAGTGTGAGTCTGCCTTACCTGCATGATATCCATCAATAGAGGGCGATATTTATCCTCAGGTTCATTTAGGTCTGTCACTAATTGTCCAGTTTCAAGACGTTGATTCCCCTATATTCCGCCTACAAACTCTATTTAAGGGAAAATCGACCCGGTGAGTTATTTTGTAGAATTTATTAATTTTTGTAGAATTTAGAATTTATTTTGTAGGTTTAGCCACTCGGAGCAGAACGTGCTAACAGTTACTTTAATAGTATCGCATGATTATGAGATTTGGAAATTGAATTCATTGCAGTTTAACACGATGAAAACAAAGCAATAGAAGAATTCTCCCTGCAACTTGTTTATAAGCCTGCATAAGAAATGCAATCGAATTTTTTCTTCTAATGAATTCCATATCTTTATCTTTTCCTGTTTTTGTTTTTTGTTTTTTGTTTTTTTGTTTTTGGGGGGAGGGGGGAAGCGCGGGGAGTTATCGTTCTTCGTATCAAAAAAATGCAAAAGATAATTCTTATGGTATTATCTATTTTCAAACCACGCAATCAAGAAGACTTTAACAGAAATAAGATATTATTATTATCATTATTATTATTATTATTAATCATATAATAAAAATAATAATAATATAACAATTATGATAATAAATAATATCATTATCATTATTCAATAATAACTAATATTCAATAGTAGGTATTTTCTTATATGAGCTCCCTTGTGGAGACTTCATGGTATATTTAATATTCATGCTTAATTCTTCTAAGATTTATTATGCTTGTTTTATGTTAGTATTGTCCGAGGCAAATTATTTGTTGTCAAGGTCCCCAATTTTTCTCTCTTTCTCTTCTTTCTTTAAAATAACAACAACTAATAAGGTATCATCTCCCTATTCCGTGATAGTAGCGTGCTCCTGAGATGACGATATTAATTCTTTCGCCAGATAGTAAAGCATTAAAGTTTAATACCATGTCTCATTCTGTGTCTATAGGATCAGACGTTTACGTAAAACATCACTGCATTATTATTTTTTTTTCTCTGTATTTCTTCTATACATTACTCTTAACAGATTAAAACGTCCATTCTCCTTAATGACCATTCCAAGCTGGAAAAAAAAACACGACTGATCATCAATACAGTGGCAAAATGATAGCGTTGGGGGCGTACTCATCAATCTGAATTTTGCAATCTTTAACACTGGCGCCGTCAGTTTCTGGTAGATACTGATTCCGGCTTACCATGCAGTGGAAATCAATGGCGATGAGTAAATTGTGAGGTTGAAACCAAATGTCCCTCATGCTCTTGATGTTCAAAGACTGCTCGAGCCATCATCCCGTGATTTCAATCCTCATGGTTCTATCGCCACCGTGCGCTAACTTCCACCATGGAGACTGCAATATATCAATCACCTCCCCCCCCCCCCCCCCCCCCTCTGTTGTGAACATAATCAATACTGATCTATATACAACATCCATTACATCCTCCAAAGAGTCAGCGCTCAACGCCAATCTGATCACGGGGAATAGTAATAAACGTTTCAGTTTGAAATGAGACCTTAGAACGCATAGGGCCTAATTGAGGTTCTTTTATTTCAGCGTCAATCTTATTTTTCTTAAATATTCAATTCAATTCAATGGAGCTTTTCTTCATCCATCCAACAGAAAGGTAATACAAATACAAAGTATATGCATCAATACATCGTACAATGTTAACAATCTGTACGCAATGCAGATCAATATAACGAATTAATATAAGCAATGCATAATTCGCTGTCAGTGGTTAGGATGATGAAATCAATCGACAAAAAAGCGTGATCTCCAAATGAGAAGCGGAGCTTGTAAAGCGTAAATCATTCGAAAAACAAAATTCCGCAAACATGATGTATATCCAAATTTATCTTTTTACACTTAAAACATTTTTAAGACAGATTATATCTACAGGCAGACAGGTATGATATTCATATTGCAGATAACTAGACCTTCTTTTTTAAGACAAATATATCTATAGGTATGATATTTATATTGCAGATGAATACACCTCCCCCCCCCCCCACAAAAAAATACATATTACATATTTCAAAGTATTCAAAAGTATCTATGTACAGAATATACAAACACAAATGTTACAGCACAGACACTATTCATTGAGCCGTGTGTACAAAACTAAAGTAGTGACAAAAAAACAAGAGACAAGTGAGAGGTGGGAGCCTGGGAGGTTATTATAAACAGTTAAGTTATCAGTTAGTGCTGCATTCAAAAAGTTGGAATAAATTTGTGATGAATTTAGAAGATTTCTTGGTACTGTTATCTCAGCTGTTCCTAATCTGGGTCCAGTATAAACGATTATATTTTGGGTACGTCGAGTTCTCATAAACATCGTCTTTGTTTTGTTTTGTTTTGTTTTTCTACCACGCCACCTGCCAAGGCTTTCATTGAGATTTCTATTGTGTTTGAGGAGATTGAAATGAATAACATACTGAAACCTACTAAACCTGCCATTGTCAAAAAACGATAGTCATTCACAACTTGAAAGTAAAAGAATGTAATTCAACACTTAATACAGTAATATTACTCGTCGTTATTTACCAGCGCAAAACTGACGTTGGTGGCGTGCTCGCCGATACTGAGTTTCAATCTTCACCAGCCTGCACTCAGTCCGGAGGTATCGTGAAACGCTCGATGCTGACTGGCAAACGCGGCGAACCTTCACGGGGACGCATAAAATTGTGAGGTTCAAATCAAACCAGGGTTCTCCACGCTTTTGGATTTCAAAGACTTCTTATGCAAACGACCAACACTACTAACATCACCCCGTGATCTTGATGTCCATGGTACTATATTATCGCCTCAGTGCAAAAACTTCCGCCATGGGTATTGCGATGGACATCATCCTGTTTCTATTGTCTTACGAACAAATGTTTTGCAATCTTGTTGTTTCGGCTCAGAGTGGCGATGAGTTACACGGAGTATCGATGGCGACTCTTGTCTGTTCTGCATCGAATGAGACACGCGAGACGAATCCTGTTTTGCAGGAGGAGCCAATGATAAAGTGGATGTATTTCCATCAAGAGCTCGGAGTCGTTCGTCTAGGAGAATGTTTTGGAGGTAACTGGGTGTCAAATAATATCAATCTGACTGGTGCAGGCGTTGAATATGTTGTGAATACTCCAACTTGTGAGATGGATTTAACAGTAGCAAATGATACAAGAGCATCCTTTTTCATGTTTGGATGTGAGAAAAAATCTGTTACACCTGGTCAACCTCAGTCCTGTTTTTCCTTTCTACTACCCACAATGAAGGCTTTTGTTTCTCTCATCCTTGACTTTTGCTCTGTGTCTGATCAGTCATCTGTCATTACGTATCCTGACTATTGCCGCTGTTCATCCGTGGCTCCGTGGTTGCTTACGTGTGAAAATGTAAAAGCAACCAAATGCGAAAGCTTTGCGAATGAATTACGTGAGCGTTTGCAGCAAAGTATCCAGTCAACACCCTCCTCACCAACAATATCCCTTACACTTCACACCACTTACACGTCTTCAAGAACACTTTCGACGGATCATGATCGAAGCGACAGGCAACATCCATTGGACTTAATCTACTATTGTATCATAATTGTGGCTGTAACGGTGACAATTGTTGCAATTGCAACAATTATCTGCCATCTTGTGCGCAGAAGAGGAGAGACGAGTATGAGGCTTGCTCGTAGGTCAAAAAGTGTGAAGACAAACAATGAGTATACAAGCATAAGGTCCGTCATCATGCAGCAGGCAACAGCAGACTCCCCTGCTTTTACGGCTCCGTCAGTGCCGGCGTCGACATCGGCGTCGCCTAGGCTAGGGGCACTGCAGTATCTTCAAGAGGTCTCGCATGTACCACCGTCACTCCGACGAGTCAGCATGCAACATCAAACTGATCAGCGGGCGTTCCAACCGAAGTTATTCCTGCCATCAGAACTTAGGAGTGTCGGTAATAGCAATGTCTCTACGACGTGTTTGCCAAATCTTTCCGATTTCACAGCTGCACGCGAAATGTCTTTAACGAGTCCCGAAGCAATTTTCAGGCGGTCGAACCAGCCAGATCTGAGATGGACGTCTTTGCCAGAGCTCTCGGCTGCGCAAGCTTCTTCCGATAATGATTGCATCCAACGCATGGATAAGAGAAAGGAAAAGTTTCCAAGCGTGCTTCCGATGTCTACGATACGAGCCGACGGATCTTTGCGACAGGACGCAGCTTCTTCTCCATCCATTCCCAACGCAAATCTGCACTCAGTCACAGCGGAGCTTGATGAATCCAGATTACATCCAACCAATGGAGCTGCATATTCTTCTGACCCAGATATCAACCATTATTGCGATATAACTGATGTCCATCCTTTCAGCGGAGATTCAAAAATTAATGACATTAATCGGGCAACGTCATGTAGCGGTTCGGATTATCACATATATGAGACAGCTGATGATATAGCTATAATCTCATCAGAAAGAGATACCATCGGAGACGACCTGTCAGGGCGGGACAGTCCGGCTGCAGATGGGGCAGCGTTCATGACGACCAGCTCAACGCCTTCAGGAGACACGCGCAGAACATTAAGAAGATCAGATCAGGATGTCATGGGTGATAGTGACGATGGAGCCGATGTCCACTCGTCAACGACTCCCTACTACTTCGTTCTCGAAAAGAGCACAGTCGACTCGGTAGACTGACATTTTGTGCTCTGCTTTCTCTCTCCAGCTTCTGCCTCTCGGCTGAACGTAAAGAGGGGGTAATCCCACACGACCGACACCCAGGAGTCATGCAGCCCACGAGTTCGACATTGGAAAGAGGTCCATGAGTCATACAGCCCATGAGTTCGACACTAGGTAAAAACAGCCCACGAGTTCGACAGATACAACACGGGGTTTAATCTGTCGGTTTCGAGAGCCTCGTTAGCTTAGTGCCGAACTCATGGGCTGTATGACTAGTGAGCTGTATGGGGCTGTATGACTCGTGAGCTCTATGACTCGTGGGTTGTATGACTAGTGGGTGTCGGTCTCGTGACGTGCATCCGTAAAGAGTACCCATTGTACTATATACAGACCCATTATTCCCTATCGCTACACATGGCTAATGAAATTGTGACAGTGAACGCAGAATAAGCGCGAAAGACAGCTTCTTTGAGATGTCGAATAAAACTAAAACGAAGCAAAACAGAACACAGCCGGGCATACAACGTCTGATGTACCATATTTTTGCTTTTGTTTTGTTTTCAATTCATTCTACCTCATAGTAGAAAACAGTGGATATGTGTTTGTAGAAGTTAATACAGAGGTTCCTCTCTATACCATCATCACAGTGCACCCTATTACTTCTCGAAGTGAGCGGGGAATTTAGTTGTGAAAGCGATACCTGTAACTCATTTCTAAACGTTCGGAAGCACCGATCGCGTGAAGTCCTCCCACCTCAATTTCCCCCAAAGATCTGGCATTAATTCTTGTAGAAGACTCCACCATAAATCATGCTGAACAGACATTGAAGAGGTGGAAGATTAGACCGCAGCGATTATGACAGAAATCAATCATTACAAATGTCATGTCCGCGTTTCCTTCTGGGCTCTTAATGTGTTTAACTGATCTTTATAACTACTGTAAAATGTTAAACCCATCCTATCCAATATCCCTAAGTTACTATCTAGAGTCGCTTGTGCAGGTCTAATTAAAGTTTCCAAGGCGTCGAAAAAGCATCACCTTGCTCATTCCAGTCGGCACAGAGAATATTTGCCCACTTCACTCATAAGGTGAATAGACTCTCTTCACGTTTTCTTGATGTCCTAGCTTGTACAATATTGTTATTCTGTCATCGTGTATTGCTATTGATTCTCACTTAGATTGTGGAATGTGGATCCAAACAAGTCTTTGAAATATATATATATAACATTATGCGGAAGGATTGTCAAATTTTCCTCGAACTTAAATTCATTGCTTTTCCGATCCCTCTGTTCATGCATCTTCTTGGAACTTCCTCTCACATCACCTGATCAAGTCATTCCTATACGAGGGACATTCTCATCACGATTAACCGAAAACTCCAATTATTCGATGTGTTTTAAATGAGTTTGAATATTGCTCTCATATAGGGTAGAAAATACCCTAAGAGAACAAATCCACATATCCAGGGTCAGGGGCTGATCTAGATTTCAATTCAATGTAGTTCATTTATTTCATTCTCATTATTTTCTCTTCCAACAAAATATATACACAAGGTAAATCAGAAAATCCATCATAAGCATAATTTTATATGTACAGTATTACAAAGTGCGAAGGATAAACGATATACAACAAAAAATATTTTGAGGAGGAAAAAAAGAGAACTGAGAGGTTCACTAAAAAGCAGTGATTGTAGATTGTGGACCACTCAAGAATTTCTTCCAAAAATACTTAGTACAATTACAAATACATTACACACTGAGAACAATACCATGTGAACACTCTGTGAAAACCACACCACAGTGAATCATCTCCGCACTGTTAAATTCGACCGTTTTCACAATAGTCATAGTCGACTATGTGACCACACTGTGAACACACTGTGGGACACTGTGTTCTTTCCAGTATAGTCTGAGTCATGACAAGCAAAGAACAAAAAAAAAAAGAAAAAAAAAGGTCTTCACATTTTTTGGTGCCACTTTCCTCGAAAAATTGGTTGACAAGCAAAAGAAAAAAAAACAAAACAAAACAAAAAACAAATGGAAAAGCTCAAGGAGGATTAAACTCCCTACAACTCCCCCTCCCCCCCCCCAAAAAAAAAAAGCAAAACAAAAAATTAGGAGCCCAAAGGGGTTCCCCGCTCCCGTAGATCTGCCACTGACAGTAAAACATAAAGAAGACATTTTGCACGAAATAAGAATGTTGTGAAGTTGGTATATATAAGCTTTGCACAAAACGATAAGGGATTTCATAGCCACACTGATATTATACAAATTAGATGATGCAATAGATAATGCTTTCAGTGTCATTCGCATAACTTTGTGTAGAATATAGAACGACATATGAAATAATTTTGCGAAAAATTAAAGCTAACATTTAGAGCATTATAAACACCGCAAAGTGTAGCCCTACATGAAAACATGATTTTTCTGCGTGCATTTGGCTGTTCATACACTAACTATTTTTTAATCTTCTATCCAAACACTAACTCCTAACGGCTAAGCAGAACACCCCATGCAATGATCATGTAAAATATCTGTGTAGGATGACATGAGCATGGTACGTATAGGCCTACTTAATGCGTGGATGTGAGATCTCGAAAACTCCAATAATTTAAATTGCTCGCAGATAGGTTGGGAAATACTTTCACAAGAAGACCACATTAAAAGTGAATAACGTTGTTGATTCTCTCTTCTCTTTTTGTTCTGGGTACGTGCAGCAGGTTTGTTCTTCTGTTCAACCTCTTCTAAGTGTTGAGCATGTTGTTCTCGAGCAGATCGCGGAGCACTCAATTCAGCTCTCTATAATAATTCAAAATTTCCCATGTGACTTACGAGGGACATGTAGACGGCAAATGCTTGATATTTTTTGTCTTGTGAAAGTGGAGTCGTTTGACTGTGGTTGTAGGATTAGAGAAATGACAGCAACAGAGAAAGGCATGGTCATAATGTCATAAATTTTGCAATGCTGGTTCTAAAAACTTGCATCAGTGCTCGTTGTAAAGTCCTTTGCAGATGATTATACATCACACTAAATGGTCATGAAAATGACAAGAGTACACTGAAACAAGACTAGTGATGATTGCTATAAGCCTTCCAATGTAATTTACGATTCATAAATCATCTGTGTAATTTCTCTGTCTTTGACTTTACTTCTATCATAAATAAATTGTATTAAAATTGGTATTGATGTCAAGACGTTTTACTGTGCTTAAAAAATATATCTAAATAAGCATTTGCATATGTTAATAGGGCCCAGTCAAACACTTGGTCTTTACTGCGATGAATAGATCACTATAATAATGATGATAATCAAAGAATTGTAAAGACATGAAGTATCATACGCGTGCTGGTCTATATTCCAAAATCACTTGTTAATTGTCCTACTTTATTCGCTTGTTTCCACAAAAGCAAACACTGCATAAATAATTGCTGCACTGGTTTCAATTCCAAGACTCTGTCCAAATTAATGAGTAGTGAAAGTTAAACTCTGAATCTCAATTAAAGAGCCTCTGAGAATAATTCATACACGCGATCATAACCATTTTTCCTTAATTGTTTTCTTGAGTATAAACACTAGTATTTCTTTCTTGTTTCTTCATCCAATTATAGGGCCACTAAACTCGCTAAACTAGCCACCCCGTATCAGGTTTTGCAATAAATACCTTAAAAAGGACAAGTTCACCTTCATAAACATAAGGATTGAGAGAATGTAGCAATATTAGTAGAACACATCATTGAAAGTTTGAGGAAAATCAGACAATCCGTTCAAAAGTTATGAATTTTTGAAGTTTTTGTGCAGTACCCGCTGGATGAGAAGACTACTGCAGTGTATGAATAACTTAGATTTCACCTGCGTACAACAATATAAGGAAAATATAAAGAGAATTTCACAAAATTCCATCTTTTGAAAAAAGTACACATTCCCCTGACTCGTTACCGACAAATGTTATGGATAATATTATTCCCCCTGCTTTTAGAAAGAGGCAAGTCAAGTGCTCTATTATTATGCGAAAAAAGTGAAAATATGTTGAATTTTCTTTTACATTTTCTTTATACTGTTGTACGCATATGACTCACAAGCTGTAGTAGTCTCCTCATCCAGCGGTTCCAACACAAAAATTTAAAAAATTCATAACTTTTGCATCGATTGTCCAATTTTCCTCAAACTTTCACTGATGTGTTCTACTAATATTGTTGCATTTTCTCAATCCTTATGTTTATGAAGGTGAACTTGTCCTTTAAGTCCTCCCTGGAGCAGTAATCATTCTGGCGATCTTCTCAGAAGCAATTGAGTGAATATCCTTGTGTCGATGCGTCCCCGAATGAAAACCGATGTTAATCATTGCATGTTGACTCTGTTCAAGTCATTGTGCAGAATGTTGGTATACATTTATGCCGTGCAGGAAATGATGTCTTTATTGAAAAGTCAAGGCGAGACAGTTTGTGATATGAGAAATAAATGCAGGTTATCCTGCTTCTCAACATACGTGTAAATATACTAGGTTCCATCGCAGGGAAAAATTATTCCCATAAATGTTTTATTCTGACCATAAATGAAACGAAATACTGTTAAGTTATGCTGGTAGATAATACAGGATGTATACTATAGCCGCAAGACCCTGCAAAATTTCTGGTCCCTCTTCTTCGGGTTATATGAGAAAAAATGGCTTGGAACTTACTATAGGCCTACAAGAAGGCCTACAAGAACGGGAGGGGCCTGCAACTCCCATCACATCACCCCCCCCCCCCCCGCGCGCCACCTCACACACAAACACACACACACACGCACACACACACTTTTTTTTTTTTTGCTCAAAAAAAAAATGTCGAAAACTCCAAGACCGGGTGGCGGAATGATGACCCATCCCCCCCCCAAAAAAAAAGAATAAATAGATAAATAAATAAATAAATAAATAAATAACGTTCTGTCAATGTCTTTGGTTCTATCAAGTTACCACCTATACATTGCTGCGCATGCTAGAATTAGTAGAGGCAGCAGTAGCAGTAAGCAGTAGTAGTAGTAGTAGTAGTAGTAGTAGTAGTAGTAGTAGTAGTAGTAGTAGTATAGTAGTAAGAGTAGATGTACAGTATAGTTGAAGAGCACGGTCCTTATAAAAGTATGAGAACCTCCAAAACAAGCAAACCAGCAATTTCAGTAAAACTGCAATAACATAGAATCAAACAAAAAATATGATTTTTATGTCTATATCTTGATACTGAATTATTCCTTATCAATCATTCACTGAATCAGCAACCTCTCTCTCTCTCTCTCTCGTCATCACTACCTCATTTCATTTATTTCATTTCCAACCATGCAAAACATTTCCATTTACAAAATAACACAACATCATTACAATGAAGTAACGAAGAAAAATACGTGAAATTAACAATACTACACATCACAGATGAAAATGAATTAAAATCAAAGTTGTAGGAAATGGAGGAGAGGTGCTGAAAAGCCAAGCTTGTATTCTGCAGTTTCATCGGACAATATAACTAAAAAACACCAAGAAGGAAGCATAACTCTACAAAACGGCACAGTGTCAGGAGTATAATCCATTTCTTCTTGGATTGTAAATGGATTTAAAAAAAAGACATATACTCGAGTGAAAACGAATAGGTTGCTTGTGGAGACACTCTCTCCTGATATTACATGTATAATGTTTTGCATGAAAACAGAACAGTCATAAAAGTAGATCTGTGAACATGGGGGGGGGGGGGGGGAGAGAATAGGCAATCAAAAAAAAAGTATGAACTTTTAAAGTGTCGAGAGCAAGATAAACTGGAAACTCTTTGTAACTTATAGATGTTGAGTATAGCTACCTCGCCATTTTATATCACTGCAAAAAGTCCGGTGTTAAATAGTGAACACCGAGCTGGTGTTAAATTTTCGGTGCTCATTTATGGTGTTAAATTAACACCTCCTGGTGTCATTTCCAAATTTTAAATTGTGTTTTGAAGAGTTTCTTAGTAACTGCACTTCTTGTTGATTTTTAATTTAAACAAGACGATCAAGAATTTTACATTAAAATACTAGATTTCTGAAAAAATGTGAAAATAAATTTACACCACAGTAACACCAGCTGGTGTGGTCTCTTATTGAAGCTGGATGGGCGTTAAACCATTGATATTAACTCCAACAAATATCAAGTCAACACCATGTGGTGTCATTTTTTAATTAACACCAGCACAGTGTCAAAATAACACCAGGTACAGTGTCAAATTAACACCACGAAGTGTCAGGTGTACACTTTTCAACACCATCACAGTGCATTTTCAACACCTGTGGGTGTGGTCCTTTATTGAAGTTTGACCGGTGTTAGATTTAACACCCGTGGTGTTAAATCTAACACCGATGTTTTTACAGTATACACAAAAAGTCACAAATATTCATTTCTCTCACGAGAAAAAAAAAAACTTTGGAGTACTGTTGGTACAATATTATGACAAGAATAATACGGTTTTGTATGTCCCCCTCAGCGCCCTCGGATTTGTTTGCGCTGAAATATTTGAGAAATTACAGTTAGTGAAATTTTGGGTACAAAGAGTGCCGCTCAATGCCTACGTTACACAAATTTACAGATCGTCTTAATTACTTTCTAAACTTTATCAGTTCATAGTTTTTGTGTGTTGGTGTGTGTGCATGTCCAATTTTAACCAAATTCCCACTGATCTCTTTATGTGATTTGTCTGTATTCAAACAAAGCAAGATTGGATGGACTTTCCCTATGTTTGACAGATATCATTGTTCTGTATATTTTCGATTTATTTTCATATTTCTCGATGAAAAATTACATCAAATATAACAAAATTAAATGAAGTACATGATATCAAGCTGGAGACATACATAAAATATTGCAAATATATAAAACATATAGTGGTCGATCTATGACGTTTTGAATCTGTGAATGGATGCTAAAGAAATATGAAGGAACCTAATTAAAAGCGAGCTTGTTGAGCGTAGATCCCAGTTAAAATCGAGTTAAAGATTAAGATGGGGAGAACGGGTACAACAATGACAGAAACAGAGAAAAAAAGTACATTTATACAGTTATATAGCAAATTTTTTCTCTAATGCAGATTTGGGGTCGGATAAGCCACATGCTGTAGGCGGATGAACCATTGTCGTTCTGGCGATAATAACAATATGACTCAATATATGATAACAATAATACAGTCAAAAAATATTAAAGATTTATACATTGCGTGTATTAAGGAGGGAACACATGCACCTGCAAATTCCCCCCCCCCCCCAAAAAAAAAGAAGACATTCAACAACCAGTTACAGTGCGGAAGGAATTAAAATACTAGCTGTTACCTCGCCCCAAATGTCTTTTGAGAAGGAAGAAAATGCAATAGGTCATAGACACAGTGACAGAATTTGAGGGCACAAATAGCTGGTTTTAACATAACAACAACCCTGGAGTACGGTACAGCGGGATAGTCCTGTACAGCACAAAACAGATTTCAGTGAGCTGAATTAATGTAATTATTCAATAAATACTGTCTTAATTTGCATTTAAAGGATGATAATGATAAACAACCTGTGAGTTCAGAGGGGAGATCGTTCCAGTATTTCGGTCCCGCATACATAATTGTTTTCATCGCGAAAATTGTTCGAGTACGTGGAAGGTGATAAGCGTCCCGTTGGCGGGTGGGATAATTGTGAACTGAGTAGTTTCTTTTGAACATGTGAAGAAAAACATCAGGAAGATCATTCGTGGAGTATTTATACATGAAAATACCTAGGTTGTAATCAAACAAGTCAGGCAATTTCAAAATTTTATTCTTGTGAAAAAATTCATTTGTATGAGATAGATATCCAGCGTTATTGATAATTCTGATGGCGCGTTTTTGGAGGAGGAAAAGCGAATCAAGCACAAATCTGGACGAATTACCCCATGCAATAATTCCATAGTTGAGGTAAGGGGAAATCATTGTTGAGTATATAATTTGTAATATATGTATGGGGAAAAAATATTTCAGCTTATTCAAAATTCCTATGTTTCTGGACAAAATTTTACTTAAATAGTTAAAGGGATCGTACAGTTTTGGTTGAGACCTAGTTTCAGGTTTCTAACATTTTTTGGTGAGATAATGTGAAACCGCTTAAGAAATATGAAAGAGCATGTAATTCTATAAGGAATTCAACGTTTATTTGATGAAAATTGGTTTTGAAATGGCTGAGATATCCAAAAAAGAGCGATTCTAATAAAGTGTGCGACCCACACTTTATTACGATCGCTTTGTTTTGCCTTGTTTTTTGATGTTTCAGTCATTCCAAACCTGATTTTCATCAAATAAACTTTGAATTCCTCTTAAAATGGTATGCTCTGTACTATATCATAAGTGTTTTCTTGGTATCTCGCAAAAAGTTAAAAGCCCAATTCTCATCTCCACCAATACTGTACTATCCCTTTAATATGCATGGGTTTTCCGGGATAGATCACTATCAATGTAAAGTCCTAGAAACTTAATACTATCTACCTGGTTTAAATTGATACCATTGATCTTAACATAATCAGAAACAGTGTCAAAATAACACCAGGTACAGTGTCAAATTAACACCACGAAGTGTCAGGTGTACACTTTTCAACACCATCACAGTGCATTTTCAACACCTGTGGGTGTGGTCCTTTATTGAAGTTTGACCGGTGTTAGATTTAACACCCGTGGTGTTAAATCTAACACCGATAGTGTTTTCTTGATAACTATATTAATAAAGATAAATATATTGCACAAAATATTTCCTCACAATTTTTACCACCAATTCGCAAATAAAATAAATATTACACAATAATCTTTCATAATACTAAACTGAAAAAACACACCAAATTATAATCTAAAGATACTATATTCTTAAGAATTCTAGAGAATTAAGTGTTAATACATTGTGAGCAGTGATTTAAAAATGTTCGAGACATCACATTAATGCATATGTGTGTTATGGGTCAGTTGTATCACAAAACATCCTATATAAAATTTTGAGCTCAAAGTAAAACTTGGAATAAAGGAGCTATCACTATTTTTCTCATGTCTTGATCGTAAAGCAATATTGTTTCCTCTTATTCTTTCTGTTGGGAACTACCTTGACAAGACTCTGGTTTTTTGTAATTTCCATGTTTCATTTGTACGCATGTTCTTATACTCGTTTCCTGTCCTCAGTTTGTTATTGTGCAAATGATATGTATTTTAAATGAAACAGAATAAAGTTCAAGTTCAGTAAAGCATAACTATAGTCGATTAATTTATTCTAGAAACAATTCTATTATAACTATTGTTCACATACTGATTAACATTTTGACATTGGTCGTTTCTATCCCTTACTGATATATTTGAACTATTTTGAAGCACTAATGCTGGGTTTTTATTTCATCTGCAAATCAATGGAAAATAAAACCCTTTTAAGTGTCTTTCTTGTTCACGTTTCGTACATTTAACAATACTTAACATTGATTATACTGATTAACATTTTCATTTTGGTTGTTTCTCTCCTTTACTGACATATCAGAACTAAATGCTGGGTTTTTGTTTCATCTGCAAATGGTAAATACAAATTGTACTACTTATTTAAGCGTCTTATATGTTCACATTGTGTATATCATTAGTACGTTACATTGATTATACTGATAATCACACTTTTACATTGGTTGTTTCTATCCCTTACTGACATTTAGAACTATTTTGAAGCACTAAAGCTGGGTTTTTGTTTCATCTGCAAATGGTACCTATAGTGTCTTTCATGTTCCATATCTATAAAAGGAGACAAATTGATTTCACTTCAGTCCTGATTTTGCAAGGGATGTCTTCAGCTCGACTCCGATCAGAATGTGGAGTAGACGACCTTCATGGAAGGTCACTGTACTGTTGTATCATCATTCAAAGAATTAAAAAAAAATCACGTGTTTTCTGAATCTGACCTACTGTTTTGTGTCTTGGTCTTTAGTAAATGTTGATATAACACCTTACATAACTGTTTTAGCAGGTATATGTTTTGTTTATATTTCCCCCTGAGATTTATGTTAGCATCGTGGGTAACATTGGTGAGAGTTACCCGAAACTAACTAACGATTAAGCTGTAGATGGCGCTCAACAAGTTTGGTAATAAGAACCATAAAGTCGACGAAGGCCCAGTGCGGTGTACTACTTTCTATACGACTCTGTGCAGCGCGTCAACAAATTAGAAAATAATTGTTTCCTGCATGCGTCCCGAAGAAAATAGAACTTTTGAAGTCACCGAATGCACATTAAAGCCCTATGTGCATTCCATTCATCGATATAGATTAATTCAAGACATGCCTTCATAAATCCTGTACATGAAATGCTTAGATTATTTCAAGACATGCTTACCAAAATCCGGTACATGAAATGCTTAGATTATTTCAAGACATGCTTACATAAATCCTGTACACATGAAATGCTTAGATTATTTCAAGACATGCTGACATAAATCCTGTATACATGAAATGCTTAGATTATTTCAAGACACGTTTACATAAATCATGTAGGCTACACGAATTAATGCTTAGATTATTCAAGTATGTTGAGAAAAAGTGCGGAGCTACCAAGGATCGACTGAAGGAGCACAAAAATTCAAAGAGTTCTTGGATCGTTAACCCGTTGAGAAAAAGAACCAAGTATTCTCGGGCAAGTGTCTATGGAAAACGCGTGTTATAGCAATATTTTAAAATCTGTCCGTCCTCAACGGGTTAAAACAAGCCATCCCATTCAGCTTTTTAATAGGCAGATACGGGACATAACGTTGAGTGGAATGACGCCACAATACTTTTCAAAAGGAACTTTAGGTCAAGAAAGGTGAAAGAGTCTAAGAAAGAGGACACTCCGCCTGCAGTGGACTCAGGCTGCACTGATCTTTGTCTCTGATCTTAATCGGTCCAGCAATGGCGGGTCGGAAAAAAAAAAAAATACATCGAGGAGAAACGGTGTAATCACATTACTTGGCATGACAATGTCCAAATTAAAGAGCGGCTGATAAAAGCTTGCCCACAAATAGCATTGCTTAAGGTTTGTAGAAGCCTTTACGTTTGTTGCATGAAAAATATCTCATTAGTGTTGGTCTTACAACTCACGTGAAAATCAATTTGCCCTAGTGAAAATAGATGTGAATTTGAGAGAGCACAGAATGAACAAAAAAATGTAACTAAAATGAGCAAATGCCTGAAATGCATGTAGATTTGACATTATCATAAACCCTTGAAATTTTTTTATTTGATTTATTTCCGCATTCAATCATTAAATACAAATTGAATACAAATTTCAAAAGCACAAAGAAAAAGGATAACAAGTGCAGTGATTTAAAACGATAACATTACATAAATACATACACATAAGCAATTGCATTGAGCAGTATCTAAGTGGTCATATACAGAAACATAAAATAAGATAATTATGTAGTATTCTTTTCAGTAAATCACAGAGACAGTTGAACGCAGGAGACCGCCATTGTGAGCGAGGCCCGGAAAAACTTGAAATGGATGCATGGGGACTTACATAAAGACTATATTCGGTTAAATATTTATATATATTTGTATATCTTATATATATTAATTGAATATATATATCAAAATATATCGCAAGTAATCTATCGTTATTCAGATTGAACATCGGGAACTTTATATTGATGACAGCCTTTAGATATTTCAGGTCCAGTTCAAAGAATCTTCTGTCATTCTATTTGTCTCATGAGACCTTCTCTATTCCTTTAAGTCGAATTAATTAATGTGGAGTGAAATTGCGGTTAAGGCATCAGAAACGTTCAATCAATTCTTCTTCTTTTTTTTAAATTTGGTATGTTAGATGGATGTAACTGGAGACAGCGACTAACCAGTTTAAATACTGCACAGTGGCGGATCCAGAGGGGGCGCAACCGGCGCACGCCCTCCCCCCCCCCCTTTATTTTTCGTTAAAAACAAAAGAAATAAAAAGAAAAAATGAATTGAAACCCGGAAGTGGCGCCAGAAATATTAGTCACGCCCCCCCCCCCCCCCTTTACAGAATTCCTGGATCCGCCCCTGCTGCATGTCCTATTTTTACAGCACTACTTCATTTCACTCTATGAAACCCAATATGCTATTTAACTCTTTATGTGCCACGTTCGCACGTCCGACTCAGTCGACGGCGTGCCAACTTCGCATATATACATGCTCAACAAACAAAGCCGCTTAACCCTATAGAGCCCAAGGGGGCACATTGTGCCCCCCTACCATATTTTCGTATGCCACTCCTACACCCTTCACTCGATTTCAACGAAATCTGGTGACTTTTCTTAAAATCTTATTGCAAGTCTTTTGATGTATAATTTAGGTATGTCCAATATTGCTGGTTGCCATGGCAACCGTAAACTGACAACCATGTTCGTCAGATTTTGCATGATTTTTGTTCCAATTTCAGTTAACAATATAATAATGGATGAAATGGGGGTTTTCTTGGCTGTAATTTGCTGAAGGACCAAAATGTGCAGTAATTATGGTTGTGAATTACCCTGAAATGCTCTTCTTATTATTTCCTTTATTTTTATATGACATAGGCATCAAACAATAGATATAAAAGAAATAATCGAAAATACAGCATTTTCCAAAGACTACCCTTTTATTTTGTGTTATCTTCACACAAGCTTTGCCTGTAATATCATTTGTTTATAATATTATCAATCTGCAAACTCAACATTTCAATATTTTGGAAATATGAAATGTGATACCAATATATGTACCCATTCCAAGCAATACATCATAGGTTTCATATATTTCTTTATATTATAATGAATAACGCCCCCATATGTTGATCTTGAGAAATTACAACCATAACAAATAGTGAAGGTTGACTTGCTTTCCCTTGTGGTAAATATGAAAATTATTGATATACAATAGAAACATATATACTGGGGATAAAGAAATAAGAAGAAAAAAAATATGATTTTAGCGTATTTCCTATGTATTTCTTTATATTTTGGTAAATAGCACCCTCAGTGGATGACCTTGAGAAATTTCAAATGTTGGGTCAAGTAGAGTATGAGTTGCTCTACCTATGTGCCAAATATGACGGTCATACATCATATAATATAGAAGTTATATGGGGGGGCTCAATGTGCCCCCCCCCCCCCTCCCCTTGGGCCTGGAAGGGGTCAAAATAGCTTTGGGCTTTAAAGGGTTAAACCGATCGATAAATCGCGAATCCCGCGGTACGATGAAAGCGTTTCTCGCGCTTTTGTGCCTCTGACATATACGGCTTGCATTCTATGTGTTGATTGACTATCAAAGCGGTGTTAACAACTAGATTTGCGTGTACGTTCTAAGTTTCTGTCAAAAAAAGTCATGCCTTTACAGTAATGTAGCACCTGGCATTCAAAAGAAAAATTGAAAATTAATTTATCATACAATTTATATCGAAGCAAAGGTTGGCAGTCCTCTTTAACTTTGCTCACTATTGTGTCCACCTTAACAGAAATTTGTAGAACTTATACAAACTGGAAAAACCGAATTCTTTCTCGAAGCATGACTACCTTCGTGTCTCAGAATAACGTGGCACAAAGGGGGTTTCCACCAAGACTCATAAAGAGTTAAAGGAATGGGGTAATCATAATTAGCAAAGTTTGTGGAAAAATCCATTCAAAAGTTTTTAATTTTGAACGTTTTGGTGCAGCCATCACCGGAAGAGAAGACCAACACTCTATGACGTCATGTATGGACAACGACATAAAAGAACTTATGAAGAAAAATCACAATATTATATTTCTCATCTCTAGAATGAGAGAAGACAAATATGTCTTGACTTACCTACTTCGGAAAACAGGGGGAATACCCTTTACATTTAGTTTTCATGAATATCATTATGGCATGAACAAGTTGAGGGAGTGTGCGCTTGAATAAAGAAGGTGAAATTCTCCTTAATGACTTTCTGGGTTGTTGCAAATCCCTATACTCGTATAGGTATACATCATGACAATTGTCATTCCTCTGAAAGGTGTTGTTTACCACTGGGAGCAGTGATTGAAAAAGTGTTCAAGTTATCACATTTTTTCACATGTGTATAGGTCAGTTGTATCACAAAACATCCAATACAATATGAAAATTTCGCAGTGAAGTCTAAAATATTAGGAGAGCCTTATTATACCAAGGAGGTATCTATACCGCCTTGATTATACTCAGTACTCGTACATGGTATTGATATCGAAGCCAGGGAACTATAGTTCAATGTACTCTACAAGGTCTTTTGGCTTTTCATTCAATTTCTCTTTTTTCACATTCATGATTGGTTATTCTTGTACTGTATTGTAAGATACATTACTGTCATTTTGCTTTGTCAGAAAATAAGATAAACAACGACTTGAAATGAATTGAACTGAAAAGCAAAATCAAAATTTGTGACGTGCCGACACACCGGCCCGGGAAGATCAGACCTTGAATCACAGGACACTCATCTCTTCTTCGTACACACCGTACCTACGAGTCCGTCAGCATACTGCTTGTGAATCTAGACTACTAGTTCGCGACCTGTTTCATAACAAGCACTTTTACCATTGAAAACTGAATAGATCAGCTCACGGTGTTTACATGGGATAGTCTTTATTTCAAAGCCCAGTGTTAAAAAAAAGGTAACCTGTCATTCTCCGTCTGCTGCTGAATAAATAACTTGAAGCAATAACCAACGATTTAACGGCGTGGTAGAATTGATATTGCAGTTCAGAATTATAATCTTCACATGTCAACCAGTCAGTAAAGTGTAGAAGGTGTAATACGTGCGTTGAGGAAGTGATCCCGTTGATTATGAACTGGTACATTGTACCTGTCCTGTGTGAACGAGCGCGGTTGGTTGATGTACCGACGACACAGATTTTAGTACTCCGACCGTGTGTGTATTCGTAGTAAAATTACTTCTCATTCATGATTGTGCCGGAGAGTGTCGGGGGCGGGTAGGATGTATGTAATGTGTTCTCTCTTCTCTTGATGCAGTCAGTCGTCGTGCTTCAACAGTTGTTGTATTCGTCTCCGTGATAAGCACTGCTTTTCTGGCTTCAAGTAATCCGTTGTTGGCGATCAACCTGCCTAAAATAAGGCTAGCCACTGGAAACCACAGATATCGACAAAGTTTGGAGGCTTCTTTTTATGTACACACACTCACAGACGCAAACCTGCATGCTTAGCGCGTGGTCAACGGGCGGAGTCAAGTCATTCGTGTCGTGTCACATATCTTCACCATGGGACATTGGGAAGTCCTCGGGGCTTCTGCGCTCGTTTTAAGTCTTATTGTCGCTGGGATAAAGAGAAAGTCCATTGCCACGTTTATCAAGGATTTCAAGGATCTGTCTGGACTCGCGAAGGCCTTACTAACCTACCGAATAAATGCGAGCAGGAACAGAACTGTACTAGTTGCCCTTCACGATGGAGTTGTCGAACATCCAAGTCGCACGTGCATTTTGTACCAAGACGAGCGCTACACGTACGCCGAGGTCGAGGCAGAGTCGAATCGGGTCTCCCGCTGGGTGAAAACACACACGGACTTGCAGCATGGAGATACTGCGGCGATTCTATTACGAAACGAACCGATGTTTGTGTTTCTGTGGCTTGGATTTGCAAAGTTGGGCATCAGTACTAGTCTTCTCAATCACAATCTAAAATCACAGAGCTTGCTTCACTGCATCAAAATCAGCAATGTGAAAGTTTTGATAACATCGAAAGGTAAATTTACATACATATGGCCAATCAATGGGATGGCCTGGTCATCATGGGTCTACTACTCAATAGCTACTAGAGTCTACATCATATTGTATTAATCTATAATTTACTTAACAATTACATATTTATGCTTTAAGTTTAACCTTTATGGCCAAATCGTGATATCAGTCCCCTCTCGTTCTGCGTGTGCGTCTCCACTATGTGCAAAATCTATGGGGGTTGTAAGAAGTCCCTGGCTATGACGAAAGAAATGGCGGTGAATGGAGTGGGGACCTATTTCACGATAATGCCACCTTTACTTTATAATTTCATAATTTCATAACGTTTACCTTTAGACTCGACATCGCGACGAGACCTGTTGTCACTACAGTGTCAGACTTTGACCTTCCTAGTTCCACCACTGTGTGTGATGATGGCATCTGATTGTGATTTTTGAATGGATGGTTCATTAGCGGGATACACAAAAATTGATAGATCTAATGATATATATTATAAATTGTAGATACAGGAAGACCTTTCATTTTTCATAAACTAATGTCTACAGATATGGGTTTTTTTTATACATATTCCAATATTCTACCTCAAATGAAAACAAAGGGTCACAAATTGTGACTTAGTGAGAGCAGAAACCTTGTGAAACATATCAAAGTATTGGGAAAACTTGGAAAGGTAAAATCTATAGTATCCAAAAGTTAAAGAATTGCTCTATAACGTATTACCTTGATTCAAGTATCAACCATTATTGAAAAACCTTTACGGTGGATATTTCTATAACAAGTTTGGGATATAATGTGTTCTTTTCATATTAAATTGCACATTTCAGCATGTTCATGTTGACTTTATACATAATGCATCATATTTCATCTCATTCAATTGTAGTCAACCTACAAATCCAATGCATAGACGTGATGTAGAATGGCACTCACATTGCATTTTTTATAATGTAGACCCCTCGTGTTGTAGATCATGACAGTTGATCAGCTTTGCTTAGTGTATTAAAACATGTCTACAATGTATCTTTTTTTCTCAGCTTTTCTGGATGTGATAGCAGAGCTTCTGCCCGACCTTCAGCAGCTGCAGGTCAAGGTCTGGGTCCTTGGTGACACCCCTAACGGTCATGTGCTCCCGGACAGAGTGTCCACCATGGACACAAGTCAGGTATCAGGGAACCCCCTCCCTCCGGACCAGTTGCCAAAAGTCACCCCTCAAGATATCTCTTCCCTCATCTTTACCTCTGGAACCACCGGTAAGATTTTGACAAACTTGGTGATCAATTGAACTCAATGAAGTTTTATGTTGCCAAGAAAATGCAGTTCAGACTTGTTTCATATATATACATGTAGTTGGTATAGTTTTTGTTGAGATGGGGGATTCAGATTTTAACTTTTTCATGAAACCACTTACATGGAAGAGCATACGATTCTAAGAGCAGTCGCGGATCCAGGGGGGGGGGCGCACTGGATGCGCGCCCCTTCTTTATTTGTTGGTAAAACAAAAGAAATGAGTTGAAACCCCGAAATAGCACCAGAAATCTTGGTTGTGCCCCACCCCGCCCCCCCTTTACGGAATTCCTGGATCCGCCCCTGAAGAGGCATTCTAAGATTCAATGAAAATCTTTTTTAAAAGGCTTTATCCAAATACAATTGGTAAACCTATTAAAGTGGCCCTAATTAAAAGGTGGGTCCCACCATTTTACTAGGCCTCTTTGATTTTGGATATCTCCGCCCTTTCAAAACCAATTTTCATCAAATAAACTTTGAATTTCTTGTAGTACAGCTATACTTTTTCATACCGGTATCTCATGAGATTGATTAGAGATTCTCATTCAATCCCACAAAAAAGTTGCAGACCGGCAGAAGCCCCATCTCAACCAAAACTGTACATACACCATCCCTTAACAAACACAGGTAGACCATGGTATTGAAAAGACTGAAGTTAACACTTTAAGTGAAAAATGCTGATAGTATTGATCAACAAAATAGACAAATAATTAGGCTTTGTCAGTTGGGTGTGAGTATAAAAGTGACTCTTGGAATTTTTCACCTATTTTCAGTGTATAATGTGACAGGCCAAGAAGAACAAACACATAGTGCAAGCTTCGTAGGATATTTGTGAGAATCACATTGTGTCTATGACTTACTCTCTGACCCCTGTAGTATAGGCTGGACATAGTCTTTATAATTTGCATTTTAGTGTGTCAAACACGGAGAAAAATTGTTTGCTGTGTATGGTGAGGTCCACTTGTTACAGATCACCTGTATGGAATGGCAATGAATGTCTCATTTTCGCCACTCTTATGTGAAATTATAAAGCCAAGGTGAGGTAACTCACATTGACGATGCTTTACAAGACACACTCCCACCTTTTGTGACTGTGATTGGGACAGCTAAAATGGTTCTGTAACTTGACTTTTTTTCACACAAGACAAATGATGGAGTAAAGCAATATTGTGTTCCGAACTCATGGTAATCAGAGGAGCTATGATGTGATCTAAAAAGGATGTAGTCAGTGGTACTGTATGTATTTATCTGAAGCCCTTTTACAGATGTTACCATATAGGGGTTTAGAATATGGTACGAGTCCCTGGACACTTCACAATGCAGTCAACATATTTACCTCAGGCCAAAGGTGAAATGGTCGTGATAATGCAAACAGGCATGTACTGGACCAATGCTAACAATGAAATCTTATCAGGTGTGTATTTTATAACACAATGACCATCCTTCCCCTTCTCATTGTTAATGGCTCTGAGGAGTGCACTGCCTTTGAAGTCCCTTTTTATTAGTTTTGGGGATGTACAAGCTGTGATGGGATGAGAAAGAGCAAAGAGATTTCAAGATCGGTAGGCACACACAAGGTAGAAGTTCTGCCCCAGTGTCGCCTGTTAACGCATTCCTCCCTCAATTCTGTGAGAGCCTAGTTCAATGCCCTAAAACGAGATGCTTTAAATGCAGTTCCACAACAGACAAGCTGGGATGGGTACTGAGTAATATTTTTGATAACAATTGTATAGGGACCGAAATTTTCTAGACTGATTTTTGACTTTTTGAACAAAAATTGTGGGAAATCAATATTGAACTTTTCCTAGTGATTCATCACATTTGATATTAAAATGAGTAGAATAGTAGCAAATATGGCATGGTGTTTTTGTAAAAATGATTAAGTGAATGTTGGGTAAATTTGGGGAAATGTACAACGTGTAGCAGTACATGTAATTTCACCTCATACAAATTAAAAATCAGAAAATAGCATTCAACACAGACACTATACTAAAGCTTTTCGACATGCACTCATCAGAGTAAAATCGCATGAATGAACAGAAAGCCAGAAACAAAACAATATAAAGGAAGTGAAGGAAACCATAAGGGCGAATTTCCTTCGCTTCCTTTGTATTGTTTTGTTTCTGGCTTTCTGTTCATTCATGCGATTTTACTCTAATGAGTGCATGTCGAAAAGCTTTAGTATGTCTGTGTTGAATGCTATTTTCCGATTTTGCAGTACCAAGCACTTACATTTTTTTGTATTCATGTACTTGAAACAAATTAAAAAGTGCATAACTTCACTTTGTAATATCCCTATGAATAGCATGCTCTACCAATGAATAAAAAATACATATCATTCTTTGTATATGGTCTTGTTTCAGATCAATGGTGTAACTGATGGACAAAATGGCTAAAATTTTGAATTGCTTTTCATGCTTTGAAAT
This sequence comes from Diadema antillarum, assembly GCF_040938485.1. Taxonomy (NCBI): domain Eukaryota; kingdom Metazoa; phylum Echinodermata; class Echinoidea; order Diadematoida; family Diadematidae; genus Diadema; species Diadema antillarum. The sequence goes on from NW_027270986.1 coordinate 341,055, forward strand.
GTTGCTGGACATTTCACTTGGGGTTGGTACCGGTATTTAATGGGAAAAAATGTTTCAGAGCTCTCATATCAATGAAAAGGAAATTACGGGGAGGCAAACTGAAGCATGGGGCTAATTTTATGAAAAATTCATTTTTCCCTTTTTTGACACAGAAGCATAAAAATATTCAAATTCTCTTTCTATCATTATCAATATTTCATGCTTCCAATATAGACTCCAAATTTTAGTCAACATTTTTTGATAAGGAGATGTTTTTTTTTCATATTTGAAGAGGAAAACTCAAAATATGTCATTTTTTACAAAATGACCGTTTCTTTTTTGAATTTCTTTATTAAAAATGAGAGAAAATGAATCACTAATGGTGTATACAAAACATGCTTAGGAAGTAACACAATGATATAGGTATCACCAGATTTTGGTCATTTGAACTTGTGGTGATATTTTTCTGACTCAGGTGTTTCGGACGTGACTGTTAACAAAAGGCTATTGTTTCGGACGTGACACAGTACCATACAATTTAACTCATTTTAAGTGGAATAACAAATTCAATTTCATTAGAATTCAAATCTTAATGGTGGCCAAGCCACAGTTTATGCATAATTACCCTGTTACAATGCATTCAACATATCAATAGTATACATGCAGGACATTCATTTCGGACGTGACACACAATGTTTACACAAATTTGTGTCTAGAATGTTTGATACAAAGCCTTTCGCGAAGCCTTAACTATTGTCCTGGCAAAGCAACGCACTGTATCCCTTAAGCTTGCCTGCCATATTAAAGTGGTGAAGAAAAGAAAATTTATTACCAAATGTCCTATTAACTTGTTGGAAAAAGCTGTAATAGCCAATTCATGCAAAGTATTTAGTTATGAAGAAGCCTGCCATTACACAAGTCGGATACAGGTAATATTGAGATACAGAAGGATTTAGTGATTCATGTCACCTACAAGCATTTGAAAAAGGTCAGTTTTACCAGTCAGGAATAATGAACGAAGACCACTAAGCTTTATAGATCAGTAAAATCCATAATGTTGTTTCGGACGTGACTCTTAAAAGTTTACGTGACTCAGAGTGAAATAAAGAGCTTGAAGTACATAAGATACATGTGCATTCTATGCTGCCAAAAACTCAATCAACCCAAATTGTTTAGTACAAGTTTTCAAGAGTCATGAAGAATTCAGGATGTACAGGTGGTTTTATGTCCTAGTGAGTGACCTGTGCTTTGTACATAACAACCAAGTCATGGCTTCACTAAAATTTATAATCTCCTATAGATATGATTTCCTACACAAATATTCAAGAATCAGTGCATAAATAATATGATTTTGAGAAATTGCAACAACATTCTCCTGGTGAATTCAAACACATCCTTCGATTGAAGCAGAGCTCACTTGTCTGCTGAAATTGGTTACTAACTAGATAGATTACTACAGTAGTTACCTTTAGAACATCTGTCCAGTTAACTCCTGCACAGGCAAACATTCTCAATTATTCTGTGCATTTATGCATATTATATTCAATATATATGTGCCTGGGGGATAGTTGACTATTAAGGGTAACTTCTCTGGATAGTTAAATTTCCAGATCATGTGATTATTCCTAACAAAAATGTTTATTAATGGGGCGCAGTTTATCTGAAATCAGGATTGACCCTACTCATACACTGTACAAGTAGGGAGAGAAATCTGACATTTTGATTTTCACAGTATTCTCAGTACTACAGTTTGTGTTTACAGAATAACGAAATATCAATGAATTATTATCAATGAAACTGATTCATTATTCACAGCACTTTAGCATGACACTAATTTAATAACATACATGTACTGCTGCAGCACGCTTATGAGTCGCTGTGCAATATATTGTACAGAAATATAAAATGTGAATGTCCAATGAGAACATTATGCAATATTCATGTCCATACATGTATCGAATATTCTTGACAAATAAAGGTGAAAAAGAAAGAAAAATAAGTAATGGTAAGTTAATTTCTTTCCAAATAGTTTGCCTTGCATTGGTATTTCAATGAAACTGACTTAAAACACAAATGGATGTGAGCAAAATTGTATAGAATTCAAGTAAAAAGTAGTGTTAACACAACACTTGTGTCACGTCCGAAACAGTGTTTACTATAATGCAAACATCTCTTACTTTTCAAACTAACAAGAATTCAAATAAACTGCAGAGAGACTATGTAAGAGATATCAAATATGAGTTACATACTGAAGATATTACACATATTTTGAAACTCTACTCCCCATTTTCCCTCTGTGGATGAGGAAATGAAAGAAACTCAGTTATCCCAATCCTAGGTTAAAATTAGGCATACTTGTGTCTCTGGGCAAGTAGGTGCCATCAAATAATGTTAGTTGTAGTTCATTCTACATCTTGTACCCTGTAAATGATAATGATACAAGAAGAATGAGTGAACAAATGTACATGTATATTGCTGTGTCTGGTCCATTTGTCTAAATGGGTTGTTAACACGTCACGTCCGAAACACCCTTTGTTTACATTACTCCAAAATGTACAAATGAACCTGAGCTGACATAATTCATGCATACATATAACCAGTGTGTTATTATGAAAGTCAGACAAGTTACTATTTACCTGGTAAGTCTGTTAGTGGAGAACCCGACTTGAAAGTTATCATGTGTATGTTTCGGATGTGACATGGTGTTTCGGACGTGACATGTGTTAACGGAAAACGTAAATTTCCCAGAAAATTTTTATTAAAAAACGAATACTTTCCTAATATTCACAGACTCTTCTGAGAGTAGCAGTGGTGATTTAGAAATGGTGAAAACTGTTTAGTTATAATTTTTTGTATTGATTATCTCAATTTGGAATTTGTTTCGGACGTGACAAAATGTTAACGGAAAATTGTTAACAAAAATTTATTTTTGAATGTTTTCTATTCAAGCATGGGTGATGCCTTCATACTGCTACATGTAAATCTACACATCATTGGCCATGTATTGAATAATGATTTGATGCTCTCTTTTTGAATTTACTTATTCCAAGCACTAATTCTACGAGACCCTCATTTGTTAACGGAAAATGTCACGTCCGAAACACCCCTTTAGAGGTAGTGTCACATGCACATATGAGATGTTGTAGTGTTCCAATGGTGATAGGTATTTAGTATGACTCCTCTTCTTCTACAACAGCAATAATAAGATTTTAATTTTGGAAAGCTTCATAACATAATATTGATTACCCTAAAACCTTGTAAAATTTGTCCCTGAAGAATGGCACTTTTGGACCACATATGCCTCCCTGGCAAGGAGATGAATGGACCACATAAGTTTGTTATGCTACAGGAGGTAGCACTTTTGGTGCCCTTTCAAACCACCAAAGGAAAAGGGAATACGACTTTGTACTTATTTTTTAGAGTTCATAAAGTAGTCATTTTCAAAGTTACACCATTGATCTGAAACAAGACCATATGTGTATTTGATTGTCATAGAGTAACTTCAGACCAGGGAGGTGGGAAACCACCTCCCTGTTCAAACCTTGCATAGTGTATGGAAACATGTTTTCTCTGGTTATCTACCTGTCTACATGAGATCCATCTGTCCAAATGTCAGTTAGTTTGTATAGTCCATCAATTTTCTGCCAACCTTGACTGATATGTCGCTTCGATTTGTGTGTTCTGTGGGCTTGCCTTTAAAGGACAAGTTCACCTTCATAAACATAAGGATTGAGAGAATGCAACAATATTAGTAGAACACATCAGTGAAAGTTTGAGGAAAATTTGACAATCGATGCAAAAGTTATGAATTTTTAAAATTTTTGTGTTGGAACCGCTGGATGAGGAGACTACTACAGCTTGTGAGTCATATGCGTACAACAGTACAAAGAAAATGTAAAAGAAAATTCAACATATTTTCACTTTTTTCGCATAATAAAAGAGCTCTCGACTTGCCTCTTTCTAAAGGCAGGGGGAATAATATTACCCATAACAATTGTCGGTAACGAGTCAGGGGAATGTGTACTTTTTTCAAAAGATGGCATTTTGTGAAATTCTCTTTATATTTTCCTTATATTGTTGTACGCATGTGACATCTAAGTTATTCATACACTGCAGTAGTCTTCTCATCCAGCGGTTACTGCACAAAAACTTCAAAAATTCATAACTTTTGAACGGATTGTCTGATTTTCCTCAAACTTTCAATGATGTGTTCTACTAATATTGCTACATTCTCTCAATCCCTATGTTTATGAAGGTGAACTTGTCCATTAAAATGTGAATGTGTGTGTGTCTTTATGTGTAAGTGTGTTTGTGTGTTTGTTTCTTCTGCTGTTTAATGTTTGGACAAACTGTCCCAGGTGACGTATTATGCCTTGTGTAAGAGATTTCCTCCCACTCTCTGCCACTTTCCGCCGGCACCACACATAACATTAACAATGGAGTGGTTGGGCTACAGGCAAACAGTGAAGAAAAACTAGGTTAGTTGCTGTCATGTGATCACTCCCTGAATGTCGGAGGGAGCCAAATAGAGTGACACAAGTGGCTGAAAGTTTCTTCACCTACGATTGTACGTAGCATGTTTGTATTCATGCATACCGAGTACCCTTGTGTGTTGCACTGAAAAGAATCATACAGTGATGGTATCAGAGCAAAAGTTCATACAACATTGTGTGTTTTGTAAGGTAGGCCTTTGCACTGAAAGTCTTGTACAATTTGTATTTAAAGCAGTTTGACAGTGAGACCAGCAAGATACCAGTGTCAAGATGTTGAAGTGTTCAATGTTCTCATGATATTAGTCAGCTGTCCATTTAACTGCTGTTTGGTCTAAACAACCACAGAAGTCATGTACAATTGTGTATGACGAGTTTTGCGGGAGTCAACTCACTGATTTCAACATCTGTTATCCTTTTGATAGAATACGCTGTACAATGTATTAGACCCCCTCCCCCTTTGTCATAATGAGGTTTGCACAAATATGTGCATTTTAGAAGAGCTATTGTATCAGTAAAAGCCCAGGAATTGATTTAACAGTGAATGTAAGAGAGAAAAATCAATAAATTTGAATAAAATACAAATATGATTGGTTTATCACACATGGTAAAATATTGAGTTTGAATACTAGTTCAACGCCTGTAGTCTCGTGACCATTAAATGATCTCATGGAGGTCTGTATGAATTTTACTTGAACTTGAACATATATGTTAAATATATAATCCTAAAAGTTGAAGAGTAATCACTGAATTCGTATTACAATTGTATCTCTTTAGTAGCTGTCAGATGCATCTTTTCTGTATGTCCACATGTATGCATTAATTATGAAGTCCTTTGCCTATGAAGAGAGGCATTGGGTACTGTAATATTTATAAGCTGTTATTTCGCGTACAGATATTTTTGAGAATGAGGAGATCAAGGACATTTTCGCTAGATATTGTTTTCGCGAATGGACACCAATGCTGAAATATAAGTGCATTACAGTGTATTACCCTAGTGCATGGCGACATTTTTGTGTGTTGTTAAGTTCCCAGTCCTACAGTGATTTCGCGAAATTCGCGAAAATTAAACCCATGCGAAAATAACTGCTTATTATGAATGGGGAGGACATCTAGAGTCTCTTGAGTTTTTAGTACCAACACCAGGTAGGTCTCCCGTGTGATTTGACTTTGATGTACACTTTGTACATTTATTCAACTGTAGGAAGTGTCTATCAGCATTGAAATTGGTTTTTATCTTACATGTAGGTGAAGCAAATTTATATCACAAACCATACCCTTTAAACGCAGTTCATCAAGAAGGAAAAAGAATCAGAATTTTCCAAGCACTGAGACCAACCTTGACATAGTTATTTTGATGAAAAATAGGTGTTGCATTGTAAACACCACCATCACAAAAGTAGGAGAGGTCTAGTGGCCTGTGATGTTGGTACAATCCCTCTCAACTTGATTTGGTTTCAAGAAGTGTTGAATAGCATATTTAGGGAGACACTCCTGTTTTCTTTCAAAATACTGGGTACTGTACAAGGGCACTTGTGTAAGGCATTATTGAGGATGGAGAATGGCCATTGTTGAGTCTTTTTTAGTGTTTGATCTGTTTTAGACCTTGAAATATCATCTGTTTCACTTTGTATTCGTGAGAGCCTCAGAGAAAACAAGGTGAAAGCCAAGTAAGCAAAAGAGATTCCAGGAAATGCAAAGATTTGTAACACGTACTTTATTCACTGTAGAGTACTTTTATTATGGGACTACACATTCATTATTCAACAGGCCTACATCGTATTCCATCATTCCATGGTTCTTTGTTCATATTGCTGTTTCGGTGCTCGATGTCATTCACTGTGCATGTACATAATGTATCTACCATGCAATGTTTTACTGTTAAATTCTATGAAGGTCAAAAATTGTACAGCTTGATAGAGATCCTACTATATGTGTGTGCTATGGATTTAAAAAGGCCACTGCATGTGACATACTGGCAGCCACATTTGTTAATTTGTAAAATTGCTGTGGCGTGTAAATTATGGTGCAATGCACAAATGAATTCCATGATTGTGATGAAAATGCTGTGATGCTGGTACCTTCAGAATTTTGAGATATCTATGTAGACTCTTATATTGCTGTTGTTGTTGACATACACAATGAAGGCCTATTTATACACTCTCAAAATCTCTGCGATTTTATGATTGATAATTATAAAGTAGATCCCATGTGGTATTGTGGAATATGTTCTCAGTTGTATAAAGGGAGGAAACCTGTGATGGAGGTTACTTGAGTGTGTTCTTCTCATCCAACGCATTCTACAATCAATCCTTCCTATATGGAGCGAGTCTTGTGATCTATTATAGAACATTCCTTTGATATTATCAAGTATGTTATCATGTGTGCTTAATGTTCACTGTTTGAAGCTCGTCCTCAATCTTTCCTGCTAAATTTCACTCCCGACCCTCCAGGCTTGCCTAAGGCGGTCCAGGTGCCCCACCGGACATCCATGATGGCCTATCAAGTGTGGAACATCATTGGTGGCCTATGGCCTGATGACGTTCTCTACGTCTGCCTACCACTCTATCATTCCTCAGGTCTCATCAATGGTGTCTTGAGTGCAATCAATGCAGGTATGTGATCTGAATAGCAGCCCGAGATGCACAGAAATGCCACCTGTGCCTTCTTCTTTTTTTTCCAGTATTTTGTACTGTTTTTTTTTTTAAACATTTATACTTCCTGTTTCATGGACCATTCAGCTTTTTAAAAAAATTGTATTACTATACAGATAATTACAAGTACCTGTGCAATTCAGGGAAAGCAAAATTACTGCTTGTCACAAATCTGCCATTTTAGCCATCAGAGTACTCCACTACTGTTTTATACTGATATAAGTTTGGCATCTGAGGATGCATTACTGTAAAACGAGGAATTTTCGCGTGCATTTTAATTTTGCGAATTTCGCGAGCGCCAAGATTCGCGAAATTAAAATGCACGCGAAAGTTCTTGTCTACACTATATGCATTGAACGCCAGTGGCAGTTCGCGAAAATTTCATGCCGCAAAAAAGGCCGTCGGCTCCAATTCGCGAAAAATTCATGCCGCGAATATATCATGTTTTACAGTACTTTCTTGTTTGTATTGAACCCAGTTACATCAAAGTCACTTTCAGACAATTTTGTGGAAAATTTTCAGCATTCTATAATAATTTGTAGATTCATTTTGATTTCTTTTTTGGCACTCTTCCTGTACATGTTAATCCTCTCCTGTGTATGTGGTTTACTTTCTTGTTTTTTTATTTTTATTTTGATCTGGCCAGAAACTGTAACAACCTATACCCCATATCATGTGTACTTCATACATTTCAGATCTAGACCTCTAATCCCCAAATACTTGGTACTCCTTCAGTTTTTACCAAGTGTATCTCACTGATCAAGGACTTTATTAAAGCTGTTTAAAGCTGTTATTAAAGCCCTTACTCATATCTTTCTGTATCTCTTTCGCTCATACACACATACATTGTACAAACAAGCATACAATACACTCACACACACACACACACACACCATCCTCTGCAGTGCATTTCACAAGTCCATGATTAATGATATCCAGGAAATTTATAGCTCTCAGAAAAGGAAAGCAGTGAATATCTATATCATCTCCTTGGTTGAAAAGATAACGTATGATATTGGTACTTAATGCATGTATATCATTCCTTTGCTGTTGGTCCCAGTTGTGATTCAACATTCATTCATTGCCTTTCAAAGTCCAGATTTGCGAAATGCTGTGCTCACTTGTACGGTATGTAAATAGCGCATGCAGACCACATTTCCTGACTTGGCTTTTGTAAGTTTGATATTGGGTATTAAAAGCTAAGAGGAAAGTGTCAAAGCATCAGTTCAGAATTGCCTGTGGATTATCCCTGATTAACAGTTGCGTCGGTAAGCTCCGTTAAAATGGGTGACTAATAGCCACAGAGTGATTCCTTGAAATGGTGTGTGAAGGAAGTTCCTAGGCTTTCAAGGGTACAAGGATGTTTTGAAGATTGAAGTCATGGACTCTCTGTAGTTCCGTTCACACCATTCCATGTTAAAGTTTTGCGGTGACATGCAAAAATCGTTTTAAAGTCTTGTGTGAGGACACAAACAATTGTCAGCTCTTGCAAAACGCATCACAGTGCAAAAATTAGTCAAGATTGATGTTTTGGTGGAAGCCTCGCAATAATGTGTGTGAATGGTGCGTGAAGAAATGCTCAGTTTTTAAAATCCCATAATGCCACTTGCCACATCATGTTGTATGCACAGGTGCCATGCAGGTACACAATAAATGTAGCACACTTCTGTCAAAAAGCATGTGAAAGATTCAAAGTGTTTGCAGCAGAGTTTGGGTTTTTTTTCCAGAATGTGAACAGCAGCAATGCTATATAAGATGTAGGGTTTTTTTTTCTTCTCTCTCTCACGATACAGAATCGTGTAACTCCTGTGTTTGAATGTGGCTTTAAATTGTTACAATTCTCTAGGGCTGTATTTAAACAGAAATTTATCCCATTTTCAGGTCATGGTCAGATGAGTAAACCATGAAGTTTGAATGTCAGTGAGCTGTACTCATTATTGTTTAAAAGAACTGAAAGTGGAAATCATGACTGAGTTGCTATGAATGGTAAACACAATCCTGCATTGCTTCAGGGGAAAGGCAGAAAAGGATTTAGAATAGTGGTATACATGTTGTAGTAGGTTTAAAAGAGATTCAGAACAAAAGTCAACTTAAATTCATCAAAAAACATTGTGAATTAAATTTTAGTTCATATGTGCAGCAGTCACATTACTTTTCATCCTTTCCTGGTATGGAAGTATCTCAAACACTTGCAGATTGCAAGTTCATTTCCCTTTACAATGTGTGAAATACGACAACTTCATGTTCTTGCCCCCCCCCCCCCCCCCCCCCAAGTGGTACAACTTGTAGCTAGACAATTGTCACAATGTCAATCAATACTTGTGGCATACTTTCACATATTTTCAAAAAACACTTGATTTGCCAGTTCATAATTTGAAGTCCATGCAACTATAGTTTTTCACTAATCATATTGTGTGTGCAAGGAGGGTGTGTGATACAAGTACAAATGTAGGGCCTATATAAACCTCCTTCGTGCGTGCAGGGAGGGACCACCTCCTGTGTGTGTGTGATGTGCACACCAAACTACACAGACACTGTCATCATAAAGCTGTGGAGCCCTTGAACCTGCAAGTCTGCACCCACTCACAGTTTCCTGTTCTGATTTGGAGTTGGGTCAATGGTAGCCTTGGTAATGGATTATCTGGATATCAGATACCTCCCATGATTTTAATCAAACCCTTCTGTAGCCGACCTCTGAGGTCCGAGGTCACATCCCCTCCCCTGCAACCTATAGACCAACATCAAGGACTGAGAAATGACAGCATTCACTTGATATCATGGTACCTTCGCAGAAGTGATTTGGGCATTCCATACGATATGAAAAAAAAATAATAATATTTCACATCATGTAGTACATAAATCAAGGGCTCCATGTTTTTAGATTTATAGAATCTATTGTGGTCCTTAACCAGAGAAACCAATACTCTGAAAAATTTTTAATCAATTACACTCAACAGTGTTGACAAAGGAGCCTCATAATTTCTAAAATCTACTCAAGTGTAATTCCATTACAATACCACTTGCTTAACAAGTTCACTTGTGTAAAATCTATGCATGCCTTTTTCTTATGTTCTGCTTCCATCCTTGAGCCCCAACTCATGCATTCTTATGGTGAGGCTGCCATGTCATCATCCTTGTTTATTGCAGTCTGTTATAGATTTGAAAACATTATTATTTCTCAACCCAGGCACTATAAATTCTGAAACTCTGTACTCTGTATAACTTATTTATAGTTGTTTGAATGTAAAAGCTTGAAAATCTTCCAGAGGTCCCCTTTAACTGTCACACAATCACCCAACAGCCCTTCCCTATTCCTGATCTGCAGGCATACATCCGTACATTACATGTATGTACACAAATGCCAAAAACTACTTGGAACTTTGCCATAATATTCTTGGACCAGATTGTGTCTTTTTTTCCTCATTGCATTTGTTTCTTGTGAATGTAAATGCAATGAGAACGTTCAATGCAGGAAAGTCACGTTTTTGTGGGTGTGTCAAGTGACTTCTTATGCAGTAATAATCCTAATGCCTCCCTGCAACTATAAGCTATTTGCATCATTTTCATAACAGCAGACTGCTGAGCCAACTGCATACAGATTTACATTTACTGTACAACATTTTGCAAGAATTCCTCATTTGTCCCATTTTGCATTTCCATTTCAAAACTTTGATTTTGCATTGTCTCATAAATAACAAGCTTTACAAGTTGGATGTCATGTTCGTATCAGGCCACTAAATGGTGAAAGCTCTATCAAATTCAGCCCTAAAAATAAAGAAAATGTAGAATTTTTAGTTTACATTATATTTTCAGGAAATGGTGTTTTAGTAGCAACTGCATTTAATTTTACATTTTTTTTTTACTGTAGATGATGTGATGATATCGGAGATAATGTGATGATCAACTCCATGCGAATCTCCCCAAAAGTTGCTCTTTGACATGAAATTAAAATGAACGTGAAAGTTTTATCCTTCGCAACAATTTTCTTAATTGTGCTGCAATAACCTAGGTGTGATAACTGAGTTAGCTAAAGGTACACTGTCTGAAAAAGATTGAAAGACCTTTGGTAAATCCTGAACTTAAGCATGATTTTGTAATGTGTTTGTGTAAAAATCAGTGATATAGTCAGGTAACAACATCCTTGCCTCTTCCTTTGCATGTGTGTTGGCAGCCAATATTGATTTTTTTTTTCTTCAAAGAACTGAGGAAAAATTCTATAGCTTTCTTATATCATGTCTGACCAGGATTTCAACCTTTTCTGTTGAATAGCCTGATGTTGTGTTACAAATCTTTTGTTCAAAGTCAGCTGGAGTGTTAAGTGCAATTCAAATTTATCTACCACAGTGATATTGTTTTCCAGAGCCTGTGATGTATCACTGATTTGTAATGCTGTCAATTGACCCTATTAGAATCAAGTAACGTGCAAACAATCATGTACATTTTCATGTTTTTATTTTAGAACATGCAGGCAGTCATTCATTCACACTCGGTGAAATGCCTCAGGTATTTCATTATAAGGTAGACTTAAGTTACGTTCAGACGACAAGCCTTAACCTTGAGGTTAAGCTTGTAGTTAGGGACCGTGAAGACACACTCGTAGTTAGCTAACCTCGAGGTTAGCTCGATGTTAAGAGCCACGAGAAATCTTATGGTTAGCGCTCTAACCACGAGCCGGGGGGGGGGGGGGTGGGGGGGGGGGGGGGGGGGGGGGGGTCCCTACTCATAGTTAAGCACCGTGTGGACACAAAAATCAACGCACTCAAAGGGGCAGGAATTTAATCTCGAGGTTTCGTAACCTCGAGGTTAAGATTCGTCGTGTGGACGCACGTCGAAGTTAGGGGGCAAGAGCTTAACCTTGAGGTTTCCTAACCTGGAGGTTAGGGCTTGTCCTCTGAATGTAACTTTTGATATATGAGCTTTTATTATGTCATTTATCCCCTCATGTCAAGCAGGAATCTTGCATTTTATATAGCATGCCCAGATTAATTACTGATAATGTGGCACTAGTCAGATATAATAACAGGCGGCTTTATATGTCAAGGGGAGGCTTGCTCAGTAGTTAATACTTGTTTGTTTTAGAGGATCATGGTGGTTGACTGAGCAAACAAAACTGTGCTACCAAATCCCTACCCAGGTCCATGCTTTGATATGCCTCTGTCACGCTTGGCATTTTAATGTCGCCCAAGCTTACCCACGATCCTTTGGATGATACTGTAGCATGAAAGGCATCACAAAAACTCCTGAGTAGTTAAAGTGCCACACAACTTTTCAGAAATTTCACCCATGTTGGATCATAACATACGTATGGTAAACTTGCGTGTGTCCCCCGAGATCTCACTGAGGCACCTACATCATCGAGAAACTCTCAGATGAAAGGCATAGATCAGCATACCAATCGCATCTTGCGGACCGTTTTTCGCATATGCCATAACGTGTACATTCTTGCACTGCAGACGAGTGGGCAAGAGAAATACAAGCGGAAGCTCACTCACGAGTATGAAAGAAATTTCTCGCGGATGTTTCTCATTTGATTCCCCGTTGATTCTCCCAGTGATCACCTGATAGAGGGTGAAAGGAGGACATACGTGTGTTACAAAAATTTGTGTCAGAGGTATTGTGACCGCAATTGCACCAAACCACACACACATTATTGACACGCAATGACAAGCTGGTCACATTGGGAAGTTGGTCGCATTGCCGCCGCCCCCCCCCCCCCCCCCCCCGCAAAGTTCTGGCCTGACCGTTAGACAGTTTTCTTACAACATAGTTTCCGCTCAGACCAGACAGTTCTGAAGATTGTCTCTTGACCTGTAGACAGTAAAGACACTGTTTTGTAGTTCCTACTGTATGGATCACTTCATACTCGTGTTTTATAGCAATAGGTGTAGCAAACATGTACATGTAGCTACACATATATTGTTGGCAGATCAAGTCAGTGTCTACAGATACAATATATTCTCAATAGAAAGCCCTTTTAAGATTGAGATGTGGGATGTGGTTTTGGCTGGTCTTTGTTGAACTTGTCTGTGCACTTTTTGCACTGTGTTTATCTTCTCTACAAACATACTTCATTGCAAAAAAAAAGGCCTTATGGTCAATTCCAGCGTAACGGACATGACATTCAGACCACTTTTTTGTGATTCAAACCATCACACAATGAAATTGGGAGTCTCCAAAAGATTCTAATTGAGTTTATCAGACACATTTAAGTATATGTAATGTACACAGAAAATTTCATGGAAATTTATCAAGTGGTTGTTGAGAAATTGCATTTTTAGCGAGCGTAATGGACATGACACTAAATGGACAAGGCATTTTGATCTACTTACCATTATGAAAATTCCTGTGAATTTTTGGATAAGATGCAGCTGGTTTTGGTCTTGATTAAACCTTTAGATCATGCTTTACTCATAAAGTCCTAATTTAGAGTAGTTTTACTGTTCATTCTTTTTTAATAGTTTAAAATATTGCGTAACGGACGTGACACTTCGAGTGTAACGGACATGACAGTTTTGTCCACTTTTTGTAAGCTAAGAGAATTTTTTTATTACAAGGTATAGCAGATATTCAATTGTTTGCATAGTAAGGTTAGAACATAGGGACACACATCATAACTGCAATCATGTAATATTTCTTATATTTATATCATTTTAGGGGGGTTAGTCTTTGTATATATTTGCAAAACAAAGAAATATAAAACAAATTCGCTCCTGCACCAGCTAGCTACAATTAGTAACAAATTTCCAGTTACTACCACCCACCATAGCAAAACAGGACATATTACTATCTTATACTATGGTTATTTTTCTCTTAGTGGCCTACTATTTGATACTTAGTATTATACACTAGCGTAACGGACATGACACCCTTGTAAGGTGAACCATATTTTCACTTCTTTGTTTCAAAATAAAAAGATTAAAATAACTGCACACTGCTAACTACATTATGATCTTGAACAAAACATCAAAAAGTCCTTTTATTGCAGGTTTCAGTGATCTAACAGCTACTCTAAAGCACATGGAGTACAATGCCCAGAGTACCACAATGGCATACATGTTCAACACAGAAGACCATGTCTCCATATCTGCGGATAGGCAAAGAAAACAGAACGAACCAGATCTGTATGAAATAAAAAGTTTGAATACAACATCATTAAAATGCACTCAGGATTGCATCAACTTTTATGCAATGAAACAGGACCACAAAACTGTTTGGTACCATTATCAAATTAGTGTTATCATCTGAAAGAAATAAGGTATGAAAATTTCATTTCTGCAAAGTTCTTTCATTTGGCATTAATGTCATCCTTGGAGTAGAATCATCCTCTGTTATCCAATCTTGGATAGACTATTGTAAAAATTCCACTGCTACTACCAGTACTTTATCATTGTCAACAAATGCTTTCTTTTCTTGGCTAGAAGTGAATGATCAAGCCCCCTTTTTTTCTGAGAATTTTCACAACATATAATCCATTTCCATGTAGAGTGGTCACCTGGGCAACAAAGTATTTCTTGTTTTCTTCTCGGCAAATTCAACTCATTCAAATTGTATAATCAACTTATTGCTTGCTTAGGCACTTCTTAAGGCTTGCCAGAGTGGTGTACTGGTTACATTATTCTCACCAGCTTGTGAGGTTAGGACTTCTTGAAATACTGGACGCTTTCCGTACCAACTAAATGATTTAATATACAGTGTACCTTTCAGTGGATAAACATCTTCTCATAGCATCTCAAAATTGTGCTTGTTGTACGATGCTGTGCGCTGTCATTATACCAGTATATCCCTTGGCATAGAGGTACATCTAGTTTAGTTGTATTGATGAAATGGATAGCCAGCATTCAGACCGACTTTCTCTGACAATAGAGCTACATGTACTGTCAACACGCTTAATAAAGCAAACAATTCCATTCTCAGCCCTCTTGGCAAGTGATATCTCATTAAAGTGCCACTGAAGGTGTGGATTTATATAGTCATAGAGATGAGAGAGGTATGTATGGATGCAGCACAAACTTTTTTGTTAAATTATGAGGCAACACCATCATTGAAGACATTGATGCTGGTGACATTTGGATTCTTTGTTGTTGTATCATCAGTGATCATGTTCATTGGATGCACGAGGATCCATTTGTGCAGGAGTTCCTGGCTGTTTTGTTGACTCCATGGTGGATACGTGTTAAATGTGGTCTACAATGTACTTATTTGTAGAAAGTGCTCACTTTAAGTATTGAAGGGAAGGCCAACAATGAAAACTCCATTGTCTAAATACTCCTTGGAATGATAGCTGCTGTTTATCAGTCAGGATTACAAGAGGTGGGAATGGATCAAACCGGTGTAACAGGGTAGCAAGATCATCTAAAATCAACAGTCTTCCAGTAGCAGAAAGCAAACTCTGTTTGTTTTTGTTTTATTGAGTTATGTACAGACTTAATTATTTACTGAAGTATAGAAATGTCCTACTATCCTCAAGCAATTAAAACTAATCACCACCCTGTTTCACTGGGCCACAGTGTTATTTTTGCCACTTGTCTAATATGAGGTGTCATGTCCGTTACGCAAAGTGTCATGTCCGTTACGCCATTTACAGGAAAACTAGAAGTGGTATAGAAAAGTGGTTTTCACACATGCAAGGGGATTCAATCCTAACATAGAAAATTAATTTACAGCAACTTTACACTAATTTCCTCTTGGCTATGAAAACTTATAGTGAAAAACGTAACGGACATGACGCTTCAAATGTTATAGAAATCACACAACTTTGAGGATCAATGGGTCAAAAACTGATGAATGCTAAGGAAGTTGGTTGTGATTTTCCGTTGATATATACACTGGACTATAATTTAAAAGCTGAGCAAGGCCTCTAGGACATATCTGGCCTTCTTTAGAGACAAGAACACTAAACTCTTTAAAAATAGCCAAATTTTTGCATCATTGCAACACATCATACAGAATTTTCATTGACTGAGAAAAATACAAAATTTTGTAATGACAAAGATGCGACTAGTGAAAAATGAAAATATATATGTTACTTTCTTAGAATATTCGAGAACTTAAGTGAAACTCAAAACTTCATTTTTTCACTAAAGTGAACATTTCTCATGGAATTGCCCTTCTGAAACGTATCTTAAAGGGTGTGTACAGTTCTGGTCGAGGTGAGGATTTAGCTTTTACCGTTTTGTGAGATATTCAGAAACCACTCTATGAGATGTCAAAGAGCATGCAGTTCTAAGGGGTATCAAAAGTTTATTCGATGAAAATCGGTTTTGAAATGGCTGAGATATCCAAAAACAAGGTGAAACAAGGAGATACTAATAAAGTTAGGGCATGTCGTCTTTTATTATTAGCACTTTTTTGGATATCTCAGCCATTTGAAAACCAATTTTCATCAAATAAACGTTGAATTCTTCTTAAAATTACATGCTCTTTCATATTTCATAAGAGGCTTTTCATTATCTTGAGCACTTAGGAATGTTCAAAACATGAATCCCTACCTCAACCAGTACTGTACAGTCCCTTTAAAGGTCAATGCTTGTGGAACATTTAAGCCCATTATTGTGGAGCTAAGATTTCGTGGTATATAGTAGCCCAACTACATATCGACCACCTTCTTTTAAACCGACCGCATATAATTCGCGCACTGAACACTTAGTACGCACTTCTCTGCGCGCAAAGCACATAAAATGATTGGCTTTGAATGCTAGACGAGGATGGTGTGGGAAAACGCGATAATTCACTGTTCATTAATGGTTTTAATCAAGGACAAAATTTCGAATGAATATTTTCACCGAATTGTAATGACAGCACAATGTAATGTCTATGGAAGTTTCTAAAAGGCTTCTAAAAAGCTTCGTACAACACGGTGTTCAATACAACTCGGTTTGCGTGCATTGCCAATGCAAAAACAGTGGTCGATCCTAATAACGCGATTTACCGCGGGGAGCTGAAACGAGGCCACGCAAGTTCGTCGGCGATATTTTTGCACTGAAACTTCGAATCGAAAAGGGAACAACGACATTTGATAGAGCTGGATTTTCTCAATCACGTAGGTCAAGTTTTTTACGTGAATTTCAGTGTTAAATATTCTTATCAAGCAAATAAACATTAGGCAGTCGATGAGTAGTAGGTCCAACCCTACTGCATTGTAGCTTTTTAAGAAAAGAGAGTCTATTTTCAGACCAGCCTGTGCCAGCATTTACATGGCTTTGAACATGATCAATGATGTATTCTATTTATCATTCCATACTACAAAGCTTTGTTTGCAAAGGAATTGAGCTTTCTGTATGGAGTCAAAAAGTTATTTTTGGTGCAAAGCTTTTGAAAGTAGTTTACATTTTTGTTTGGATTTTAAAGTATGCCATGCAACTATTGAAATTACTTGTTTGTGATTTGATGTGAGACAATACACCTGTACTGTATTAAGAACATTTATTAAAGAACAATGTGAAGTTTAAGATTAAAAAGACCAGTTTTTTTCTCAAAATCACAATTTTTTAAGGTGCTGCATACAATGTATGAAACACCAGGGGTAGTCATCTGAGGAAACTGAAGATTTATATCTCAGCCTTGTTTTTACACTACATTATAACACTTTTCTGTCATCAGTATACTGTAGCTCTTTCAAATCTTTTTGATAAAGCTGTGAGGGTATTTTATTCTCTGGCATTTTTATAAACAAATACATTGAATACTAAGCAGTGAAATTTTACCTAGAAGTGATATTCTTAATACCGGTAACACTTTTATATTTTCAACCTTCGATATATTTCCCTCTGGCATTTTGTACCTCAAGAAGTTTCACCCCTTGTAATCTTTGTTCAAAACTACTTCATAGTGAAATTAAAGTGTAAACACTGAACATGCAGAAATACAGTACTTTTGTCTAGTGCAACTTCACTATCTGTCATAGATGCTATGTAGGTAGACCTAGATGTAAACTGGTGTGCATCACAAGTCATACAGTATGCTGTATGCCAAGTCGTTCCTTTGAGGCTGGCTGAAATATGGGAAAGACAAATACAAATGTTGAAGAAAATTGTGCAGGTACTTTTCATTGTGAGAATGGAAATGTCATGAGAAAGAGAGAGTGTGGAAGAAAAAAAAAGAAAAAGAAAGAATGAAAGAATGAGAAAAAAGAAAGAAAAAAAAAAGCTGTGCCACCAAGTCCATCATAAAGTGATAAAGTGTAAAATTTAATACAGACCAGAAGCAACATCTTGAAGAGTGACTTGAGTTCAGTTATAGTTATTTCAAACATGTGATCAGGATTGTGCTGGTAGTATTGTGTACCCTTGACCGAAATAGTATGCTGTAACATATGGAATGGGCAGTCATAATGTTTTAAATCCTCTCAGGTACCACTAAACTTTATGTCCCACGTCGGGGTCAAGGAGAGGGCCTGAGGAAAGATACATCCCACTTTAATAGGCATACATTGTATTTGGCAAGTGAGCTATGCTTGAAAATTTGTGTTTGGCTAATATTGATCAGAATGGAAGGCTACTGGCAGATATCCTGGATGTACTATAAAACTTTGAACAAGATTTCTTTTCTTTCTTTTTTTTGTTAGAACTAGTGAAAAGCTGATAAAGAGTGCACAATATTGATGATCAAATGATTCAACGTCTGTAAAATCACCAGGGGAGAGAAAAATACTGAATGGATATATTTACATTGTTAGTTTAATATTGTATTGAATGATGTTGGAAATATAGTTTTTGTATTTAAACGTCAGCTTTTTAATCATCTATGATGCATAACCACACTTCATGTATTCTGTATCATCACTGTGCGGAAAATTGTGTGACATTATATTACAATTAAAAGCAGAATATATTTGAAGGCAGTAGCTCTTGATTCCAAAGGTGTCACAAGCACTTGTAAGCAAACTTAAATGGTCTCAGTGGCACTTCAATGGCAGCCCCCTATCACAAACTCATCGCAAGTTCACGGTTTTAATTCACAAACCACCAGAGTAGAATTGGTTATCAACTACTCTATCACTGCAGATTTTTATCACACCATCAATTTTCACGGTCACTGCTTAACAATGACCAGACTGCTCTATTCATATTGCTCAGGCAACTGGAAACAGGGTATTGCAGCTAAAAAAAAAATGAAAAAAAAATGAAAAAAAAATGGAAAATGAAAAAGTAACAGAAGTTGCAGGGTGCTTCATAACTTTATTTTACCACTTGCCCAGTCAAGAAAGCAGATTTTCAAATTTGCTGCAAAACGCTTGTCCGAATATGAATTTTACTTGCCTAAAAAAAGGTCCAAAATATATTAAGAAGATAAATCACATGTAAGTCAATTCCGGGCTTAAATCACAATAGATTTGCATGCAATGGAGTATTGAAGTTGGTCTGATCAAGTGTTGCCGTTGCATTGCATTTAGGCTTGTTCACGTACATTGTAAGTGTCCAGAAGTTGCAATACAATGTATGAGATATAAAGTGTAGTGCATCACTAAACAGCCATTAACTTGGGCTTCTCTGTTTGGTGGACTTTGTGGGTTTGTTGGGGGAAATAAGTGGGAAAAAAATGGCTTCAAAACTTTTTACTTGCCCAATTCGGGCAAGCTTTTGTTCTTATTGTTCAAAAACACTTGCCCAAATTTTATTTTCACTTGCCCTGGGCAATCGGGAAAGTGCTTTAATATATGTAGCAACCTGAGTTGTTCTATATTTGCTGTTGAAAGCTCATGTTTTTCAGCCTTCAAGGACAAACTGACTTTAACAGATTAATTTCAAGTTGACTTTAAAAGCAAATCTTTTTGAGGACCTCAGATTAAAGTATGTGAAGAAGTAGTAGTTGTCATTTGTACAAAGTAGTATGTACACTTGTACAGCATTATACTGCATATTAAGTGTGAATTTATGAGGTAGATTTTATTTGATTGCTTTAGACATGTATTCATTTCTATTCATTATGCATCATCTGCAGCTTTCCACTGAAAATCTGTGCTGCAAAATTATTTCAACCTTGTTTTGATTTCATATTGAGTGTTTGATGTCTTCTTTTGAAATTTGTTACATTTTTTTTTTAATTGTAGTTTAGCCATGTGAAAAAGTTTATGTGTGTCAGGGAAAGAAGGGTACTAAGTGATAGATGCTCAAATTCGTATACTTCCCAGGATGTACCATTGCACTGGCCCCAAAGTTCTCTGCCTCACGTTTTTGGGATGATGTCCACAAGCACAAGGCCACAGTCTTCCTGTACATTGGAGAGCTCTGCAGGTATCTCCTTGCTCAGCCTGAGGTAAGATAAATCCTTGAGATCATTTTATTACCTCCGTCAAGGGAGGAGGTTGTTTTCGTTACCATTTGTTTGTTTGTTTGTTTGTCCGATTGCAAAATAACTCAGAAAGTAGTTTGGGATTTGGGTGAAACTTAGAGGAAAAGTTGAGAATGACATAAGTTAAACAAATGATAAAATTTTGGTAGTGATCCAAAAAATTTTGGGAATGTATGAAGGATTTTTAATATTTTGACAGGTAGGGTCAATGAACTTGGGAGTTCAAGCTGTGTGTTTTTGAGGTTTGCTGTAGTTTCTGTAGGGCGAGTTGCGCCGCGCAGCTGAGGTTTATGACGTAATGAAGGCTTCTATTTTTGAGAAATCAGGCTATTTTTCAGCATGTGATACCTTTTGGTGGAAATCACTGATCTCTATGGAAGAGCCCAAAGAACTTTTCCCAAGCTTGGTGGAGAGGAGAGAGGAGAAATAACTCTTTAGGAAGAGCAAGATCATCGGTGGAAAGTAGCTGCTTGGCGGAGGTCTGTGCTCTCAGAGTGCTTTTCTAGTTTTTTCTGTATTCTAAAGTCTATGTCACTGGAGTTATAATCGCTTTTGAAACTCTTTTCAGCAAAGGCACATTGCTTTCTACGGTTTGTTTGTGTTCTTTTATAGTCAGTGATTTATTATCATTATCATCTATCATGTATTATCATTTATTCAGCCAAATGAAAGTGACAATAACATTAACATAATATACATTCACATGGATATGGAATAGTTGACGTATAACACGTACTTTGTATTTATCATTAAGGCTTTCAAACTGTGTAAGGGCTTCCATTGTACCATGTTCCCTTGTACAACATTGACTTAATAAATGTGTGTACATAGGGCATCATACTATATTGAGGTCATGCAAAGGTCTGTTTCCATTACATATATTTATGTGGACTGAACACTGGTAGATTTATAAGTGTTGACAGAAATTTCATCATGAGATAACAGACATGAACATTAAACTGACATTGATAGGTAGCATTCTATGCTCTTATTACCCGTGCACAAGTTCGACACATGCAAAGTCTACTTGCACAACCTTTTATCCAGAATTTGACCTGCATACTTGTGTATCTCGTATCACCTTGTACCATCCATCAGCATACAGTGTACCAATTGAGTGTATGGATGATAAAGCATTACTATATTTTTGGTGACATCCGCTGATCTTACAAGTGATATGCATGGAGTAAAAGTTTATATGAACTACCAAGGTACTTCTACACTGTATTTGCTACAAAGTTTGTTATGCAGACTTTGTGTTTGAATCAATGTAAACCACTGTTGTAGTTTTGTTTAAAAAGATACAAAAATAAAAAACAAAATCTTGGCAGGTGCCGGGATTCTTACAGTGGCAATGAACTATGTTGATTTTTAATGAAACACATACATATTTACAATGTGTAGCTCCTACAGTGTACATTTCTGAAGCTCATAAGTGTTGATATGTATCTATTTATTGTTCTTTGTGAGGTAGAGTAAAAAAGGAAAGAAATTTTTCAAGTACAATTGTAAGCCTTCTGTTTGCTTGGATGGGAAAGTCTCTGTAATAGGTAAAAATTGCAATGGCAATATTTTAAAAGAAGATTGCAGAGCTTCTGTTTCTTTCTCGCCCTGCATTTCTTTGTTGTTAATTTGTAACTTTGTGAAATTTCTTTGTGACTTTGTATGAATTTCAAAACTTCCTGTATAAGTTTCTGTCAAATGTAAGTCACAAATTTGGAATTTTGAGTTGTTACTGAATGGTGATAATTTCTGCAGCTATCCTCCTGGACTTAACAAAACAGGTTCAACAAAGAAATTGAGAAAATTTTGGCAAACTCTTAACCCATAGAAAGCAAACGATGGGCAGTATGACCACACGCTGCGGATGGCTTACGGCAATGGTCTCGGCTCAGACATCTGGGAGGAGTTCAGGAGGCGGTTCAACATTCAAAGGATCGTGGAGTGGTACACGGCAACGGAGGCTTCTGGCGGCTTCATCAATACGGACGGGAAAGTGGGGTCGGTCGGCAGGTACTCCTGGCTCGCAGAGGTACGAGACTGGCTGCAGCTTAGAGATCAGACTGTAACCCCTAGACATGTTAAACCAAAATCAATAGTCTCATTTCATTTATTTCCACATGAAAACATCAACCGTAACAGTTTCAAATCATAGTATAGTCGTATTGCGGGGGACCAAGTATAGCCTATCAAGTTTGATAGGAAAAGGCCCCAAAGTAAATACAAGACAAATACCAATGGCACAAGTGATTGGCTATTAAAATGAAAAAAAAAACACAGGGTGTTTAAATACAGGAAGTGCGTCTAGAATTACTTCTAAACTGCTGCATTGACCTAGAGTTTATTTAGTTTATAAATGCAGTAAAGTATTCCATGGGATCAGACCATGATAAGATATTATTGATTTCTCTGTGTAGGTTTATAGGGTCATGTCTTATCCTGCTGCGTACTTAAAGGGGAAGTTTCCACAAATGGAACTTTCCCAAATGGACTGGGTAAATGCAGCAATTTTAGTACAACACATAGCAACACAGCAATGAAGTTTGAGGAAAATGAGACAATCTTTTCAAATGTTAATGAATTTTTAAAGTTTTGATGCCGCCATCTGTGGGTAAGAACACTACAAGACATCATGATGTTACTGCAAACAATTATTTTTTTTTTAATGAAGTTAGTGCCACAAAATTACATTTTGTTCAAGCATAATGAAAGAGTAAACAGTGTACCTCTTTCGAAATCAGGGGGAATGATATAACCCTTCATGTATATAATGTCAGTAACAAGTCAAAGGACTGTGTGCTTTGCATGAGAAATGAAATATTTAGAGTATTTTATGCTTTCTTCCTTGCAGAAGCTGGCTGGTAACTGTGTTATAGTGGAGTGCGATTTTGCCACAGCACAGCCTGTCCGTGGAGCAGATGGTCGGTGCATCCCAGTTCCAAGGGGTGAGTAAATTAGCTGTCCCAAGGACAGAACATTCCGTTTGATATGATTCTGCTTTGATTTGCAGAGGATGCTAAGCAGGAGGTCTGTTCACACACACATCATTGTTTCCCTTGTGATCTTGAAACTGATAATTTGTGCATAGGAAAAAGTATGAGATTTAGGCCATGAAGAAGCATGTTTATAAAATGTTCTCATAAACTGAAATCAAAGATTTACTGTAATAAGCTGTTTTCATGAGGGTTTAATTTTCTTGAATATAGCAAATCACAGTTGTACCACAAGTTTAACAATGAATTTGTGTCAATTCGCAAAAACAACATTTCACGAAATTATCTGTACGCAAAATAACAGCGTATACAGTACCAAGTTATGTATTTAAAGTGCAGAATAACATGCAATGAGCAAACTGCTATTTCCTTCTTTTTTTGGGGGGGGGGGGGAGCGGAGGGAGCTCATTCTCAAAAAATGTCTAATACTGGTTCTTGCTTATAAATTCATGAAGTAGCAAAATGCTGTGTCCCTGTGTTTGGATAATATGTCTTTCAAATATTAATAGTGACAATTGAGGTTCCTCAATGGAAAACATACCAGTCTTTCCTTACACATGTTGCCATTGGAAGTACTAAAGATCGAGGAAAATTTGCATTTGGGTGGAATTTTTCGATGAGATCTGTTTGCATTGTAGAAAACAAGGAGATAAGATGCTTTTTTAATTTAAAAAAAAATAATGATTATGGTTTTATCGGACTCTTGTTTGTGATTTTTCTTCCTGCTCTCTTTCATGTTTATGCCTCTACCACAAAATCTATCCAGAGGCATTATATTTTCCGGTTGTCCGTCTGTCTGTCCTTCTTTCCATCTGTCCATAGTCAAGTTTGTGGACTACATAACCCAAGAACTGTTTGAGTTATCCAGAGGAAACCGTGGCATAATTTATACTTTGTACATATGTGTGAGTGGACAAATTTGCACTTATCAATTGTGGGTGCTCCTGGACTGTCAGGGTCATATAGTGTAGGTCAAGGTAGGTAGGTACATGGAAGTAGTGATCATTTGCCAATAATGTGAAAGTGTCTTCTCATACTGGCAAGATGCACTGTAGACCTGCAGTTGTATTAACTTTATAGGAGAATAGTACCATGTACTATACAGGAGGCCTACCAGTCACCATAGCAACATATCTAGTTTCATCGTGTGTCTTCTTTCTTCTTTTTTTTTTTTCAAGACTATATGAATGAGCCAAATGTCCTGCTTGTACTGCCTGATTTCCACTTGACTCATATCATGGACCAGGATGTGTATTGTTTTTGTGGTATCGATTACATTACATTCAACTTGTGGGGTTGGGGGGGGGGGGGGGGTGGGAAGCAAGATAGTGGTTAGGTTGCAGTGTAGAGTGATGAGTGTATTTGTGTAAATACGTAGTAGAGGTAGGTGTGAATGACAATACCAGTCAGATTTTGTACAATCTGTGTTGATTACACATGGCACACAGCTGTTCCTGTAATCATGTGTTCTTATGAAACGTATCCGTTGCCCTACGCTTGCACCCAGAAGCTGTTGATGATCCCAGCCAGTCATTGGTTACATTCACACACCATTTCTAAACATCAGGATTAGCTCCAAGTTTAAATCCTTGACGATATAAGCTCATAGTTTTTAAGCCTTCTGACACACTTGAATCATAAAGCAATCTTACAGATTGAGGATTAGAACCAGAAGAGTGTAAGGTTTATGCTCTATCCACGAGCCGTCTGGGTCCAGGCTCGTAGTGCAGCATCTTTCGGGACACGATGATCAATGAGCTCAAAAGTTTAATAGCATGACCTCTCTGCGAACCCTAGTGCCCCAATAAAGCTTCTGGGTCAACCTTGAGTGCATGTTGAACACTACTGTGCTGTCCCACATTATGGGTTTATTGCTAGCACTGCATGTATGAATTTGTTCAGGGCGTTGGTTTGATAAATCAGCAAGTGCGAAGCTGTTCAAAATAGTAAACCTTTAAGATTAGGCGTCATGTAGGTGTGCGTTGTAGTTTGAAACTACAGGTTAATCATCAAAGTTTAAAACTTTGAAGATTACAGACGTTGTGTGAACATATCTGTTACGTTCAAGGTCACATTCCTGTGAACTCTAGATGAAGTGATACCAGTGGATTGAAAAGTCAGAGGAGGCCGTGCCAACAGCACTGAAGGGTAATTGGTGGCAAGTCCTTGACTGCAATAGAAACAGATGGTGCACTGGGACTAGTGATCAATTCTCAGAATATGTAATTAACCCAATCAGGGTTCTACACTGCGTGTTAAATCCATTGTAGGAGTTACTGTAAAACATGTTCGCGGCACAAAATTTTCGCGAATTGGAGCCGACAGCTTTTTTCGTGGCATGAAATTTTCACGAATTGCCACGGGCGTTCAATGCATATAGTGTAGACAAGAAATTTCGCGTGCATTTTAATTTCGCGAACCTTGGCGCTCACGAAATTCGCGAAATTAAAATGCATGCGAACATTCCTCGTTTTACAGGAGTAAGTTATGGGATGGAATGCTTTCCTTAGACTTTATATCTTCTGTGTGTGTGATTTGCCTTCCTGCCACATCTAGTTACACATGTATGTTGATGCACCAGACAGTTTGAAGATGTGCTATCTCCTGTACACTACTGTAAAACAAAGAATGTTCACCTGCATTTTAATTTCACGAGAGCCAAGATTCGCGAAATTAAAATGCACGCAAAAGTTCTTGTCTACACTATATGCATTGAATGTTATATGCAACTCATGAAAATTTCATGCTGCGAAAAAGGCCGTCGGCTGCAAATCGCCGAAATATCATGCTGCGAAAA
The DNA here is from genome assembly GCF_040938485.1 of Diadema antillarum. NCBI lineage: Eukaryota > Metazoa > Echinodermata > Echinoidea > Diadematoida > Diadematidae > Diadema > Diadema antillarum. Next base: position 367,258 of record NW_027270986.1, read on the forward strand.
TATTGTGTTTTACAGTATCTTCTCACTAGTATTGTTTCATATCCAATGGCCTTTTTGTCAGAGAGCACAATTTAGAATTGCTGCAAATGATAACATCACACACAATGTTGCTCCTTAATATGTAGAGTCAGGAGGCATTCTCTCAAATTGTCTCACTACAAATTTGCAAAACAAGAGAATCCACTGAAAAGGGAATATGTGATTTAGCAGATTGATGTTACTCTCTATAGTTTAATACATCACATGATTGGAGGCATCATGTTTTTCCAATAAAAGCATTAAGCCTAAGGGTAGGGTCCTGGTATATCCATGAGTGGTTAATCTTAGTTGTGCATATGGTACACTGAACATTAATGTTTTGTTTTTTTATGCTTCCGCTACGTAGTGTTGGCGGAGGCATTATGTTTTCGGGTTGTCCATCCGTTCATCCATCCTTCAGTCCTTCCGTCCGTCTGTAATCGATTTTGTGGACAGCGTACAATTGATGTGACTGAAGAATCATGTGAGGTATCCAAATGAAACTTAGCATGATGGATATGGATGAGTGGCTATAGGCTGTGCCTATCAACTTTTTGGGTGCATATGCTCAAGGTCAGAGGTCAAGGTTAAGGTCTAATTCCATAAATTTCACCCCATAGTGGATATCTCTGCAATGCCTGCAGCCGAAGGTATTTTGTTACGGAACTTTCTAGGGAGTACACAATACCAGAGATTTTGTAGGGAAGTTTTTGGGGCAAGGTCAAGTAAAACTGCTTTAATAAATTTTACTCGGAAATGGCTCAAGGTACGTATGTTCATGAAACTTTACATAGTTATACATGTATGTATGTAGTGCCTGACAATGACTCTCTTGAGAATTACTGGGTCATGGGATGAAAGGCCAAAAATCAAAAGTTGGTTTAAAAGCTAAATTTCTACATGTATTATTTAATGGTGACAAATTGTAGGGCCTGCTCTTTTCTCCGTACCTTGGAGATTGCTCAATGCATGATGTAACACTTCATTAAACTAGGTAAACATATTAAATTGCACAGTGAATCTGTAGGGGAAAATTTGGGCCATGGGGTTAAAGGTGAAGTGACAATGTTTAAACTATCACTATTTTCCCCATAGTTTGAAAAATAACTTTGTCATGAAAATACCAGCTAGTGATTATTTGAAGAGAACTGCAGGCCATGGGGTCAAAGGGCAAGGGTTGAAGGTCAAATGAAAATGCTTACATTCTCAAATACTTGCTCTCTGAAACGATTAAGCCAAAGCAACATTTCTTGTTTCTTGTTTGTTTTTTTAGACGATTATGTGCATTTTATATGCTAGCATCTAAACTCGTTTTTCAGGGATGTACACTCTGTACATGCCTGCCTACATTCATTGTACCTACTGTACCCACTTTTACATTCAAGTGCACATCCTGAAAGATTTATTTAGTGAGGTCTCCTATATACATGTCTACTGCAACATACTATGGAAGCATCTTGTTCCAACATGCTGCTACTGAAAAAGAGTGCTAGCTGGATATTTTCACAAAATCAAGAAATATGATATCCACCATATTATATTGACCAAACAACAGACCAATTTTTAGTTTTCTGCCATCTTGAATCATGCCTGAGAATGGTAGTGCAAGTGATTTCACAGCAGTTGTCCTTATGCAGCAATTCCTCCAAGACAGCACAGACAAACTAATCACATGTGAAATCAATGATAGGATCCTTGAATAGAAATTTATGGTATTTTATCGTCCTGTTCCTATGGCAACTGCATCAAATTAAGGCTCTTCTGCTCAAGGAGGATGATGTTGTATCTTCAAAACTGCAATCCTATATATTGTGCAGCATTTCCAGGTATACTCATAATATGTACAACCTGTATGTACAATGTATGTATGAAGTGAGTATTGCAGTCTTCCCTGACTGTAGCAGATATATATGTACTGTACTGGATATTGGAGCCCTGTAGCTGTCATTGACACTGTTATGTTTAAGTAATGACAATCATACTCATAGAACTTGCCTCAAGAAAAAAAAATGACAAGGGTCCTTATTAAACATAAAGCTGTTTCCATCAATTTAAAGGAACTGTACAGTACTGGTTGAGGTGGGGATTCATGTGTTGAACATTCCTAAGTGAGATTATGAAAGAGCATGTAATTTTAAGAAGGATTCAACATTTATTTGATGAAAACTGGTTTTCAAATGGCTGAGATATCCAAAAAAGTGATAATAATAAAAGGCGACAGGCCACTCCTTTTATTAGGATCTCTTTGTTTCATCTTGTTTTTGGATATCTCAGCCATTCCAAAACCGATTTTCATCAAACAAAACTTTTGATACCCCTTAGAATTGCATGCTCTTTGACATCTCATAGAGTGGTTTCTGAATATCTCACAAAACGTTTAAATGCTAAATCCTCACCTCGACCAGAACTGTACACACCCTTAAACATATTACTGATTAAATGAAGCGTCCATGGTAATATCTCTGCCTCAGCCAACCCAAAGAATGTGATAATGTGTTTGAAGGTCTCATTCTGTAAAGTCAAGTCCTGGCACTGACCCGTGAAAGGTTATTGTTTAATGCTTTCTACTCTGTCCACTCTATTTCTAGGTGAGGTGGGACTTCTGCTCTTCAAACAGGACAAGCTCAACAAGTTCCTGGGCTACCGCGGGGCCGCGAAGCAGACAGAGAACAAACTGGTCCGCAATGTTCGCAAGCCTGGTGACCTTTACTTCAACAGTGGTGACCTCATGATGTTCGGTGTGGATGGCTACGTCTACTTCAAGGACCGCTTAGGGGACACCTTCAGGTGAAACTCCTGCCCCTTTTCTCTCTCTACTAAAAATCATGTTGGCCTAAACTATGAATCCACATGAAAATTGGCTACTGTTTATTAAAGGGGAGATTTTTTGCTCATTTCGTTTAGCAAGAGACTAGTGTGAAAATGAAATGAAAACAAACAAATTTTGAGTTGTTAACATGTGAAAAATCTGGTTTTCGAGGAATTAAAAACAGGGGAAATTCATCTTACCGGGCCAAACGTTCACAACAATCACTTGTGCAAAAAATTCCACTTTTACAGTATCTTGTCATTTTCATTCACTTTGAATACTGTCAGATATGTATGCAGAGACTCCAACTCTCCCGTTTTCGACGGGAGATCTCCCGCCGAAAGCCCATTTTTGCACAATCTCCCGTTCTCCCGTTTGAGATTTGATTTCTCAAGCCTTGGCTCTGTGTCTCCCGGTGGAAAGGATTTCTTACTTATTTCTATCATATGTTGAAAAAATAAGCCTTAGATAGCACCAGAGAACATCTAGAATCCTAGGAACTTCACGCTTCGCACACATCAACTTGGAGTCTCCCGTTTGCTAGGGGTTTTGGGCGGGAGAATCTCCAGGTCAGAAGGTGCTTGGGGTTGGAGTCTCTGTGTATGTGGTCAGCGCTCTAAAATATCATCCAAAGGCATAATTTCGTGAAGTAAAAAACCACATACATAATCAATGAGATGAAAGAGTTGCCATTATTTTGCAAGTGTACTGACGAATGCAGTGAAGTATAAGCCCAAAATTTGTTGTTGTTTGTTTATTTTCTGTATTTATGCCTCTACCATTAATGTATATAGTTTTTTAAAGGACAAGTTCACCTTCATATACATGTGGATTGAGTGAAGGCAACAATATTAGTAGAACACATCAGTGAAAGTTTGGGGAAAATCCGACAATCCGTTTAAAAGTTATGAATTTTTAAAGTATCTGTGCAATCACTGCTGGAGGAGAAGACTACTACAGTGTGTGATGTCACATACGTACAACAATATAAGGGAAAAAAAAGAGAATTTCACAAAACTTGACTTTTTGAATAAAGAACACATTTCTTCGACATGTTACTGACTAATGTTAGGGGTAATATTATTTCCTCTGACTTCTGAAAGAGAGAAGTCGAGTGCTCTTGTATCATGTGAGATAAGTGAGAATATCTTGAATTTACTTATACTTTCTTTATATGTGACCCTGCACCTCAAAACAAACAAAAAGTCGCCAGACATGAATTTTTAGTTAAGACCATATTCTGAAAGAGCAGACTCTAAGCTTTAAAATGATGTATAACTCAAATCAAATGGACTCTCCTAACCTAAATATTGGAAAGAAAGCACAAACTCTGCAAAAGTGTGAACTGTGAAAAGAGGCTCTGAAGTACAGTGTCTATTCAAGCGCTTAATCTTTTTACCAAACCATGCTGGCTGTGGGATGAATGGGACAAAAAACAGGAAGTGAACCACCTGAGTAACAACAATGAAGGGATTATCAGATTAAACTGAAATTAAGCAGGCCTCATTAAACACATTCTGTCTATAATTAATGCCAACTTTCAAACCTCAAAATCTCATTGATGTGTTCTACTAATATTGCTGCATTCACTCAACCCACATGTCTATGAAGGTGAACTTGTCCTTTACCAAATGTCAGTGTCTTTTTCAATGTTGCTGGCTGTTTCATGCCACTGACATTCATTGCACGAGATGAAATATGCCTTTCTGCAGAGACTACAGAAACCGTTTATAGCGCAGTTGATCGGCCTTGACATTGTTGCTCAACAGCCCTTATCAGTGCATATATTCTTGGTCTCATTCGTAGTTGAGCCAGCATTTCATACTGTACCCGTTGTATTGTGGCTATGAGTGGGGTTTCTGTTGTAGGACTTCTGTGTGTGCAGAACTTTGTACTTTGCAAGGCATCTTTATTGTTGTTTTTATTTGTAATATTCCAGCAAATATCGCATGATCACAATGTAGGTCAAAGAACTCCAGTATGACAACAATCTAAACTTTTGACAAGGTGAAGGTGCGTCAAACTCTTGAACATGACACGCTCATGCTGAAGTGTGATTCAATTCCGTCCGTTATGTACTGAGCATTTCCTATCGGCATGCAGACCTCTTATCTTATCCCGAGTGGTCCCATCAAAAGGGATTGTTTGCCTGCTGATTGTTCAAACTCTTTCCACTGTGCTGTATGTGACTGCCGTTCCCTCTCAAGAAATTCCTCCTCACTATAATTGCTGCTTGATTCCCCATATGGAGTCGAGTCGGTGCCTTTTGATCTACCAGAGTCATTGTTTGCTTAGTCTGTGCACAGTCTTGCCATATTTCATTTTGAAAGCTCAGGAGATTTGGGATGGGGTTCATTGCGACCCAACAGAGAAGGATGGCAAGAAAATAAGACTCTGTAGTAAGCCAACTATTCCCATGATTGTCTCTACATTTTACAGAGAGATAAGTGAGGTCTTAACCTCATATCTGCATTTGTGGCAAATCGCTGTATTTTTAAAGATTTTATTGACCTACTCTCAGGCACGAACGATGTGTAATAAACTCATGCGGTTTCATAAAGCTATACTTAATGATGTAGTAAAACTAAAGACCCAAAAACGCAGGAGGTGGGGGGGGGGGGGGAACTCACTCGTATTAAGTGTACAGCTAACTAGTGTACCTGTAGGTATAAGTTGTTGTTATAGTACTGACATTTCTTTCGTAGATGATAACCACCCCCCCCCCCCAACCCACTGTAGTATCGTATCATATGGTTCAGTCCTCCATAGGACCATTGTATAGATAGGTCATTGTGTGGTTCAGTGATGTAAGGTTGTAGGTCCATCATATCAATAGGTTGTCTCATGGTTCAGTGATATTGGTTCATTGTATCAATATTCTATGTAGGTCATGTGAGACCTTTCGTTCTCAATCAGTTAGAATCGGAGGAAAAATACACTCTAGTTTTATTGAAAAAAGATGGTCAAGGTTTTGACCCACAAACAAATATCAAACACACCTTGGAATCTTGTGAATACTTCACATATGCTTTTCTCAGTCAATCGTTGCTTTCGTTCTCAATCAGTAAATTAGATTCAGGGGAAAAATACAGTAAAATTTTATTGAGAAAAGATAGTTAAAGGTTTTGACCTGCAAACAAATATCAAAAACACCATGGAACCTTGTGAATACTTCATATGCTTCACTGCTAAATGACTGAATAGCACACTATTCACAGACAATTATGAATGGCTCTCTATTCTAGAGGTCAGACACTGCTGATGCCTTCGTTCAAATGGTTGTACATGTACAAATGTAGGTAACCTTGCACACTATGAGGGTTGGATGGGGTTGGTATCTTTTGTTCAATATAAATTACAGGATGGCAAAAACAACCTTACCATAAACGGGGGCATCAGAGCAGAATAAGGAAGTTTTTTTTTTCTTCGTCTTCTCCTTCTTGGAATGAGTTAGAGCCTCACTAGGCAAAGACCCTTTATACATGTATATTAGGGATTCTGCATCGAATAGATTTCTCAGACAATTATGCATTTCAGGTGTAGGTGAGTGCACTTTTTGCTATTATAATATAGTGTGTATTGACTGCAGAATATTGTGTGAGTCAGTGATTTGCTTCAGCTCTTCAGTATTGATAAAAGCAAAAGATTGAAGAAGATCAAATGTATCCCTCCACAACATTCTTCTTTGTTTTGTTTTGGGGTTTTTTTTGTAATAAATCTAGAGCATGTGAAGTTTCCTACTTATGCAAGGTTAGATAAGTTACAATTATTGCATTTAGTGCAAGGCAGTGCCGTCTGCAGTTGTTTTTAGGCCAGCCGTGCTGTAGCAGACACGCTGAGTCCTTGACCGGTTAGATGATCGGCAGTGCTTAAAGTCATTGTTGTGGTCACTTTGTCCTTGTTGCCATTGTGAATACAGTGAGTCTGGAGTTTCGATATTGCACAAAACTGAATGTCATCAAATGTTTTGGAAGGCCCGTGCAAACAGTAACAAACATTGCAATGCTGCCGTCCCAACGACCGTTCATGCGACCCCCTAGTTGGCAGGAAGTACAAATGCATGCAGGAACTGATAACACATTTGAATGAGTATATAGTGCCGGAAGTTGTGAATCTGTCCTTTCATAGATTTCAGTTTTGGACTTGTGAGCGTTAAGTGTACAAAGTAATCAGAACTGTCACGATACACATTGTGATTGGAGCCTCATCCTTACTCAAGGTTCTTCTAATTCAGCCTCCTTTTCGGGTTTCATTTCAATTTACCTTTTCATCTTCTTCTTTTTTAATTTCTCTTTTGTCTGTACGGGCATTTATCTCAATATCAAAATGTCTGTAGAAATACAAATTCTGTATTGAATTACAGTCGTTCTTGCAAAGTAATATTGTCAAAGTATGCATTGTCAAAAGCTGAGGTAAATCATACACTTCCTTTTTTTCACATTTGCAAGCATCTACGAAATTAAATTGAAGTGTATTTCATTTCATTATTTATTTTTGATTTCCAACAATTACATTACATATACAACAGGGCTCCACACTAACTTTTATTTTTGGTGGCCTAAAGGCAAACATCTTACCTTTTTTGGTGGCCCGATCAGGCCACCAAATTCTTCATTTCTGAAATTTTGGTGTCCTGACGTGCGTTTTTGGTGGCCCGGGGCCACCGGGCCACCGTTAGTGTCGAGCCCTGTATACAATCTTAAACATACATGTTCCATGATTGTAAGAATGCAAAGTATTTACATTTGTGAGTGAATTGTGTAATATATGTATGATAAAGTTAGTTTAGTTAGAATTAAATCATATGGACCTAATTGATACTGTACTTAAAAAGCAATGGGTAAATTTGACTAGTGTACACTGTACCGTATGTCCAAAGAAAATCAGAGCCAAAAAGACTTATGTACCATTTCTCACCCTTGTTGTATCCATCTGTCCATCTGACTTTCTGTCACCCTCCTGCTTCCTGTCCTTCTGCATGACACAGGTGGAAAGGAGAGAATGTTTCAACGACTGAAGTCTCCAATGCTATGAGCAGACTGCCTGCCGTCATGGAGTGCAATGTGTACGGGGTGGAAGTACCAGGTTAGTCAAGTGAAGTGTCAGTTGTCCCAGGTCCCAGATCAGTCTGTGAGAGACAGCTAAAGAAGGTAGTACTAAAATAGTTGCATGAGTTGGAAGTGCTGGGTTAGTCAAGTGAGGTGTCAGTTTTCAAGATCACCGTGTGTTTAATAGGGAGGTGAGGAGTATGTATGTGTGTTGTACCGGGAGTCCCAGATTAGTTCATGAGAGACAGCAAAAGATGGTAGTACTAAAATGGTCGCATGATGAGCGAGCTGGAAGTGCTGGGTTAATCAAGTGAGCTTTATGCAGAATGAAGGTCCCATGTAATAGTCGAGAAAGGTATCTGGTGCTGGTCGTATTATGTAATTGAATTGTCAAAATAAAACATGAATGACCTGTATAAAGTTCTCGTATTACTGTAAAATCTTGTAACAATTGCAGAGCAGTGTGCATTTTGTGTGAAATTTTGGTTTGTTTGTTGTTTAGTTAATTTGTTGTTTCCAAGACAGTACATTTTCTGTAAAACTTACTACATGGCTGACATGGCGCCCCATAATCAAAGGGTTTAAAGGATGGTGTAGTATTGGTGGAGGCGAGGATTGGACTTTTAACTTTTTGCGAGATAACAAGAAACCAGTTATTAACTAGTGCAGAGCACACCATTCTAAGACAAGTTCAAAGTTTATTTGATGAAAATCGGTTTTGGAATTGCTGAGACATCCAAAAACAAAGTAAATTAAAGTGGTCATAATAAAAGCTGGGTCCCACCTTTTATTAGGATTACTCTGTTTTGGTATCTCCACCATTTCAAAAGCAATTTTCATCACACAACGTTGAATGCCTTTTAGAATTACATGATCTTTTATATTTCATAGGCGGTTTCTCAATATCTCACCAAAAACTGTTAGAAAGTGTAGGTCTCAACCAAAACTATACGATCCCTTTAAGTGTGATGCATACCCATATTGTCAAGTGAGATGAGAGATACCCTGGTAGTCCTTGTTATTCAAATGCAATCTGAATAGGTTTGAAGTCTGATTTGTCGTAAAATATGTTATTTCATATTAAAGTGGAGGAAATGAAATAAAGAAATATATGTGAATAAGTACATCTTCTTGTAAGACTGGAATCATGTGAGTGTAGCTTAAAGGCGCATAGTCCCGATTGTGTAGAGGGCGCTGTTGATGATACTGCTGATCACCGTTAGCATTGATACGAAGATTGCCGAAGTTGAGCTGTCATCAAGAGTAAAGCGCATACACCTGTAGGTGTTGCTAAGTAATGTAACTTGCCTTCGTTGTCTTCTCTGCGCATCATGCAGTCTGTAGTAATGCTAGGGTGCGTGCATATGTGCTTCTTATTATGACATCACAAAAGAAGTTTGCTAAAGCTGTCATCCCCTCAGCCGAATCATGCGCCGAACTGTGATCGGACCACTGACTACAGTGGATCGGACTTCTTGGGACGTGGGGAAGTGGGCCACAGCGTAAGCGCTAAAGAGGAGTCAATAGCGTAGGTCTCTATAGGAAACTTGCACCGTGCGCCCGCGTACGCATTTGACTAAACCACCGGAACCATGCACTTTTAATGTGTACCAGATTTGTAGTGAAGTATGGTGTCATCAGTTGGGAGGTTGTACTACCTCAGTCATGGATGATAATTGCATTCCACGGTGGTCAAGTAAGGAGTCAGATAGGGTGTAGTACTGAGTTAGTCAGGTATGTTATGTACCAGGGGCGTAAAGACTTTTGTTTGGGGCATTGACGGTTCTTCAGTTGGAGAATTGCAGGAGGAACAGGTTAATAATGAAAGAAGATAAGTCGTTCATTCAGTGTGTCCCAATTCCTTACCGCAAAAGCGTGCACTGTGGGGATAATGAAGTTTATTATTAAAAGCTGGTGAGCTTTTGAGCTGTAAGTGCGGCATGCCTTTTTATTATTGCAGTAAGTCCTCTTCATAAAATTAACTATTTCGTTATGGAAATACACATAACTAATTCATACCACTGCAACAACTCTTGACGGTAATTTGTTTTTAAAGGGAACATTTTGTACTTGGCTGCCAAAAGTGATTAACTTCAAAGACGAGTATGTGCAAGTGTCAGTAGACTTGTATATTGTGCCCTTGAAGCTGCAGTAGTCATTCACTGCTAGTGATTGCAGATGTTTTAATCAAGAGAGTTACCAGCTTGGTCCGTTTCATTTCTTTTCATGTAGGGTGTGAAGGAAGAGCTGGCATGGCAGCCATTGTCCTCCAGGATGGCGAGGTCTTTGACCCCAAACAGCTCTACGACCACGCCATCAACCATCTGCCAGACTACGCCTGTCCCAAGTTCATCCGCATCATGTCCGAGATGGACATCACGACGACGTTCAAGCACAAGAAGAGAGCCCTCGTGAGCCAGGGTTTCAACCCAGGCGAGATAGCCGACCTGCTGTACGTGGCGGATAAGGCGAAAGCCACCTACGCTGCCATGGACGCAAACTTGTTAGACACAATAGGGCGTGGAGCGTACAAACTATGAAGCCCTCAACCTGCCTATAATTCATTTTCTGTCGTCAGAAGAGTCAAGTGTCAGGGTTGTCTTTGGGAATGGTAGTATTCCTAACAGAACACAATCAAACAGTATGCTGCTATCCCATGTCAAATTCCATCAGCATGAATGGACATGGGCAGTACAGTGGTTGTGGTTCGGATTTTAAGACGGTGTGATGAAGGGCATATCATTATTGTGCCTGCCCTGATGTCGCTGTCAAGCAAAAAAGTACTTTATCATTTTTGTCTTTTGGACTGTGTTGGAAAGATGAAGAACACTGCCTGCATCCCATGAATGTCGAAATTGCTCAAAAAGAAGGGGAAAATATACAGGAAAAATCCCAGATGGAACAGGGTGATTGATCGATGCATGCTGTGATTAAGTTGTCTTTCCAAAGTGTCAAATATCATTTCAACTTTAGTGAAGAAAAGCAGCTGTGTTGAGTCGTCATGCTGCCGTCAGTTAAGTTGGTACTATTTATGTCTACACTTGTGCGTATACCATTAAGCATTCAAATGTTCTTATTCTCAATTTGTGACAAGAAAGGTATAAAGAAGAATTTACTGCATTGTTTATGTTGTGTTTTGGTACTTGAACAGCTATAGCTTTATGAATTCTTTGTGAGGAGAACTTGGACATAGGCTGCTGGTGAAAAAAAAAGAAGCAACACAGCAACAAAAGAGGAGTAATTTCTTATACTAAACTAAGAAGCTTTGTGATTACTGTAGATGTTGATCAGTCTGTAAGCTATGCTTGTAGAGAAAAAATATTTTCCCTTTCATTTTATTTCTTTTTTACCCACGCCGATGAAAATCGGCAGGGGGTTATGTAAAGGGTTCCGTATGTTTGTTTGTTTGTTTGTTTGTTTGTTTGTTTGTTTTTTTGTTTTTTTGTTTGTTTGTTTGTTTGTTTGTTTGTTTGTGTACAAGATAACAAGAGAACGGGTAAACGGATTTGCACGAAATGTTCAGGGAATGTTTGGATGATGACAGGAAAGAATCGATTAGATTTTGGTGATAATCGTTTGACCCTTGCAAATTCTGTGTGACCTTGAAGTTTTGACCCCATGGTATAGTGACCATTCCGAAAATTTCCCGTTTCTCACTTTGCGATTTTCCGCTACCATACGAAGACATAAACTCCCCAACGATCCGACTTCGCTGCTCAAATGTTCGTAAGAATTCCGAAATTTACGTTTAGGCCTATTTGAGGGACTATGTCCTTCTAGATTTATGAAAGTTCGTTCTCCGTCATCACAAACTGGCCCGTATTTTGATGATTTTTCAAATTAACATTGATTGTTTTTTTCGTTGGAGGAGCATTTTGCTCGGTCGCAGTCACACTGCACGATATGCGTGCTCAATGTCAATGCGTGTGCAAGGCCGCTGAAAATGCATCGCGCTCTACACTGTTGGTGCAAAATTGCACCGGGGACGTTGCGGCGCTCGTTGGTGGCCGAATACTGGTGCAGTAGACATTTGCATTCAACCCTTGCATTGAATAATTCCCGTAGACACTAATCATAGGGGTAATTGCCTAGGGGGTACGTAAATTTTGTTTTTCTTTTTTGCTTTTGTGGATACCATCAAAGATCGTACACTCATACGACCTTTGATATTTGATGATTTTTCAAATTAACATTGATTGTTTTTTTCGTTGGAGGAGCATTTTGCTCGGTCGCAGTCACACTGCACGATATGCGTGCTCAATGTCAATGCGTGTGCAAGGCCGCTGAAAATGCATCGCGCTCTACACTGTTGGTGCAAAATTGCACCGGGGACGTTGCGGCGCTCGTTGGTGGCCGAATACTGGTGCAGTAGACATTTGCATTCAACCCTTGCATTGAATAATTCCCGTAGACACTAATCATAGGGGTAATTGCCTAGGGGGTACGTAAATTTTGTTTTTCTTTTACGCTTTTGTGGATACCATCAAAGATCGTACACTCATACGACCTTTGATATCATCACACTCTCGGCTTGCTGTAATCAAAATATCCCGCAAGAAAACGGCGTATTTCTCGATTTTTAGCGCTTTTTCCGCGACCCGTCGCGTAGACAATACTCTTAAAACTGGACTTAATTCGCGCGCGCTTGGAAAAGTTCCGATTCTGCACTTTTGACGGTGGAATTTGGGATTTTCGATGGATTTTTGGAGGAGACTTAAGGACTTTCCTGTACGTGAATTCAGAGTGTTAATACCGTATGTGTAATGATGTGATTTGCGTGTGATGTGACTGTAGAACCAAAGATCGTACACTTCAGTGTACGATCTTTGGTAGAACTCACTGGCTGGTGATAAAGCACACTGGCAATTAAGTGGCCGAATTCTGGTAGATGACCGAATGCACATTATGTTTACCCCGACTTTGTACTTAGGCGTGGGTCTGCCGCCTTTGACGGCCCCTCTCTAGTTAATCTTTCTGTTTGTGAGAAACTTTCTCTAATATCAAAGTTTGGATAACTACTTGTCTGTGATCATCTCACGTTTTATCATCAAGAAATTATCACAAGATTTGAAAACTATACTGTTCTACTGTTTCACATTGTTTGAATCAATCACCATCTTATTGCCAGCAAGAATATCTGAATGTAATCATGAGAATTTTTAGCTTTATTTCAATGACTGTAGATATGTATATGTATATGTATATCATTAGTCTCACAGTACAGGTGTTTGGTGACTTTCAACCACAAAGTCTTAACTATTGGTGCATTTATGTGACAAGTGTCCTTCCGAATTTTGGGGTTACTGTACCTAGGGTTGTTAAGTCTCTGCCACAAAATATCACAGGATGCATTGTTTTGTCTTTTTTGTCTTTTCTTTTTTTTTACAGTTCCAATCCACCCTCAACAAATTAAAGTGTGTATCAGTTTGTCTCAGGGAATACAGAAATCTTCACATTTTTACACAGCCGTCTGATATGTGCATGTATATGTAGACTACAAATTTCTATATTCTATATTAACACATTTGTATACTAATCCATATATCTTTTGAATTTTGTATATTAACATGTTTTTTTTTTTTCATATTCTTCAGATGGTAACTTATAAAGATGTGCTGATCTATTATGCTTGAAACAGTTCTGAGCTTTGTGTTGCGCACTCATCAAATTCATGGAATACGTGTATGCTCTGCTGTAAGACAATAATCTGAGGTTCATGTAGCAGATAGATTTTTCATTCATCTTCTGTTGCCAGTTTGTGTGACCAGTGGTAGTCTGTACAAATGTGGGTCTATTGAATACTACATAAAAAAAAAGATAAAATATAATACAGGATTGATCATCAAAAATCTTCCTTTTTATAATTTGTAAATATTGAGTATGGCGCATATGTCGTCGGGAGGGGTTTGTGAGTTTTGAGGATTAGGTGCTATTCATGAATTTACCAACACACAAACATTAACTCTGATCCCAACATAAATGCAGCGTGCACACATACATTGCTCCATTCAACGCTTTATTTTGTGATCTCAATTTAACCACTCAAGAAATTGTGCAGAAGTCCCAATTCATGAAAAATTAGACTTGTGAAGTATGAGGTGTCTACAGTACGTAATCGTCTTACCCACATATAGTTTCAATGGAAAGATTTTAGGGATTAATTCATAGAAATCCATATCTTCTGGTGTTGGTAGCGGAGAATGCTTTGGGGTAGACAAAAACATGAATGAAATAAGTCTTACAAGAGGAGATGTTAATTACTTTGAGAGACTGTTTGCATGTTTTCAATGCAAATGAAATTTCAAAACAAAATTTAAAAAATGGCACCAAAGAAAAATGTATATGACCATGTTGCAGGTGTGTGGCACTGTGTGCAAGTGCCCTTTGGAGGAGGAAACTGATGTTTACAGGTTGGATCAAATTGGCTTGCCGTGTTTGGGTATCTTTTAATATCTTGCAGTATTTGCTGTGCACCTTCTACTCAACATGGTAACAGCAACACATCAGTTGTATTCTGTGACACTAAATTTTGCAAGATGGACCAGAGATGTGAAAGTAATCTATTTGTTTATGTTTTTGACACTATTCTTCACCTTTGACAAATATGTGAATGTCCATATCGTCGGTTGAGAATGATGAGGACGTTAAGTTGCCACAAAACCCACAGTGTTCAAGACAACTTAAAGCCCTTCTCATTCTCAACAGACGATATATAAATATAAATATCATAATGATAATTAATACATAAATGTCCAAATGGGTACAATCTGACATTTCTGTCTTATACTCCTATTTAAAGTCAAGCCAAATCATGGCATAACCTCAAGAGGTCGTTCTGTGTTCACCTCAGACGATGGGGACTCCACAATGTAGACGGTCACTGCACAAAGTATGAGTCTGGCATGAATATTGTGCTAGACAGCCTATCACTGGTCTAGCACAACCTTTAGCCATGTTTACTGGAGACGAGGGGACTCAAAACGGTCTCAGAGTGAACACGGCACACACTTCTGGTGACCTGCGCTGTTCATGGCTGAGTGCACATGTATGTGCGCACAACAAACTGCCCACTTCTTCTGAAGAAAAAAAAAGCACACCAACTGGTTTCCATAGAAATGTATGCCAACCTCATGCTAGATGACCAGAGAACTCTAAACAAGAGTCCCTCTCACCTCTTTGCCGAGTTTGGATTAAAGCAAACAAACAAACAAACAAAAAACATTGTCTTGCTTTCTTCCGGGATGTCCTTATATTCTACTAGACAGGGGGAATCTTAATGGGGTGTTAGTTGTCTAATGTATATACAATTCCTGCATAGAGAAAATGGTGTATCAGCTATGGTATGCAAAAGAAGTAGTCCTAAGTCTTGTGTGGTCTGCCCGTGTCTGCAACAGTGTAGTCACAAGCCTAGCGTGTTGTGGTCAGGTCTGCCACAGCGGTAGCCTTCAGTGTTTTTGTGGTCTGATCACGTCTGTAACAGAGGTAGCCACAAGCATTGTGTGCTGCAGTGAGGTCTGCCACTGTGAGGAATTTAAACAGTATATTATGTGTAATGTATTCCTGTATTTCTTTTTTATTTTGTCACGTTTTGTAGATGTGTTCATATCTTGTAATAACTCCTCCCTACCTGTCACTCTTCTTGGTCTTGTTGTGGCATGGTGTTGGCTGTTTAAGCAGTATTCTTCTAGTGTGGACCTCTGACAGTCAAAGTTTTTTCATACTCTTAAAGCATTGCCGGGTCAAGCTTGTGCAAAGCATCGATGAAGCACCTCATTTGTGGGCAGCCAAATTGTAAAATGTGAGTCTATACAGATTGAGGAAAGGATATAGGTGGATTGTTGGAAGGATATAGGTGGATTGTTGGAAGGGGTTCATTTCATTTTATTTTCATTTTTTCTGTTTCTATCACCTTTTGATTATGAATTGCACAATTTAGCTGATTCGTGAGTACAGAACAGTCAAGATAATTGTAATCTTTAGACATATTTTTGATCGAGTTGTGCTTGCACATGTCATAATTTCTAACATAGGGTGATCTTGAATCAAAACTTTGTGATAGGTAGGGTTCTTAGAGCATAAAAACCAACCAAAAAATTTTCAATTTAAGACAACCGCCGTGAATGTTTGTTTGTTTGTTTTTAGCAATTAAAAGGAGTAATTAAAAGTAGTTATGACTGTACAATATTAGTCACACATGCCTTTTTTCTGTGCTGGTGTGTAATATTTGTGCATGCAAGTTCTTATTCAGTCCAGGTTGTCGGACAGTGAAAGTATGAATTATGAATATTGATCCATGTCAAAGACTATAATTTTAACTAGCTTCCGAGGAAAAGCAGTTTCATGGAGAGCTTTGTGCAGTGTGCATGTTTCAGAAATTATACCAAGGTCCACGATTATACTCCACTTCTTATGGTGCTGCTTCAAAACAAAACAGTCCAGAGTGTACTCGTTGTCAGGGGCCTTTCATGGAAAGAAATATGGGAATGAGTTATGAAATTGCATTATATAAATTGCATCTGAGTCACTCTCCCTTTCAAAGTCTATGTGAGAGCTAGATGAATCAAAAAATGAAGCCACCACAGCATGTCAAAGGACTGTCTATCCCATTGGATACAGTGCTTTGGCTGCCATGTTTTTTTGCTCTCCTGAACATTTGACATTTTGTAGATACGAGGTCTTGTCACCCCAGCGACGATATCTCACATATTAGACTCGATGCTAGGGATATGTAGTGGATGATTAGAAATGTATACTTATGGGCATTACATTTGTTGTAAGTCTTTTTCTGAGATGGGATTTTTCTTGTAGTATGGCTAACTTCAAAAGAAAATCATATACTGCTTCTTCAGAGATGAAAAGTAATCTTGTAATCTTGGATCTCTCTGTGAGAATATGTGTATGTAACGGTGCTGATGGATTAACTGAAATACTGTCTTTAATCTGGATTCCAGTTCCAGCTGAATAGTACACAATGCAAAATGGACTGTGTTCAGGAATGTGAAACGAAGCCTCCCCCTCCCCCATGTCTTGCTCTTTTTCTTCTCCTCCAATTTTTCTACTCTGTTTTGCCCTTGCACTCACAATTTTGTTTTCAATAACTTGGTTCTAATACTTGTTGATTCTCTGTGTGATATGATCTTTCTGTAAAAACACTTTCTTCCCACTGTTTCTTGCATGTCAAGGCCTGATAAAGTGTGATTCTCGAAAAAACAAAAAACAAAAACAAATGACATTGATCTGCACATTAC
This sequence comes from Diadema antillarum, assembly GCF_040938485.1. Lineage (NCBI taxonomy): Eukaryota > Metazoa > Echinodermata > Echinoidea > Diadematoida > Diadematidae > Diadema > Diadema antillarum. The sequence goes on from NW_027270986.1 coordinate 384,381, forward strand.
ATGATATCAAGACGATATCTGCTGAATTTCAGATGACACATCCTCTTTCAGATGATAAGAAAAATCTCTTTTGTCGTCATCATAATCTCTATTAGAAGAATTGTGATTGTAACCAAGATGTTCCTTGTACTTGAAAGCAACTTATTCTAATCACGATTTTAGAATCTCAATAAGCAAATCTCGAGATCTGGAAGTGTTTTTTACGATTGAGCTTCTGAAAGGTTTGCGACTCAAAACTTTACAATCACTATTCATTGTGATGATTAAGAGAGATTTTTTTAAATCATCTGTAACAGATGAGTGCTTCTTCCCATGGCCTTGCGATACAGAAGACAAGAAGTGCTCGTAAGAATGATTATCGTAATTTGTTTCCACTTTCAGTTGCGAGCACATTTGAGTTTGTCAATGCATTCCCTAGATTCACAAAGGCATGATTATTCTTTTCATCTGTGGATGAATTTTACTAGTACTAGTTCAGTGTGTATCAGGAGCTATCTTCTCTGGAAGACATCAAAGATATGAGCCTCACAACTGCAAATGCAGCACGATTCTACATAAAGAAGATAACAGTGATAGAACTTTAATGTAAATGTTCCACTGAGTGTCACAAACAGCTTAATCCATCGTCGTCCAAACCAGTACATGCCCCTGCTCTCTTTTTGTAAGAAATCCTGTTTGCAATGTTTGCAAGTCAACAGAAAAAAAAAATCTTGTACTCTTGTCTTGACTTTGTTCTGTCTGCCCCACTGAGATTCTGGAGTAATTATGCGTAGTTTTCAGTATTAAACATACCGGGTCTCTTTTGCAAAGTTTTATTCGACTTACCATGTAGCATATCCTATGACGATATAATTGTTAAATACAAATTAAGTGCCAGGTTGGAATACAGTTTACCTTGCTTAAGTGGACCTTGCATAAGTCAAACAATCGCCTAAGTTGAAGGTCTTTTCAAGCCTTCTCTCTTTATATTCTACTGAATTTAACCCCTCATAGGTTGAATTTTCTCTGAGTCGAAGCTATTTCCTCAGTCCAAATAGATTCGACTTAGGCAAGGTTGACTGTATCTTATTCTTTTTCAATGTTTTTTGATACACTTACATGTACATCTTCTATTAAAATTATGAAAACATTTATTTTTGTGTGAAGTGACTTCATCGTAATCATGTACTGAGTTTTGTAAAATGTATGCCATCCCACATGTGTATTTCAAATAAAACAGTGTTTACTTTTTACACTTAGTATCTCCATTGTGTCTTCATTCACAACTGATGTATGGGTTAGTATGACCGTGAAGGGATTATTGTATTTTTCCTCCCATTTTCAGTATTATTTTCATTTTAGCAGGATAGGTGTGGCTCCAAAGAGCTAGTCCCTCTTATGCTGGGGAAGATTTTCAATCAAAGATTAGTGTTAAACAGCAAAGCATTTTATTGCACCATGGTAAACTTCATGTATTACTGAAATGCACTTTAAAGGACAAGTTCACCTCGATATGAATTGAGTGAATGCAACAATACAACTGTATTAGTAGATCACATCAGTGAAAGTTTGAGGGAAATCAAATAATCCGCTCACAAGTTAGTTCCGGTGCCGCCATCACTGGACGAGAAGACTATTACAGTTACATGTATGTGTACAGTGAAAGAAAGAAAAATTCCACATATTTTCTTCACTCTGCCTGCATATAGTAGAGCAGATAAGCCGAAGAATTGTGCAAAATTTGACTAAAGCATGAAACTTTCACCATTGTTAGTACATGCCATAAGATTAATTTTAAGATCGGGAGGTAAGTCTGAATTGACCTCTGATGACCTCTAGAGGTCAATGACCTCAAAATCTAAGAAAATTGATATTTTGCGTCATTGGTTAATGATAAACACAGTAATGATGTACTAAAACTTAATTTTTGTCACAGTGAAATTGTCTTTATGTTCCACAGAGCCCTGACAGGTTTCTACCTTTGACCTGTGATGACCTCCAGAGGTCAATGACCTCAAAATGTCAGAAAATTGATATTTTGCATCATTGGTTAATGATAAAACACAGTAATGATGTACTAAAACTTAATTTTTGTCACAGTGAAATTGTCTTTATATTCCACAGAGCCCTGACAGGTTTCTATCTTTGACCTCTGATGACCTCCAGAGGTCAATGACCTCAAAATGTCAGAAAATTGATATTTTAATGCGTCACTCATAACTGAAACAAGATAATTATGTACTAAAAACTAATTTTTGTAAGAGGAATTGCCTCAATGTTCCACTGAGCCTTTCGAGTCAGATTTCTACCTTTGACCTCTGATGATCTCAGATGACCTATGATGAGGCCAATGACCTCAAAATGTCAGAACATTGATATTTGGTGCAATTGGTTGATGACAAACATGATTTACATGTTATATTCATTTGTATTACAATTGAATGGTTTTCCTATTCCACAGAGCAAGAGAAATTAGTCACGTGTCTCTACCTTTGACCTCTGAGGAAGGTGACAGGTCAATGACCTCAAAATATCAGAATATTGATATTCTATGTATAGTCAATGGTCAACTTTGTAACACCCGATGTACAATCATTTATGCTATAATAGAAGAATATTGCCATCCATGGAACATTGGTCATTAGCCTGTGCATTATATTATCCAACTTTGACCTCTCAGGACAATGAGAGGTCACTGAGGTCACATGTGTAGGCTTACCTGCATTGATGTTTGGCTTCATTGGTGTAATCGTAAATGCTTAATCATGTACAAATCAATCATTGACGTTTTGATCAAAGTATATATGCATATTCCACAGAGCATTGGTTTATAGTAACAGGTCTCTGAAATGTGAGAGGTCAATTACTTCAGAAATAAAGCTTAAGTTTCTTGAGTGATGGCAGTGACCTCAAATATAACTGTTATGTTTGGGTTAGTTATGTAGACTAGCAAATATAGGCAAATATGGCCATTATCTCGACACTCGAGGAAAACAAGGCCCACGAGACTGATATACAGAGTGTTTAATCTATTCAGTGTAAGTCTCATAGATCTTTTCCCCCATTTGTCGCACTCATTATGGGACTGGTTTGCCTAAGTGTCAAGCTCATGGGCAATATTTGCATAGTTTCCAGCTGGTGGGCTTGTATTGGCCAGTGTAAAGCTGGTGGGTTGTTACAGTATGACTGCGATGAATGACTCATGGTCCTGGAGTATACAGTCCACAGCTGCGACATCATGGACCATCTTGAAAACTTCGACATACTGTGAGGCCCAACATGCATTCCACACGAAGCAATCCTGTGTATTGCAAGTAACTATTGCCATCCGAGACCTACCCAGGGAATAGATAAGCATTCATGGCAAACCATGGAGAAAGCGGATTGTGCAAAATATTTTGGAGTTCCAATAGGAGGCTCAGCTAGAATAAAATCGCCACAGAAGCTTAAAAAGGTTATACTTCAACCAAAGACTCTCTCTAGACGAAGATACGAGTATCATAAAGTTCAGGTGTTTTGCTACTCCATGCCGCTCAGGACTGACCTGGAATATGCATGCATCATCTGGGATCCATTCACCCAGGTGAAACATCATGAAGTTTGGAATGATCCAGAGAAGATATGCACTCTTTAGCTGCAATGACCATCATATGCAAAACAAGCAGTGTTACAGCCACACTTGAAAAACAAAACAAAACAAAACAAAACTACAATGGCAATCCCTGTAAGAAAGTACAGCACAGGCAAATTCAGCAATGATGTTCTGCATCAAGAACCCCACAATATCCACTCCGCAGGAAGTTGTGGCTCTATTGCTGCATTCTTCAAAAAGGGCCAATGACCAAAAATGTCAGGCATCATTTGCAAGAACACAAAGTAGGCCTACTCCCGAAAAAGGTGGCGGCTACTCTCGGCCACTGTCTCTTGTATCTCTTTGAAACACTTCAGGAGAGAGATACTCAATATTCAGCTCTGTTATTAAAGATACATATGTCTCTCTTTTTGTTTTTGCATTTGTTTGTTGTTTTTTGCTTCATATAGCTCTTTGGATACCTTCTTTAACCAATTAAGAAAAGGCTCCATGGCAGATTACAAGATTACACAGTATAATGAAGAAGAAGAAAAAAAAAAAGAAGAAGAAGAAGGAGAATAGGAAACGAGATCTGCTGTCAATGATGCAGAGCCAATACCAATCAGTTCCATGGCAGATCTTAGTCGGCACTGCAAAGGTTTGGATGTCTCTCTCTGTTGACAAAGGATATTCTAAAGCTCCAAGTAAGTCCATGGGGTAGTTTACATTGTCTGGGCATAGAGTGTTGGGTTGGGTATATGAGGATGATGCTTTGTTATAACAATTAGGTCTGAGATATCTGTTTTTTATTTTTGTTTTGACCATCCCGCATGGATCTCCAACAAAAAGGAATGATAATGTGTTAGACCCAGCTGCCACCGTGTTTTTTCAATAGATTTTGATATTACAGTGTAGTTGAGAAAAAAGTAACCGCTCATTGTCCTAGATGGAAGTCAAAATTGAACTGTGTGTGGAATACTCTGCATACAATTTTGGACACACACACACACACACACACACAAAATGCATTTTTTAGTATAATTATTATTTCATAAGCAGCTGGCCATTACAAACCAATGAGACCAGACATAAATATTCTTACATTTTGATGCATATCTTTCAATATCCTCCAGAGGTCAGAGGACCATCGCTAATGTTCATGTGAAATGAGTACACGCCTTTTGAATTGCTCACTTTTATTGCTATAGAAATACACAATATGTGCATCATGTCAATCATTAAATATAGTATCAGTTTCATTTTCAGTCTTGGATTATTTTTTCTATGTACAAATAAAATCGTGGCAAAGTAAACAACTTTCACATCAAAATATAAACGAGAATACTAAAAAAGAAATAGATGTAATAACGTGCAAGGCAAATACCAGGCCTACATCATCTTAAAGTATGCAGGTGAAGGAAATCCCCTTATTGATAAACAATTTACTTGACTGGGATAGCGACCACTGAACAATATTGTTTCTTAAAACTCTCTCTTCTTTTCAACAAGTGGAATAAAACACATGCACATACCGGGGCATCAGTTTGGAGTAGGGGGTGGGGTGGTGGCAGGGATAGTTGACCCCCACCCCATTAAATTCTGAGATGTGGACTATGTTTTGTTGTTGTTAGTTTTTGTTGTTGTTTTTTGTTTTTTGTTTTTTAGACAGAAAACTGCCCAAGTTTTTCACTTTAAATGTGCATCGGATTGTTAAAATTTAATTCTGAAATGCAAAATCTCCCTTCTGTGAGAGGGGATATCTCCTTTCAATAGACTCCTTCCCCCTGCTTGGTTCCTTCCACGGATATAACATACTTTGGGGAATGATAATTTCCCTTATTCTATGAAAAATGTTTTTAAGAGATACTTTTATTTGAATTCCAAAGATGAAAAGGCTTTCCTATATATGCACGATTGTTCATTTTGGAGGGCAAGAGGCATTTGCCCCGCCTCCCGAGAAAATATGGGAGAATGGTGGGGACATAGAACTTTGCCTCCAAGTATTTCCTGAGATGGAGATTTTTTTTCTTCACTTTTTTGACAGAAAATGAATTGTCACTGAACATTTCAGCTATAGTATGCACCAGATTAAAAGGCAGAATCTCCTTTGCATACCCCCTCCTCCACACTATCTTTCGTTATGTCCCCTTCCATATACGCTCAGTGCTTCTGTCCCATTTTTGTTCTATATCATCACAAAGTATGTACTAGATCTTTAATTTCAGTTCCGACATATTAAAGAAAATCCCTCTTGTTGGAGGGGGTAGTGTATCTTTCAATTAACAATCCCTCCTCGGTTTCTACCCTTAGATTTGGTACACTCCTTTTACTGATAATTTCCCAAATATTCCATCATAAATGTGTATACTAGATTTTTTTTTTACATTTCTATTCTTACTGCAAAGGCTCCCTCGCATGGGAAGGATTGGGGGACAGCCCCTTTCATACCCTCCTCTCGCTGTATCAACCTCTCCTCCATGCATTGATTATGGCTACACATTTGGGTATGGACTTTTTTTTTTTTCAAAATGGTAGTTCAACCAAGAGTGGCACGAGATCATTAAATTGCAAACAAAAGAATGCAAAAGCTCCATAATGTGGGAGGGGGATACCTCCACCCACATCCTTCTGTCGATTGGTCTCCCTCCATAGATGGCTGACTTACTACACCTTTTTTATACAAATTTCGAGGTATTCCTTCAAAAGTGCCTGTGTGCCAGGTCGTTGAATCTCATTTCTCAAAATACAAGAGCTCTCTCGAATGGGAGTGGAATACCCTACCCTCGCCAACGCTGCGCTTGCTGGGTTCCCATCCATATAGACTTGGTACACCTTGGTGATCCATAATTTTCCAAATATTCCCCAAAACGTATGCATCAGATTCTAAAAAAAAAAAAATCGTCTTTGGGAGGAGGGTAGGTGAGATGCGCCCACACCCCATCAACTTCCGTATAAGTGATGACGCACACATTAAACAAGAGCTACACTGAATCACTGATTTCAGGTCTAAACCTGCAAAAATCCAATCCCCCACCCACATCCTCCCCCTCCCCTCCGCTTCATTCCTTTGCACCATGATCTTATGCTTTTACATATTTTCAAAGTCCCCCCCCCCCCCCCCACGTGAAAACAGATCGACACCCCTTGCTCTGTGCACATACCCGACTTAGATAATTACCTGAAAAGTTTGCGGAATGAGTAGCCACTTTTTTGGTAACAGAAATGCATGGTTTGTAAGCCCTACATTATAAACAATTATTAACTATTAACTATCGCAATATCAATATTAACATCCTCACATTTCATTCGAGGTATTTGACCTTGTGTGATTTTCATAGGTGAACGGTAATGGCTCGTTAATAAGCAGGGCCTAGGAGTGCTCTCTAGAACATCATCATGTTTACCATTGATGATGCCAAACTATTCTGATACTTTGAGGTCACTGACCTCTCGAGATCATCAGAGGTCAAAGGCAGAAACTCGTCTGTGTGCCTTGGAATATGAAGACTATGTCATTGTACACAGATATGCTTGCTTTGTACATCTTTACCATGTTTGACCTTTCACCAATGATGTCATACTTCAATATTCTGATATTCTGAGGTCATTGACCTCTCAAGGTCATCAGAGGTCAAAGGTAGAAACCTGTCCGCTCTTTAGAATATGAAGACAATTTCATTGTAAGACAGATATGCTTGTTCTGTACATCTTAACAATGGTTACCATTAACCAATGACATCACAGATCAATATAATATTTTGAGGTCATTGACCTCCAAAGGTCATCAGAGGTCAAAGGTTAAAACCTGTCAATGCTCTGTGGAATCAGAAAATGGTTTCCCTGAAGTATAGATGCATGTTTAGTGAATCATAACCACATATATCATTCACAAATGTCTAAAAACATCGATATTTTGATATTTAAAGTTCATCGACCTCTGGAGGTCATCAGAGGTCAAAGGTAAAAACCTGTCAGTGCTCTGTTGAATCTGGAAATGATTTCTCTGTGGTATAAATGCATGTTTAGTGCAACATAACCACATATATCATTCGCAAATGTCTAAAAACATCGATTTTCTGATATCTAAAGTACATTGACCTCTGGAGGTCATCAGAGGTCAAATCAGACTTACCTCCCGATCTTAAAATAAATCTTATGGTATGTACTAACACTGGTGAAAGTTTCATGCTTTAGTCAAATTTTGCACAATTCACGTGATTTTGAGGGCTTATCTGCTCTACTAATAGTAAAAAAGAAGGCAAGGGAAACATTACCCGTGATATACATCAGTAACAAGTCGTGGGGATGTGTATTTTTTCTTTTTACTGATATTTTGTGGAATTCTATTTAAACAGCACTGTATTTTCTTTATTTACTTTTCTCATGCAGCAGTGACTGCAAGAAACTTTGAAAATTCCTAGGTTTTGAACAAACTGTCCAATTTTCATCAAACTTTCACTGATGTGTCCTACTGATATTGTTGCATTCACTAAATCCACTTGCATACTAAGGTGAACTTGTCCTTTAAATAGCTTGTGTAAATGTCCTTAAAAATGACAATGATGACTGCAATATTGATAGAGTCCACTCTCCACATTTTGGAGACAATTATCAGAATCCTACTACATGTCAGATGTTTAAATACACAATGTTTCCATGTTCTATCATAGTAAGTATAACTGTGTAATATCAGAGAGTGATTTTGTTGCAATTTCAGTTTTCATTTATCCTCACTTGGTGACGAAACCTTATACAGTAAATCATACTTTGGTGAAAATCACTTTATTTTATAGATTAAATGACAGATAATCAGTTGAGTGATGTCCTGTCCAAACCCTAGTTGCCTTACCCTAAAAAATGAAGCCACCACGGCATGTCCAAAGAAAAGCGATCCCCTTTGATAAAGTGCTTTGGTTGCCATGTTGTTTCATTCTCCTGAAAATTTGACATTTTTTTTGCAATACAGGTACAAGGATTTGTCACCCCTGCAGTATTATGTCACTGTAATTACCTGTATCATTACTTGTCATAATTTTGACCACCATCCTCCTTTGTTTGTGCTTGTGTGAGTGCATGTTTGTGTGCACACATGTATGTGAATGAGTGATTCAGAGAATGCATTAATACTTGCTGTCTATCTCTCTATCCCTCTCTTTCTTTCTATTCATAGCATGAACGTTCTCCTTTGAACAGACATAGCCACAAGACACTCACAAGCAATAGTAACCCGACACACCAAATAGAAAACATTTAAAACTTTTTTATTTAAAGTTATGTAGTTTATTCTAAGAACTCGGTTTGAATATGAAAAGTGACAGCAATTGCTATTACAGTAGTTCAGCTATTACACAAATGACACAAGCAAATCTAGATATGTAGCTTTACAAATGTAGATCATTACAGCACTTCCCAGCCAAGTCTCCTAACTACTGTACTTTATTGCAGAGATTATAGACAAAACAGCATAATATCATTGTATTGCGTACCATGCTATTTCACATTGCACATGTGTAATACATAGTATACATAATTTTTGCTTGATTTTCATCTGCTTTCTTGATTAGCAACTAAGAGGAACAAAAATCTATCTCCTATTTATACGTAAACCTATTAATTAGTCACCGAAATGCCCAAAACCGCCCGTCTTATTACTTCCTAAAATGCCCGAAACTGCTCATTTGTTTTATGCCTTACCATTTTTTGTTTTCATATAGATATAATTAATATGTAATTTGAAAAAGGTTTAAATAATGTATGTCAGAATTACCTCTGCAACACACCGCTCTCTTGGAAAAGTCTTAGGCTTTCAAGTAAACATAACTTATAATAAACAAAAATAATCATAACTGCTTTCTTGACGGAACTAACCATGACTTGAAGAACAAGCTCATTAAACTGAGAAAATAACAAATGCTTGGAATAACACATTGTAAATCTCATGCATTATTATACAAATGATGCACAGGATAGAGTGCGTTACTGAAGGTGCGGCGCACTCGAGTATTGACTATGGTGCAACATGCACGAGGCGCCTTCACTAACGCCACGAAATAATCCTGTGCATCATTTGTTTTATAAAATGGGTCGAAAACTAACAGCATTTTTCACGTACCTTTGTGGGTCAATACCAGTCAGCTACATGTAGCACTCACTCAAAAGTCAAGATGTCCGAAGATGTTCGTCCCAAACATTTACGCACGTCGCACTCGGAAATTCTGCACATACATTTGTATAAGTACCCGGTACTGTACGTATAAGAGTATATGTATGCCACATGTTACAGTATGCACAAGAAAGGCCGGCTGGCAGCCCGAACTAGAAGTTGTTTACAGGATTGACAGCGCGTATAGTAGTGCATGACGCACTTGTAACAACTGATTGAGTGCGCACTGCTAGTGTAAACATTGTGATGTTGGGCCGTGCATGATCGTAAAAAATAATGCACGCACACGTTACTCATTTCAGCGCTTCCAATTGGCTACATTCTTGAACCCATTTTATAACATCAGATAGATCATCACTGAATACTTCTCCCCAACATTAGATCTTCCGTAGTGCAATGTACACAGTACATACACATGCTGCCTGCAGTACATGTAAATGGGTTAAATTTATTTACAGATAGAAAATGTCATTCAAATTCATGAAATTCTTCCATCGAGATGTTTTCATGGCAACTGATTGACAAATTGCCCTACATCGACGTAAATAAATAAGCACTGAATTGATCAGTGCTTATTTACATCGACGTAGGGCAATTTGTCAATCAGTTGCAATACAAAATGTTAATTGCACATACACCAAGTTTACTTAGTCTCAAGTAATGATAACTTTCCTGCCCGAGTATGTTTGCCCATGATTTCTTCTATCATGGTTACTACTAAACACAGATTAATTCAGTACTTAATTTACATCAAAGTAGGGAATTTGTCAATCAGTGGAATAATGACAACTTAAAGGCACTCAATCGTGGCGAGTGGTTTGTGCGGCATGGAGACGAACGCAACACGCTGCCTCCCCCATTCTGTATCAAATGTACAGACACCGAATGAGAATAGTGCTGGCTCAAAGGGTCAGCGAACAACACTCTAGACAACAAGAGTTATGTGCTACAAATCTCCTGACCCAAAATGGCTGTCCGAGTGAGCCACGAGAGCTTCTGAATGGACGCACACTCTCAGTGCGCATGCGCATGAAGAGAGGCCAAAAGAGCCACGCGTCTTCTGGCCTCTCTCTTGGAATCACCGCAGCTCGCGGTCACAATGTTTGTGTATGATGCGTACACACACAGGCACACACACACACGTGTCTCAGTGGCAGCATTGTCCCACACGTTTATGGCTATAGCATCGAGTCTGGCATTTCGCAATTGCATGCACAAACTTCGGTCATTCGGAGTTTCCGTACCATTAGGGATGACGATCGTCTGACTTTAACCCTAAAGGGGCCGCGCATACTTTTTCGAAGCGCGCCCATTTTATTTTATTTTTTGCTAATCATGACCAGTACCTTGCTTGGAGTGGGTGCATTGCAGTCGCTACACAATGCAGGAGCTGACAAACCAGTTCTTGTTTGTGTGATCTTATATTACAGCGCAGAGACCAGACATGATGGAGAAGGAAGAAATGGCAGCACACTTTCCAGATGTATTTGAGAGGTGTATTCAAGATGCTTCCCAACAGGGACACTTCAAAAACCTCTCCTAATGGGCAACAAGAGATAGCAATGGCAAAAGGTTTGTCAACGAAGCCACAGATAGTGTCACCTATTGGACCCAAGCTCTTGGACATTCTGTGGGAGGCAGTTGTTTGTAAGAGGAGACAGCAAGCCTGTAGGGCCAACTGCGAACAATGCCATTTTAAGTAAGTTCCAAGACATTCGTGGAAGCGAAGCTGTGAAAACCCTCTGGGAAGGAGGCCCTCCGAGGGATCAACATGGAAGGAAATGAACTGTGCAAGAATACATGTATTTGTTGTGTATTTGTTTGTTATTTTGGTGTGTCTGTTAAGTAAATTGTTTTGTTACAGATGTTGTTATACAGAATATTTAACTAGAACACAAGGTTAGAAAAATGTAGTTGATAGGTGGTGAAATTTGTTATATACTCTGTGAGGTGGTATTATTTTGATGGTGTCATGTTTTTTATTGTGTTTGCTTGCACTTGCAGGTTTGTGAAGCTGTGGCTAGAGGATGGAACTATCATCAAAGCAGGAGAAAATTTCACAGAAATCATTGACAGAATGGAGTTGCCGTGCTCTATCACTTACTCTTGCACTGTGAGAAAGGAAGTGACTGAATGGGAGCTGAAGTAGATGGTTGGACGGAATAACGTTATACATGCTTTGTTAAACAGGAACACTTCAAAAACCTCTCCTAATGGGCAGCAAGAGATAGCAATGGCAAAAGGTTTGTCAACGAAGCCACAGATAATGTCAACTATTGGACCCAAGCTCATGGACATGCTGTGGGAGGCAGTTGTAAGAGGAGACAGCAAGCCTGTAGGGCCAACTGCGAACAATGCCATTTTAAGTAAGTTCCAAGACATTCGTGGAAGCGAAGCTGTGAAAACCCTCTGGGATGGAGGCCCTCCGAGGGATCAACACGGAAGGAAATGAACTGTGCAAGAATACATTGCTCCAGTAAATACTGCGACAGCTGCTAGAAGAGATGTTGATGCTGCGATGCAGAAAGAGAGAAAATGATGGTGACGAACAAAGTCCTGAGATAACTCTGTCCACAGAGGAGGAACAAGCGCTGCGATATGTAGCTGGTTACATACCATTCGTTCTTTCCAAGAAATACGAGAGACTTGATAGTGAGGCTGCCAAGGAATCCTTAAAATTACTGACATCGTGGAGAGTGGCAGATGGCGAGGACACTGTAGGAGCTGACTCTTTTCTGCAGTACACGACAGTGTGGTTGAACATGCAGAACAGGGGTGGACTGTATGAAGTGAACGACATTTCGTATATGTTTCTTCGTGCTCTGGAGATAGCCACAAAGCCGCATACCATCCAAAAAGGTGATTTGGTCTGGAGGGCGCCCTTTTCTATGGGATCAGACTGTAGCCATGTGATAATGCTGTTCAAAATTTCCACCACAATTCTGACCGAGACTGGATTCTGGCGGTAAGCAAATTAGGTTTCTGTCGATTGATGATCTGTAGCAGAGCCTGGGTAGTGATGGGACCTAAAAGACAGAAAACACTCCTGAAATGTATGACTCCAATCTGACAGCCCCCAGGAAAATCATCGTGCAAGATCTTGACACGAAGCAGGCCAGCGCTTCGGGGGAGGATTCGGCAGCATGATCTTATATTACAGCGCAGAGACCACACATGATGAGGAAAGAAGAAATGGCAGCCTACTTTCATGACGTATTTGAGAGGTGTATTCAAGATGCTTCCCAACAGGGACACTTCAAAAACCTCTCCTAATGGGCAACAAGAGATAGCAATGGCAAAAGGTTTGTCAACGAAGCCACAGATAGTGTCAACTATTGGACCCAAGCTCATGGACATTCTGTGGGAGGCAGTTGTAAGAGGAGACAGCAAGCCTGTAGGGCCAACTGCGAACAATGCCATTTTAAGTAAGTTCCAAGACATTCGTGGAAACGAAGCTGTGAAAACCCTCTGGGATGGAGGCCCTCCGAGGGATCAACATGGAAGGAAATGAACTGTGCAAGAATACATGGCATTTTAGAGTGTATGAATATACATGTATTGGTTATATATTTGTTTGTCATTTTGGTGTGTCTGTTACGTAAATTGTTTTGTTACAGATGTTGTTATACAGAATATTTAACTAGAACACAAGGTTAGAAAAATGTAGTTGATAGGTGGTGAAATTTGTTATATTCTCTGTGAGGTGGTATTATTTTGATGGTGTCATGTTTTTTATCGTGTGTTTGCTTGCACTTGCAGGTTTGTGAAGCTATGGCTAGAGGATGGAACTATCATCAAGGCAGGAGAAAATTTCGCAGAAATCATTGACGGAATGGAGTTGCCGTGCTCTATCACCCACTCTTGCACTGTGAGAAAGGAAGTGACTGACTTGGAGCTCAAGTAGATGGTTGGACGGGATAACGTTATACATGCTTTGTTAAATATACTTCCGTCTTTTTTTGTTAGTTTGTTTGTTTTACAAAAGTGCAATGTGTGATTTCTCCTCAAATTTGTTTTGTCCGTTGTCTGTCTGTAACATCAGAACAGCCTAAGTATACCTCAACACATGGTCATGAACGGACATGTTTTTGCGTGAGCTCCTTTTTTATGCTTTCTACTTCGCCTAGTCACCAATTTTGCACAGCATTCTCCGTGTAACTTTTTTTCCTTACGAGTATCATTATAGTCATCTACGTGTACATACAGTATCTCTGATTTGATCAATTTATGATCCTGGACATCGGATTTTCCTCATTTTTGTAACACAAGTTGAATTGATGCTCTGGGGATACCATGCCGACTCGCGGACAGAACACAAAACTTCAAGCGGAAAACCCGGCGCCCCAGTGCCTGACGAGCACCGTACGCGAGGAATTACACAAAGCCATCAAAGACGACGAAACTATTAATAAACTGGTGAGTGCCATCAAAGAAGCAGTAATTTCTGAACACCAATCATAACTGATAAAGTGGCTGAATCTTTTAACGCAACTCTCGAACATGAACTAAAGCTACGTGACGACCAAATTGCTGTTCTCGAAAACAAACTTAAATCAGTGAGTCAACAAAATGAGGAAGCAGAACAATATTCGAGGAAAAATTGCATAATTTTTCATGGAATACCCGAGACAGAAGGAGAAAACACTGATGAAACTATTATAAAGCTATGCAGGGAAAAGATGAATCTACAAGTTGATTGTAAAGATCTTGATAGGAGCCACAGACTAGGACGCCGAAATGGCGGAAAACCCAGGGGGATCATAGCTAAATTTGCGAACTACAACTCTCGTGACAGAATCTACCGGGCAAGGAAAGTGCTACGGAATAGCCAAGGGAAACCTGTTTTCATTCATGAAAGCCTCACCAAAACGAGAAGTGAGCTTTTCTGGGCAGTCAAATCATCAGAAGCTGTAAAGGTCGCTTGGACCTAAGATGGCAGAATCTATACACTGCATAAACAGGGGGAGAGAAGGGTTGCCATTAAGAGCAAAGACGACCTCAGGAACCTAGGACATTCTGTGGGAGGCAGTTGTAAGAGGAGACAGCAAGCCTGTAGGGCCAACTGCGAACAATGCCATTTTACAGTAAGTTCCAAGACATTCGTGGAAGCGAAGCTGTGAAAACCCTCTGGGATGGAGGCCCTCCGAGGGATCAACATGGAAGGAAATGAACTGTGCAAGAATACATTGCTCCAGTACATACTGCAACAGCTGCTAGAAGAGATGTTGATGCTGCGATGCAGAAAGGGAGAAAATGATGGTGACGAACAAAGTCCTGAGATAACTCTGTCCACAGAGGAGGAACAAGCGCTGCGATATGTAGCTGGTTACATACCATTCGTTCTTTCCAAGAAATATGGGAGACTTGATAGTGAGGCTGCCAAGGAATCCTTAAAATTACTGACATCGTGGAGAGTGGCAGATGACGAGGACACTGTAGGAGCTGATTCTTTTCTGCAGTACACGACAGTGTGGTTGAACATGCAGAACAGGGGTGGACTGTATGAAGAAACTGTGTACCATCCAAAAAGATGATTTGGTCTCAGAACTTGGGAATAACCCCCCGGTACAACATTCTTGGACAGTAATTACACAACAGAGTTTGTGTGCAGAGAACGACAATTCGTGTATGTTTCTTCGTGCTCTGGAGATAGCCACAAAGCCGCATACCATCCAAAAAGATGATTTGGTCTGGAGGGCGCCCTTTTCTATGGGATCAGACTGTAGCCATGTGATAATGCTGTTCAAAATTTCCACCACAATTCTGACCGAGTCTGGATTCTGGCGGTAAGCAAATTAGGTTTCTGTCGATTGATGATCTGTAGCAGAGCCTGGGTAGTGATGGGACCTAAATGACAGAAAACACTCCTGAAAAGTATGACTCCAATCTGACGGCCCCCAGGAAAATCATCGTGCAAGATCTTGACACGAAGCAGGCCAGCGCTTCGGGGGAGGATTCGGCAGCGGAGTGTGCAGGGGAGATGCAGGTGGGTACGGCTAAACGATCGCTTCCGTTGAATAGTGTCGATGGAATCTGATCCACCACCGTTGGTTCAGCAGCTTTGTTGATCGATTTGAGTCTCGCTTCACTTGTTTGGAACAACGCATGGAGTCACTTCTTCTGGAGATATTAGATGAAGTGAATCTGAAAGTGTCTGAGAATGAGGAGAAAATCACTGCATGCGCTATTCAGCTTGATGATGTGATTGCAGAAGTGAAAAAGCTTAAATCAGAGAGAGAAGACATGATTGCCAAGATAGATGACTTAGAGAACAGATCCCGGTGCAATAACCTTGTCTTTCATGGTGTGCCAGAAAGCCCTAGAGAAAACTGTCCATTGATGAGTAGGGTTGTAATGACAGTTAGTATACAGAGGGCCGAGTTACAGACTCATATTCATAGGTACCTACCTGCTTTTCTTGGTACATTTCCTGCATTGCAGTCCCTTTTTGTATAGTTAAACTTAACTTCCGATAATTTTTTTCCATAGTTGGAAGAACCCCTATGTGTGTAAAATGAATCAGTCCATAGGCAGCTGTGGGAATGTAGACGTGCTGGATTAGCGCTGTAGTAGCGCATTCACTTTAAACTACTAATGAATAAGTAAACATTACGCGTACATAGCGAAGAGTACGCGCTTGTGTAAAGGGGGCGACTGTTTACTCGACACAGCTGATCGATTGCAGACCAGTAGAGTTCAAGAGAAGTTCAGAGCAGATTTTTTTTCTTCCCTCTTACTCGGTGTACTCGGGCAACATGAGTAAAGAAGATGTTAGGATTTATAGTTTGTGCTGATAGATAGGAGATGATTGAAGGCCCTCTTGATGTTAAACAATATATGTGAATGGTATGGGATATTAGTTCATGCGGAATGGGAACATTCAGTGAAGGTTTTGGGGGTTTGCTGTTGTTTTATAATTGTTGTACGATACAATGTAGGTTGAATAGGAAGAGTGGGGGAAGATTTGGAAAAGGGGTTAGGAAATAAAAATAAATTGTAAAATGCAGAATTGTTAGATAATTTGTTGTTATTATGATACACTGTAGGAAATAATATTCTGGTTAAGATGATATGTAATGTTATTTTAGGGAATTTTTCATGAAACTGCAGAAAGTAGGATTTTTGGCTCACTTAACTATGTTTTGGGAAATTCTGTAACACAGTGGCCTATGGAGTTGAAGAACAAACATTTTCATTAGCCAAAATTGGGGTTAGAATTGGAGTTCAAATTATTCTACACAGCATGCTCGTTGTGGTAGTACATTGTTTGTCCATTATCTCTCCAAGTAGAAGTAGATTTATTGATTTTTGAAGCTCTTTACCAGGTTTTTGGAATTAATTGTTGATTTGACGAGTGACCTTCAGAGGTCCAGTATGAGTTCCAAGGACATTTTTAAACGAGTTATAATTTATACATGTATATAGGATTAGGAAGATACAGCTGGCTTTGCTAAATTTTATGTGTATTTTGTCTAGAAACTCCATTTATAACTCCAGTTAGGGATTTTTGGAGCTCTTTCCCATGTTTTTCAAGAATTACGATCTTCTGTAGATATAAATGCCCTCTGATAGTGGTGTTAGTGAGTAAATACTTGATGTATTCCAGTTAAACAGGCACAACAACCAGAGGTAAAGAAAAAGAGGAAGGAGAAAAGATTCTGTGCTACCGAGGAAGTGCGTGCAGAAGATGAAGGTGAGGCATACACTACATTTCTAGAGGCTTTTAATGCACATAAACATGTGGTATTGTTGTTTTTCATCACATTTTATGCTTGGTTAATTGGTGTAAGAACATTTAAGCTACATCTCAGAATATTTGTACGTGGCTGTGATTTAGGGATTTAAAGTGGCATCATTAAGATTGCATGCGTTTTTATATGTAGGACCTATAAAATGGTTAAAAGTGCACACCAAAGTTTGAAAAAGGTCACTGACCTTGGATGACCTCTTTCTCAGAATCAAGTTTTTCGTACACAATGCATTATGAATGTTTGAATTAATGTGTTATTTTCCATCCGAATTGCTTCAAATTTGAACAGTGAGCACATTGTAGGTCAAGTGATAGGCAATCATTGAAAAAAAATAGACAGGTACAACTACTTTTCCAATCAATGTACTTTGAAACAATGAGAATAATAAGCAAGTTCAATTTAAATCTTAAATATCAATTCTACTTTTTATTAAAGTATCATTGAATGACTAAGTCTATGTTTACAACTCATATTGCTATCTTAATCTTCTCACCAAAGTTTTGAAGTCCATGACCGCATACAAACAGTTTACATACCCTTTTATCTTCAGAGAGTCAAGTGATCTTACGTGCATCATACATGTACTTCATAATGAGGCATAGAATTTTCGTTTCATGTTTACATTTAATGTAATGACAAATCGATTTACAGTAACAAACTGTTGTCTTGCTGTGTTATCTTCTTTGTCACAGATTGCATTCGAGATGGGGACATCACGTGGCATCGGCAGGCAGCCATAAGAGACTACCTGTTGGTAGATCTCTACACGGTTAATGCACACCGCTCCTGTGTAGGGATCAGGGCCACCATCTCTGAATACAAAGACAGGCGTATGGTAGATGGGAAGACCTCCATAAAGGTCTTGTTATCAGTGTATCTATGTATTGATTTGATTCGATTTGATACATTCACAAAATGCATAAGGTTTTGTTATCTGTGTATTAATGTATTGATTTGATTTGATTTGATATATTCACAAAATGGATAAGGTTTTGATATCTGTGTATTAATGTATTGATTTGATTTCGATTTTGATTTGATATATCCACAAAATGCATAGACCTTACATACGTGATACACAAATCTACAAATTAAATAGTTTGTATTTGTAAATGGAATCTGCCCTGTACATTTTGTGTGGATCAAATTAACCAGTCAAACCTTGACTGGGACGTCTGGTAGAAATGGCTTACACATATACACGTAATCATGTACAGAAATATTATTATTATTATCATTATTATCATTATTATTATAATTATTTATTATTTTCTTTAGTATTGGGCACTTCAAAAGAATTCAAAGTTTGGGATATGGTAGGAGAAAGAAATTAAGTGGAGGGGTACTTTACATGCCAATAGTTAAGATATTTAATATGGTAGGATGGATTGTTACTCCATGTATATGTGATGCACGCATAACAAAATAACCATGTGCACCTTGGTAGTGCTGATGTTACTAACAAAGCTGACATTAAGATCTCTAAGGTAAAGGATCACAAAACCTCCTGGAGGTATGGTCATGCTGACGTATATTTCAGCAGAGAGGCCACGCCTCTCCTCGATTCTTATGTGTCAGAGGTAAGGCCTCTGACAAAGACAGGCAGCCAATCCCTCTTCGTTGGTGCAAATGGAAAGGGTCTATCAGATGGAGGCCACTTCTTGATGGTTTGTGGAAAGGGTTGGGAAATGAGGGTACCTTTTTCCCACGGAATCTCCGCAAAACAGTTACTACGAAGGTAAGGTAAACAATATTAATTGTGGAATCAGGCACATGTACTATGTTATCTCGTGTAGACCTACTTTACAATGGTTTTTCTTAAAGAAAAAAATACAAGTCGGGAATTATTTCCATATTTAATTGTTTTTAAATCAGCTAGGTGTCTTTGCACCTTTGCTTTCATTCATGTAGTGCACAAGAGGAAAACAAAACAATGGATAACTCTGCACGGTGTGGATATATGAGTAACTTCTTAATTTGAAAGTCTTTTATCTATTTGTGAGCATTGCCTCATGAAAAAAAAAATCATCATTTCTTTGTTTAATCACTCTCAATGTTTGCAAAATATGTAATGCTATGTCAACTAATCTAACAGTTCATGTGATCATTGATATTATATTTCTTCTCTGTTTTAATCTCAGTAAGTACTGGGAAAAGTTTTATTGTTACAACTTTATTAGAATGTGATGCAATTGGTGAAACCTCATTTCCTCATTGATGATTTCTATTAACCTGATAGGCCAGACAGTACTTGCCTCCAACAGACGCTGAGCACCTGGCAATCTTTATGCAACACAGCCACAACACACGAGGGCGATATTACAGTGCTTTGCAAGGCGGCAGCATAAACTTTACTTGTTCAGTGTTCATTGAGAATTTGTGGAAGGAAGAGATAATGGAAAGAAGGAACAATCATTCAACCAACCAACAGTCATTTTTTTTTTCAAATATTAACCTTCTTTTTGAATTTGTTCTTTGTTTTTCTTTACATATTTATTCAAGTATTCCCCTCTGTATTTCAACGAGAACACACAATTTCTTACTCAAAAAAATGAAGAATATCATGAAAAGCACCATGAAGAGTATCAAATGACCAGTATTGTATTAGCTTGTACAAATGAATTTGGGGACTCGTCCAATTTTGTCTATCAATGCTCATACACATTTTAAGATTAACTACATTAACTATCAGGTAGGTTTATATCAATCATTATGGAATGAATAAAGTCATGAAATCAAATTGAATTTAAATTAATGCAGCATGATTGTTGCAGTTCTGGACCTACTGCAGTAAGCATTGTTTATATAGCATCTCTCTTTTTAATGAAATTAAACCCATGTTTAATTTGCATAAAAAACTTACAGCAGCGGTAACTGTCTATTTTCAGTGGTAAGTAGAAAAATTGCGGTAAGTAAGAGATTCAGCTAAAATTTACGTTGCATAAAACAGTTGCGGTAAAGTTACCACTCCAAAACTACGGCAAGTGTACAAAACTGTCTGTGGTATTACTTAACCGCACCTTCATAAGATGCGGTTACTACCATAGAGACGAACAAAATGGCAGCTTTACTACAAGCGTTATGTGCTGTCAGAGAGAGAGAGAGAGAGGAGTTGTAGAGAGCAAGGAGGAGGGAGAGGGTCTTCCGAGATAGACAGCACCCACTAGACGTGTGCAACGATGACGAGATCTTTCGAAAGTATAGGTTCATGCGCGAAGGCTGTATCAAGATAATTGACATGGTGTCTGATTCCTTAAAACACAACACCCGAAGGAACCATGCATTAAGTCCAAGCCAGCAAGTATTCGTGGCTTTGAACTTTTATGCCACTGGGGCTGTAATTGACACTACCTCCACCATCCATGGCATCACAAGAAGTACAGCATCAAGGGCGATCTATAGAGTTTCTAACACTCATATCACCTTGAAGGATGAGGTAGGTCTGGAGTCTACTCTTTTTTGTTCCAATAAGAATATATTAATTAAGTACGTCTACTACTGCTAGAGCTCAAGCTACAGAGTTTAACCCTGGTCTGAAGACTTACTCTTTATCTGTGGGCTAATTGGTCGGCAAATGGGTAAAAAGGCTCTGACAAATACTAAAGAGCAGTCCTACTATAAAGTATATGATAGAAAATGAGTTCAAAGGAAATGTGCATGTGAATTGTCCGGTGTACTTTCGTGCATGCACAACAACCTACGTACATAGACTGTGATATAGGATGAGTGGATGCCCGAGTCGTACCCATTCACTACCTTTGGACGTAGTCACGTAATGGAAGCAAAGACTGCGTTGATCACACCTGTCACCCGCGTACTTACCGTATCGCATATAGCCCGCGCGCCATCTCGCCAGCTTGCTAAAACCTAACAGACGACAATATCACTGATCTTGCGCATGAGTTAAATTTTCTGCCTCAATCAATTTCTATTTTCATATATTTCAATTAAATTAGCTACTATCTGCTTTATGCAACGTATATTAAGCAATTATATAAGTAAATTTTGATGATCAGCTAAAGCGTCTGAACTCCAAAATCAACTAATCTATTTCCATAATGTTTTATGCATCGGGGCCCTGGTCTAAAATAATTTCGTTTTACATGATTCAATGTGTGTACTGAAAACTTACAAAATTATTATCATCTGAGCAATAATTATGTTATGTTAGTGAAATCAACCTAAAAAAAAATCAATGCTAGTAATAATTCATTTTAGTCCCACTAGGTATTTGCGGAATTATGTAATGTTGGTAACTGCCGAGTATATGCGTAATTTTATTTGCTGATTACTTTCAAAAGGCATTCTTATGGAATTGTTTCACGTTTACTTAATGTAATGACAAATTGATTTGCAGTTGTCTTGCTGTGTTATCTTCATTGTCACAGAGTGCATTCGAGATGGTGACATCTCGTGGCATCGTCAAGCTGCCGTCCGGGACTACCTGTTGGTAGACCTGTACACAGTAAATGCCCACCGGTCATGCGTGGGAATCAGGGCCACCCTGTCCGAATACCAAGAGCGGCGAAGGGTAGATGGGAAGACCTGCATTAAGGTTTTGTTATCAGTGTATTAATGTATTGATTTGACTTGATTTGATTTGATTTGATTCGATTTGATTTGATTTAACATAGTCACAAAATGCATGAACTTTAGACACATGATATATAAATACATTGTATGCAAGTAGTTTGTACACGGAATCTGTCATGTAAATTTTGTTTGGTTCAAATTAACCAGTAAAACTTTGACTGGGACGTCCGGTAGAAATGGCTTACACATTATGTAATATGTACAGAAATATTATTTTTAAACAAATATTTTGGAACTTCATTAGATTTCAAAGTTTGGGATATAGTAGATGGAGAAAGAAATTAAGCTGAGGGGTACTTTACATGCTAATAATTACAGATATACAAAATTGGAAACAACTTAACAGGGGTGATGGAATGTGACAACTTTTTTACATTTTTTTTTTTTTTTTTTTTTTTTTGGGGGGGGGGGGCTAAGTAATATACAGACTATGCTATTGGTTTAGTCTTCCATACTTTGGCTCTTACAACTCTAAGTGTAGCAAGTATTAGAATTAGAGCATCTATTATTGTTTCAATAAGTTTAGTTCATACAAATTGACAAAGTATTATTGTATAGTAATAACTATAAAACATCATTGAAACTCTGTTATGTTTGTTTCATATTTCTTTTATAAATCGAAATTAATTTCAATTAATCAATAAACAGAGATACAATATTTTCAATGCAATCAATGTGACCTTCACAAGAATATGGCCATGCAGAGGTGTACTTCAGCAGAGAGGCCACGCCTCTCTTCGACTGTTATATCCAAGAAGTATGGCCTCCAACTAAAACAAGCAACCAGTCCCTCTTCGTTAGTGGCACTGGAAAGGGTTTGACGGATGTCGGACTACTTCTCAATGGTTTGTGGAGTGGGATGGGCAATGAGGGAACCTTTTTCCCTCGGAATCTAAGAAAAACTATCAGTACAAAGGTAAGGTAAACAATATAGATTGTTGAAACAGGCACATGTTCATGTAGATATACTTGACAATTGTTTTTCTGTAAGAAAAAAAATACCAGTCAGGAATTATTTCCCACTCTTATAATTGTTTTTAAATCAGCCAGATGTATTTACACCTAGATGCATTCCTTCATATAGTGCACAAGAGGATAAGTAAGTAAAAGACAATGGCTACCTCTGCACAGTGTGAATATTAGAGTAACTTCTTATTTTGAAAGGCTTTTATCTACAGTTGAATATTATGTAAGCATTGCTACAGTTGAATATTATGTAAGCATTGCTTCAAAGAAGAGAAAAAGAATTATAATTTCTTTGGTTAATCACTCTCAATGTTTGCCAAAAATGTAAAGCTATAACAACTATTATAACATTTCATGTGGTCATTGATATTATCCTTATTTCTGCTCTGTTTTAATCTTTAGTCAGTAAGTACTGGGAAAAGTTTCATCGGTACAAATTTAATAGAATGTGATGCAATTGGTGAATCCTCATTTCCTGATTGATGATTTCTATTCACTTGATAGGCCAGAAAGCACTTGCCTTCAACAGACGCTGAGCACCTGGCAAACTTCATGCAGCATAGCCATAGCACGCAAGGGCGATACTACAATGCCTTGCAAGGCGGCAGCATAAACTTTGCTTGTTCAGAGTTAGTGATTGATGAATTCTATTAACTTCATAGGCCAGACAGCAATTACCACCGACAGATGCGGAGCACCTTGCAAATTTTAGAGTTCATTGAGAATTTGTAGAGGGAAGAGGTAATGGCCTGTGTTAAAGGAACAATCATTTGACCTACATACAGTCATTTTTGTTTTTAGACATTAAACTACTTTTTGAAATTGTTCTGTTTTTTCTTCATTTTTTTAATCATTAAGTATTTCCCTCTATATTTCAAGAAGTACACACAAGATCATACTTGGAAAATTAAGAATCATGAAAGGCATCATAATTCATATAAAGGTAAAGGATCACAAAACTTCATGGGGGTATGGGCATGCAGAGGTTTACTTTGGTAGAGAGGCCACACCTCTCTTGGACTGTTATGTCCACGAGGTAAGGCTTCTGATTAAAACAAGTGACCAGTCCCTGTTTGTTAGTGGCAATGGAAAGAGTTTGACGGATGTGGCACCACTACCGGATGGTTTGTGGAGGGGTATGGGAAATAAGGGTACCTTTTTTCCACGGAACAGTTAGTACGAAGGTAGGGTAAACAATATAAATTGTTGAAACAGGCATGTGCACCACGTTATCTGGTGTAGACCTACTTCACATTCGTTTTTCTTTAAGAAAAAAATACTGGTCAGGAAAATTATTCACAACTCCTATCACTGTTTTTAAATCAGCTAGTTTTCTTTGAACCTTTGCTTTCATTCATATAGTGCACAAGAGGATAAGTAAAAAACTAGAAATGTCGCTACAGCGACTGGTTATACCCCCGCCAAACAACATTTCATAAGCTTTGGTCAAAACAACATTTCATAAGCTTTGGTCAAAAAACTGAGGAAGTAGTTAAATCCGCAAGATCTTTCCTTGATCTTCTGCCATTAATATGCCGTTACCATGGCAACGTACTTTCGGGTACTGTCGACAGCCCCTCTGCAAAGTGTGAACATAAGAGTAACTTCTTTGATATTAAAATTTGAAAGTCTTTTATCTGTATGTAAACATTGCTTAATGAAAAAAAAAAATATGTATATATATATATATCATCATTTCTTTGTTCAATTACTCTCAATTTCTGCAAATATGTCTTAAATGCTATGTCAACTAATCTAACATTTCATATGGTCATTTCATATTACCTATAAATGTCCTCTCTATTATAGCAAGATCACCCATTGCCGAGGAAAAGGATGTACCGGCTAGTTCAGCAATCCAGGAAGAAGGGATGTCCAGCAAAAATTAAGATGAAGAAAGTAGTAACATTTCGTGATTGTAAGGTAATTGATTCAGTAAATGTCTGATTTATTTTTTTTTTTGCTTTTAATTGAGCTACTACTTGAACAACAGCTCGTACATAGGATGTGCAATTTTGATTTGCCTGCATGGCAGACGTGCGACATAGCTGCTGCTTTGACGATGGCGGCGTCAACAAATATCTTCAGCATGAAACCAAAAAGTGTAACAGCACCATCCTTTTTTTTTTTTTTTTGGGGGGGGGAACCAGTTCATGATACATGACAATATAAAAAAAAGCAAAAGCTAAGACATCTATTTTTGAAAATACATTTAATTAGCTATCACTGGATTCCTATATTTACCTTCTTGGAGGAGGAAGTTTGAATGAATGACATTTCATGTAAAAGAATTAAAAAAAGAAATTGAAAAGATGATGTTGCATGTACATGTACATATTTGTTACATCCAAATATGTAAACTTTAAAATGTCATAACTTTGTTGTTCTTCAATTCATCATATTTTGCTGAAATTTTCATTGCTCGTCTGATTTACCCCTATTGAAATTTTATTTTCAAGTGGAACTATGCGTTAAAATATCATAAAATGGGCGACACTCATGTCTTCAAACCACCTTGCATCTAATGTTCATGAGGGGTTTTTTTTGTTTGTTTGTTGTTGTTTTGTTTTGTTTTTTTATGTTTTTGCATAGGTCAGCCAGGATGCTTCACATTGGAAGAGTCACATCAGGGCTCAAATAAGGGCAGCAATAACCAAAGGAGAAGAGCTGCGTACGGAGATGCGAATATATATTAGCCGACCTGATGACATCGACCACAGTGGTCATGACGTGGGTAAGGTAATAGTCTACACTGTACAACATTTGAAGAATTTTGTTAATAGGCTATTTAGTTTATCTGGACATTGCATAGGACCTTGCATTTTTATTGCCTGATTTTAATTCCATTTGGATCATATGATGCTCATGTAGAATTTTGAAACTCATGCAAAACTTAGCACCAATCCCAAGCACCGTACATTTGCTGACGAGAGTAAAGATTTGGATTTCGCAAAAAACTGTGGAGCAAATTTGCTATAGATCTACAAAACAAGGACATTGTACTGCCTTTTAATAGCACTTTCTGAGAACCTTGTCACTCATGCAGTCACACGGAGCAAGATTGCATGTAACATAAATTTGTCATCATCTCCGGTAGGCAGTCACACCTATGTTCTAGATTGGCTAACTGCACAGGCAGGAAAGCCCATTTTACCACCAGCTGGAGCTTGTTTGGTAGCATTTGACAATGACCAGGTAATAGGGAAAAGCTATCATGTGCATACCAACAACAAAGTACACAGCAGCATCATTAAGAGTGTGTGCATTGCAGAGGATGTAGATAAGGAGAAAAACCTACAAGTACAATTTCAGGAAACACTTCGACCAGGAAACTGGCTCACTGAGGAAAACTTAGCCAAGCAGGTTGAAGGGGTTCTAAATCCAGAGAGCCACTTCAACAAGGCGGTTGATGCAACACACTACAAGGAAGCGTACCAGCTTTTGCAGCAGAGAATCACTGTGGTATCTGCTCAGCAAATTTTGAAAGGTTAGAAGTGGCATGATCACACTGATGATCAAGTAGCTGCAGAGATTCAAAAACAACAGTGGAAAGTGTGTTGGCTCTGTGGCACAGGTAATGTTAAGACCAAACAAATTTGTGTTTGCTGCTCTGCAAACTTGAACCAAAAACCTGGAGTACCCACAGAGGAGCCAACCATCAAGACCAAAAAAACGTCACACAGAAACTCATCTGCAGGTGTCATTTTCCTACGCAGACCAGCAGGAGAGCACTGTAAATGATTCTTCATCAAGCAAAAACACTCCTCCACCTTCCAGAGTAAAAGTCAAAGCAGGGGAAACTGTGTTTGTCAACCCCAACTCTCACACCAGCCTGATAAGAGTATTCCAAGAAATTGGAAAGCAAGTTTCGATCAGTAAGTATGTGAATGGTGGGAAGCATCAGTGGGTGGCAGTCACTTGCAACGGACTGCCATTCACAATTGCCCAGCAGGTTCTTAAAGAAACATTCATGTGCCAGGAGTGCAAGCAAGCCCTCTTTCCGCGGAACGCATACATCAGACACTGCCACGATCATGAACGATTCACAAACACCCCACAGGGTGATTATCTCTATGTCCGTGAATTTGATTGGCTCCTTCTGAGAATAGGACATGAGCATTTCAAGATAAATATGGTCCTGTCGTTCTTTTCACTGAACGGGAAGATATGTGTAAAGGACCTCGCCAAGTGCACGGGTTTTTGCTCACCTTCAGGAGAGTCGCAGACAAGGTCAGTAAACTAGAATGACCAGTGAAAAATGATAAAGACAAAATATTGTAATCGTAATTCAGCATTGCAATTATGTTTCTCGACTGGTGTGAAAGCAGTCTATGATATCAATGTTCAATAAAGCCTACTTCTCAGTGGCAAATACACAAATAAAAACAATATTATTTTCAAGTGGAACTATGCTTGAAATATCATAAAATGGGCAACACTCATGTTTTCAAACTACCTTGCAACTAATTTTCATGAGGTTTGTTTGTTTGTTTGTTTGTTTGTTGTTGTTGTTGTTGTTTTGTTTTTGTTTGTTTGTTTGTTTTTTTTGGGGGGGTTTGTATGTTTTTGCATAGGTCAGCCAGGATGCTTCACATTGGAAGAAGAGTCACATCAGTGCTCAAATAAGGGCAGCGATAACCAAAGGAGAAGAGCTGCGTACGGAGATGCGAATATATATCAGCCGACCTGATGACATCGACCACAGTGGTCATGACGTGGGTAAGGTAATAGTCTACACTGTACAACATTTGAAGAATTTTGTTAATAGGCTATTTAGTTTATCTGGACATTGCATATGACCTTGCATTTTTATTGCCTGATTTTAATTCCATTTGGATAATATGATGCTCATGAAGAATTTTGAAACTCGTGCAAAACTTAGCACCAATCCCAAGCACCGTACATTTGTTGACGAGAGTAAAGACTTGGATTTCGCAAAAAACTGTGGAGCAAATTTGCTATAGATCTACAAAACAAGAACATTGTACTGCCTTTTAATAGCACTTTCTGAGAACCTTGTCACTCATGCAGTCACACGGAGCAAGATTGCATGTAACATAAATTTGTCATCGTCTCCGGTAGGCAGTCACACCTATGTTCTAGATTGGCTAACTGCACAGGCAAGAAAGCCCATTTTACCGCCAGCTGGAGATTGTTTAGTAGCAGTTGACAATGACCAAGTTATAGGGAAAAGCTATCATGTGCGTACCAACAGCAAAGTAGGCCCTACTCAGCAGCATCATTACAAGTGTGTGCATTGCAGAGGATGTAGATAAGGAGAAAAACCTACAAGTACAATTTCAGGAAACACTTCGACCAGGAAACTGGCTCACTGAGGAAAACTTAGCCAAGCAGGTTGAAGGGGTTCTAAATCCAGAGAGCCACTTCAACAAGGCGGTTGATGCAACACACTACAAGGAAGCGTACCAGCTTTTGCTGCAGAGAATCACTGTGGTATCTGCTCAGCAAATTTTGAAAGGTTAGAAGTGGCATGATCACACTGATGATCAAGTAGCTGCAGAGATTCAAAAACAACAGTGGAAAGTGTGTTGGCTCCGTGGCACAGGTAATGTTAAGACCAAACAAATTTGTGTTTGCTGCTCTGCAAACTTGAACCAAAAACCTGGAGTACCCACAGAGGAGCCAATACCATCAAGACCAAAAAAACGTCACACAGAAACTCATCTGCAGGTGTCATTTTCCTACGCAGACCAGCAGGAGAGCACTGTAAATGATTCTTCATCAAGCAAAAACACTCCTCCACCTTCCAGAGTAAAAGTCAAAGCAGGGGAAACTGTGTTTGTCAACCCCAACTCTCACACCAGCCTGATAAGAGTATTCCAAGAAATTGGAAAGCAAGTTTCGATCAGTAAGTATGTGAATGGTGGGAAGCATCAGTGGGTGGCAGTCACTTGCAACGGACTGCCATTCACAATTGCCCAGCAGGTTCTTAAAGAAACATTCATGTGCCAGGAGTGCAAGCAAGCCCTCTTTCCGCGGAACGCATACATCAGACACTGCCACGATCATGAACGATTCACAAACACCCCACAGGGTGATTATCTCTATGTCCGTGAATTTGATTGGCTCCTTCTGAGAATAGGACATGGGCATTTCAAGATGAATGTGGTCTGGTCCTTCTTTTCACTGAACTAGGAGATATGTGTAAAGGACCTCGCAAAGTGCATGGGTTTTTTGCTCACCTTCAGGAGAGTCGCAGACAAGTTCAGAAAACTACAATGATCAGTGAAAAATGAAAAAGACAAAATATTGTAATTGTAATTCAGCATTGCAATTATGTTTTTCAACTGGTGTGAAAGCAGTCTACGATATCAATGTTCACAGAAGCCTACTTCTCAGTGGCAAATACACAAATTCTAATTTCCCTTCCGATAATGCATGTGACGCCAAGGAGTTTTAATAACCCTTCATTCAAATTCATGAAATTCTTCCGTCAAGACGTTTTCATTAGCGTGTTTTTGCTCAGCGACGTATGGGGGTTTCAACAACGTGGGAGCGATCTCCTGCTATGTCCGCCGTGCTCAAAGAACACTCCCTACAAAGTGGTTTCGCTGATTTGCTGAACGCGAACGTAGGTATACTGCCTAACGTCACAACTAGGGGAAATCTAAATATTGCGCGTTAGCTCGGTCCGGCCGGCGAAATGGCGAATTATGAGTGCAGGACACCCTTCTCGCAGCCTATTTTTTCGACGTTATAGACGACGAAGAGTTTATGTATCTTAGTGACATCAACAACTCAAGCAATACTATTTATAGTTGAAAAAACTCACCAAAGAGCTCTGAAAATTGGTTGAATCCATTGTGATTATAAGGCCAAACCACCTGGTTAGAGACGATGGAACCTGGATCTGAATATGTGACCCGCTACAACAAAATGATCCTAAAGTCGGGCGAGGTCGATTATTTGAAAACTGCATGACACAATTCCCTAATCTTTCTGCTTTAAATTGATATATAACACGTCTTATGAAAATAATCGGCTGCGGAGATATCGATGTTTAAAAGAGAGCATGTCAAGACGTCTGGGAAATCACTGTTTCGAGAAAAGCGCCCTAAAAGTTGTCCTTGCGACGCAATCACAATCAAGAGACACGCAAGTCAGTATTCACCTCCGGACAATAGAAGTTAAGCCCTAGCAACCCCCGAAATGCTCATTCAAACACAGCGTCGGCGGTCTCCTCACCGACCAATCAGTGACCAGGATGTCAGGAGAAGCGGCTAGGCATAGCGCAACCCGCCTGCACGCACCAGTCGACTGGGCAGTGTGCGAGCTTCACGCTTTGGTTAGCGGCAAGCAGCAAACTGACCAATGAGATCACTCTGGTCGTTGTTAGGGGCGGAGCCTACGTGTGGCGCTCAATCCAAATGTTCGAACCAGTTTCTGCTTCGTTGAAACGCCCAAAAAACATGGCCCAGAAAAACGTTATTTTTTGGTCTTTCCTTTCATCATTTTGCTTCAAAATTTCGACAGATGATAGAAGACATGTCAGACTCTAATAATATGTCAAATTCAGAAAATCGTAAGTTTTGACCAATTTTGATGCTCTAATTTCAAACTCGATTTTCACGGCTTCGACCGTGCGCGACTTTAGGACCATTTTGTTGTAGCGGGTCACATATAGAGGCTTGCAATGCATGTGTGATTCAATCATGCGTGGTGTCTACACTGCTACAAGCGTGCTGATTGGTTGTTGATTCTGTGTCCGACCTCGTTGCAACCGACAAAAATCTGGGCAAGACCCATTCAAGATTTCTATGCTATGGCAGGCTGCCCGCTGTTACTATAGTAACGTGTTGATTTTTGCGCACGGACCGCAAATTCTACGTCCATGCTGAGGATGCGAAAACCGCCTATTGCAACTGATTGACAAATTGCCCTACACATGTACATCGACATAAATAAGCACTGAATTGATCAGTGTTTTAGTAGTAGCCATGATAAAAAATATCATGGGCATATATGTACTCCAGGGATTCAAACCTACGACCTCCTGATCTCCAGACAGTCGTCATCTCCACTAGACCACCGAGCTTTCGCCCAACAGTAAGTGTTGGTTCTAACCCTTATAGCATGCAGCAGGTACTGCGTAATTATTCAAATTCATGAAATTCTTTTGTCGAGATGTTTTCATTGCAACTGATTGTCAAATTGCCCTACATCGATGTGAATAAGCTCTGAATTGATCAGTGTTTTAGAAGTAGCCATGATAATCAATTGCAATGAAAACATCTCGACGGAAGAAGTTCATGAATTTGAATAATTACGCAGCACCCGCTACATGCTACTGTATACATGCTTCATGTTAAATCCACACTATTTTTGACATACTTTGGATTACTTTCCCTGCCTTGAATGATAACTTAAAAATAAAAAAGTAAATCTTTAGCTATTTGTCATGACTTCGTGGAGGTTCCATTAATTAACTTGGAGTTGATGAAGTTTTCTAGCTGGGTGAGTTGTCTGTGTAGCTCCTCTTCATTGCCATTGTTCATGATGATGAAATCCCACTCCACACCTTCGTCCAGGCCACACTCTGTCTCGCTGTCATCGACACCTATGAGATGAAACAAAGCAGAAAAGTTTATTCTACACTGCACAACACTCTGAGATTGAAAATAACATACACGTAGCCCTACATTTAGCTACGCTGCAACTAAATTTCACAAACTATGACTTCGTGTACATTGCACTCCCATCATAACGAATATGCTTATAACAAAATTCATTGTAATTCAGGTTACAATGGCGTAAAAATTCCAGCTGCAACGTTATCCACTCTGTTTTTTTTTTTTTTTTATTGTTCATTTGAAAGGACTGCAGATTGTTACAAGTGGTACTTTTCCATCCAGTCTATGAAATTAATCAAAGAAGTTTACCATAAAACCATAAATTTTTCTGTGAACGAAACTTGCAAATTGCGCAAAGTGGCCAAGATTTTGATGAAAGTAAAATTATGCAAGCAAAAGTGCTTGTTTATAAAATGCATTGAATGCCAGTGGCGATTCGTGAAAGTTACATGCCATGCCACGCTACTGTACCTGCTTTGAAAACGTATCCCCTTGACGCTCTCACAGTCTCCTCAGCCTGAACTCTGACCAGCAGGGTCCTGCTTTCATATGTCTGCTTGAAGTAGGCCACATCAGTCTGTCGTCGTGCATCGCTTATTAGCCACACCTACAATTACAGGTGACGAGAGGAACTTGGTCCAATATAGACTTTACGGGACGACATCTATTACTAGCATTCGTCAATTAAATGTGTACAAAAATATTGATACCTGTCAGTCCAAAAGTATTCTATCACCCTGGCAATAATACGTGCCAAGCTTGGTGAAAAATTTGATGATGTGCTTTCAAGATGAAGATGAAGCTGTGAAATTAGCCCCTATTTTAATCCCCATCAGGTCCGAGGGGGCACCCTTGGATCCACCACGAACAAACTTGAAACTACAATCAACAATATATTTACTCTGAAGAAGTGAAGAAGATATTCTACAGAAGATTGTAAAGATTCCCTGATTTCATGGCTCTGCCTCCCCCTCCCTCTCCATTTGAACAAATAGATGTCCTATTACTCTAAGGAATGCCACCTGACAAGTTTGCTGGAAATCCTTCATAGGGTTTTCAAGAAGAAGCTGAACATGTAAAAATTTACCCATGACTATTACACACTATGGAAAACACATGATGGGCGCTGGATAATAAATGCCCAAGGCCAACACTGCTACACACATCCCTAACTATGCCGTGTAGCTACATCTGTATGTAGCAGACACTACTCAGGGATGTGGGTAAAAATAGTAAGAACTAATCTGTACATCAAAGAGCATGAAAATTACTATTTTTATGGCACAACTTCAGGTTTTTGCCTGATAAGTGGCATTCCTGATTGTCCACAGGCATACTTGTCAACAATGTATGGCGGAAACTCAGAAAATAAACTGTAACAATCACATCAGAACAAAAGAGGACATATTGCAACAAAAAACTTACACACTAATGGTTTCAGTGGAAAGTCTTTCCACTGAAACCATTGTACTAGTCTACCTGTCCTGTTATATCTAAGAGGTGTTTACCTTAAACTGAGATGGCACATCTTCAGTAGCAAGACGACAGAATACAGCGGGGTCCTCCAGTCTCTTCCTCTCTCCCCAGACCACCATGTCCTGCCTGTAACGCTCCTTGTACGACGATGCTGTCAGGAGCTGCTCATAGTCAAGATTGTGAATCTGTTGGGTAGAGAATGAAACATCCCTCCTGTAATGGTAAGACTTTGACAGGTTACCATACAATTATTAACAGTGGTCTGACAAACCTATAGTTTCACTTACCCTCGCGAGTGCAAATAGCATTGCTTTCCTAGAAGACCCCGCCTTACCTCAGTGCAAAGCTACATCGTACATAGTATCCATTTTTAAACCAAGGTGATGAGGGCAAACAATAAACAACACATCACAGGTTAGTTGCGCCACATACAATTCAACTTCTCTGCACCTTTGAGTGTTTTTAAAACATATATATGGTGCTATACAAATGCTGTGGATCATCATCATCCAATTCAAAACCTCCTGTTCAAAAGTCCACAGATTATCCATGAGCTCAGGGTGCTACAAATGCACTTGCATGAGAGCCCAAGGGAATTAGAACTCTCTGTCGGTTAAATCATTAGGCCCTTGACTAATGCAATCACAGGACCCTTGCCAAATACCTGTGGCGGCAAGTGAGTAAAATGTCCATTGTAGTGGCTGGACGCTTGAAAATGCAATGCTACCAACATTATAAACCAAACATTATGCACAAACAAGTGTAACTTGCTATGATGACAAGTAAAACAAGAGTGCTCCTACACCGCATTGAACCTTGCAGATTTGGGCTTAATTTCTATTTTAGCTAATGACAACTCTTAACCCGTTGAGGACGGACTGATTTTGCTACAACATGCATTTCCCATAGACACCTGCCCGAGTATACTCGGGACTCGTCCTCAACAGGTTAATGAATCAGCCAACAGGAAGGGCTGAGTGGCAAAAACTTGCACTAAATCAAAAATATATATCCAACTGAAAATAACACAGCGGATCATCATGAATTCAGACTGCAGCAACCCGATCTGCAGTACTTAGTAGGTAATGTGTACCAAAAATTATCCATCAAAACTTTCAAATACAGGTAATGCAAAACCTTGAGGAACCCAATACTATTGTATTGTCGACTAGGTTTCTTAATAGCTTACTCGTACTGTTACCTCGGCCAAGGTGGTTATGCTTTATATAGCAGTATTGGTTGTCTGTCTATAAATATAAAGTATCTCTCAAAAGGTAGAATCAGATTTCGATGAAAGACTCGGAATATGCTCACTAAAACAAAAGGGGGAAAAGAACTCAACTTAGTTTTGGACAGTGGGCCAGACCATGAACCGTTTCTACAATTTTTCTAAAACATGCATGCACTTCCATGAGGTTACTGACCCTATGACCTCGACAGAGCTTTGAATTCTCTAGGTGCTTCTTTTTGACATTCCATGGCAACCGTCTCTGAGAACAGTAAATGTCTACATATCCACACATTTATATTTGGACTGCAAGAACATTCATCCAATGTTCTCCCTTACACCCTCAATTACAAAAATTGAGTTATTCACCTTGTTGCATAAATCAGCCTAAGGGAATCTAACCGAGCACTCAAAGAACTTGATAAAGATGATTAACTGCTGCTTTTAAGACTTGGTATTGTCATGAAACCAGAATATATCTAGACTGTTACCACGGATCTATTTAGAAAGAAAGAAGGAAAGTACATACCTTGGCATACTGGCGTTTCAGAGGAGCAGAGAGAGTGAGAATCTTGCAAACGTTTTCTCCTATTCTGCAATGACAAATTTACAACATATCTACACCATTGGGAAATCATCGTATCAGTTAATTGGACTGTATTTCAATGCAGATTAATTTTCCTGGCTATTTAATTTCACTTCCGCATTTAAATGACATTCAAGAAGAGAAAGAGAGATTCATGGTGATACCATGTGCATGCAGTCTGTGAAAGGACTGTTGTTCGGCAAAAGAAGACCCTAGAAAAGGAGAGAGGATGAGGGAAGCGACATAGGGAGAGTGTATTAAAGCAAGGCAAATGGTGATGTTTGAACGACACTAAACATTCATGAATTTGTGTCAATTTGTGGGTAAAAGACAAACAATCTGATTTCCGTAGGAGACCATAAACAGCATATAAGCCCTATGGTGTATTATACCTAACTCAGTAATTTTTTTCTAAACAACTCACAAAAAATAACTTTCCCTGACGTGTCTATTTCTCTATGTTGAACC
Organism: Diadema antillarum; assembly: GCF_040938485.1. Lineage (NCBI taxonomy): Eukaryota > Metazoa > Echinodermata > Echinoidea > Diadematoida > Diadematidae > Diadema > Diadema antillarum. The sequence continues at coordinate 419,753 of NW_027270986.1, forward strand.
AATTCTTACACTGGACACTTTTGGACAGTTAAAGGTGTTGAGGTCTTTTTTTGAAAAAAAAAATTTTTATTGATTGCTGCTTACAAAAGTTTAGCACACTTGTAATTTGGGAAGTCTTTACTGCAGTTATAGACTAGTATCAACATTCACACTGTAGCATACTGAATAGTGAATTTAATCATTTCTGGTCCGATATGTACATGTACCTACAAATTTTATTAGAACTATGTACTTGGTGTTTCAAAAAACATTTCCCACTTTTGATTCTTGATAATTCAAAAACTTTATATCAGATAACACCGTCATTGATTTGAGTGATGCTGAATAGTGTACAATTTGGTTGAAGGTGTTTTAAATATGAAAGCATTTAAAGTTTCATGAAATCCATGATTAATTTCAGTTAGGTTCCAGACTTTGCTCTATTTTCAACCCTCTGTACAAAATTTAACTTTGCACAGGGGTCAATGGGTGTGTATGGGAGTGTGTGGTTAACACCCTGACAATGGTCCTGAACAATGGCCAGGGTTTGAATGCTTCATTATTCATTCATGAGAAATTCCACTATCACAACTAGTCTTTATTCAGCCTCTGGCAGTATCTGTGTAAAGTCAAACGCCTGTCGATACTGTCGTTGAGTCGCGTCAGTGCTCTCCCTACTTCTGAAAACAAAATTACAATGAATACCTTCTGTTCTATCGTAAACGTGGTGACAGGAAGTAAAGAAAATCAGTTAGAGTATACACTTGTGTATATGGAGCCTTAAATAAATCTACTCTGAAACAAATCGCCCCAATGATAAATGCTGCCGAACTCTTTACCAAAAATGATCTCTTTTTATCGAAAAAGCGAAAAATTTGTCGGACTATTTAATTAGTAGACAGCTGTATTAAAACTAGAAATATCACTGACGGTGATTAATACCCCCGCCCCGTGACGACAGTCTTACCCAAGGAATGATCTTTCCTTGATCTTCTGCCATTTAAATGCCGTTACCATGGCAACGCAGCTTCCGACACGTCCGAAAAATATGTCTTGCACATCTTCCCACCAAGACTATTGCGTGTGCCACATTTCATAAGCTTTTGTCAAAAACTGAGGAAGTAGTTCAATCCACAAGATCTTTCCTTGATCTTCCGCCATTAATATGCCGTTACCATGGCAACGCAGCTTCCGACACGTCCAAAAAATATGTCTTGCACATCTTCCCACCAAGACCAATGTGTGTGCCACATTTCATGAGCTTCAGTCGAATACAGAGGAAGTAGTTCAATCCACAAGATCTTTCCTTGATCTTCTGCCATTTATATGCCGTTACCATGGCAACGCAGCTTCCGACACGTCCGAAAAATATGTCTTCCACATCTTCCCACCAAGATCAAGGTGTGTGCCACATTTCATAAGCTTTGGTCAAAAAACTGAGGAAGTAGTTAAATCCGCAAGATCTTTCCTTGATCTTCTGCCATTAATATGCCGTAACCATGGCAACGTACTTTCGGGTACTGTCAAAAAATGCGTCTTGCACATCTACAACCAAAGGCACACATCTGTGCCAAGTTTCATGGAAATTGGGCAAAAACTGAGGAAGTAGTTTGCAACACAAAATTTTCCATCATTTTGGCTCATAATATGTGAGCTGTTACCATGGCAACATACTATTTGTCACTGTCAAGAAATGTGTCATGCTGACCTATATCCTAAGACAAACATTCAATATGAATTCCATGAGAATTGGAAGAACACTGATGAAGTAGTTTTGCCATGAAGCATTTTGCCCTATATTTTACCAATAACATGCCGTTACAATGGCAACACACTTTTTGCCACTGCGGAAATATGTGTCTTGCACATTAACATATTCAGATGAACATCTGTACCTAATTTCATAAAAATTGATCAAAAACTGTGGGAGGAGTTCGCAACGCAAGATTTGTACCCATTTTTGCCCATAATATGCCGTTACCATGGCAACGTACTTTTGGGTACTGTCAAAAAATATGTCTGCACATCTACAACCCAAGGCACACATCTGTGCCAAGTTTTACGGGAATCGGTTGAAAACTGAGGAAGTAGTTCGCGACGCAAGATTTGCAACGGACCGACCGCCCAACCGCCCGACCGCCCGACCACCCGACCGACTGCCCGACCGTCCACTGATTCCTATATACCCCCTTCAAACTTCGTTTGGCGGGGGTATAATGAGGAACTTTAGATCATTTATGCTCTATTTATATCCCAAATTTAGTGATATGTGAAGCAATATTTGAAAATGATTGCCAGCTGGAATGAAATGTGGTGTTTGCAAGCACTTTACCGTGCATGAATTCAGACTAGCAGTGCCCAGGGCAATCCACATGAATTATTACCTCCGCCAAGGGGGGAGGTTATGTTTTCGTTACCGTTGGTTTGTTTGTTAGCTGGTTCGTTCGTTTGTCCGTGTGCAAAATAACTCAAAAAGTAGTGAACGGATTGTAATGAAACTTGCAGGAAAGGTTGAGAGTGACACAAGTACCAAACGATTAACTTTTGGTAGTGATCCGGGAATTTGGGGGGAATTTATGAAGGATTTTTGATATTTTGGCAGGTAGGGTCAATGATCTAGGGAGTTTAGGCTGCGCGTATTTGAGGTTTGCATGCGCACACAAAAGCGTGTGCTCTAGTTTCTGCCAATTTGGTTTCTGCTAGGGTGAGTCGCGCTGTGCAGCTGAGGGTTTATGACGTAACAAAGGTTTCTATATTGGGAAATCAGGCGGCTTTCTGTACTTGGGTGGAATTCACTGATCTCAAACAAGATCAGTGCGGGTGGAAATGAGCTGCATGCTTGGCGGAGGTCTGCGCTCTCAGAGTGCTTTTCTAGTTGATTTAGCATTCATGTGACAGGGAGCGCCAGACTGACGCCTAGTCAACAGGCGGTTCAGGCATGTCCATTGTTCAGGGCCATTGTCAGCACACACTCACACACACATCATTGGTTCCTGTGCGAAGTTCAATTTTTTTACAGAGGGTTAAAATTTAACCAAAATCTGACACCTTACTTCAAAATCAATCTCAGATTTAATGAAACTGATTTATGCTTTCACGTGCAAATCACCTCCAACCAAATTGTACACTATCCACCTATTACTCATATCAATGACAGTTCTATCAAATGAATAGTTTTTGAAATATTTATGATCAAAAGTGGGAAATGTTTTTTGAAACACCTAGTACATGGCATATGATGTTCTAAGACATGATTGAAATCAAATCTGCTGCAGCAGGAATCAATGCTGTGACTTCTACTAGCCCAATGTTTGTTATCGTCTTTTTGGAAGTTTTACCTTTGGTTCAAAATGGATGTTACAAAGTCTTTGCCAGATTTGCGCTTGCCACTGAAAACAGCCACAACTGTTGGATCCGTTGACGCCGAGGCCATTTTCACTTCATGGAAAGCAGCTAAGCTCCTGCCCTGAAAGAAACAAAAGAACACACCGACTCTGATTAGTAGACCATTTTTTCATAGAAGAGCAGCCAGAGTCAGATTACAAGCCAAATACCAGTTGAGCTCAAATGCACATTACAAGCATGTCTAGCGTACCCACATCATCTTCTGCAATTAGCCAACCTCTCTGATGGAAACCTGGCATCTAATGCTCATGCGAACCTGGGAGGGCCTCATTGCTAGAAACTCATAAAATCAAATGCAAGTCCCCAAAATCATATACATGCAACTTTGCATGTAAATGCAAGTCCATTGCTGACAGGACTTGCACTTGATTTTATACACAAATACCGGTAAATCAAATGCCACTTTGCATTTAATTTTGAGCAATTTGTAAACGCAAAGTCAAAGACTCCGACCACAAACACCTTCTGATCTGGAGATTCTCCCACCCGAAACCCCTAGCAAACGGGAGACTCCAAGTTGATGTGTGCAAAGCGCGAAGTTCCTAGGGTTCTAGATGTTCTCTGGTGCTATCTAAGGCTTATTTCTTCAACATACGATAGCAATAAGTAAGAAATCCTTTCCACCGGGAGACACAGAGCCAGGGTGGGAGAACGGGAGATTTTGCAAAAATGGGCTTTCGGCGGGAGATCTCCCGTCAAAAACGGGAGAGTTGGAGTCTCTGCAAAGTTGAAAGCAACAGATCCAAAGTTGAATCTAAGTCGAACAATCGCCTAACTCAAAAGTTCTTTTCAAGTCCTTTTTTCTTTATTTCCTCTTGATTCTAATCCCTTACAAGTCAAATTTTCTTTAAGCTGAAGCTATTTTTTTCAGTCCAAATAGACTCAACCTAGGGAAGGTTGACTGTACTTGCATTTGATGTAAAGTTGCTTTGAATGGCATTATGACAAATTTCTAGCAATGGGTCCCATGCCAGAAGTGTTTAAACTGCTGTAGAAGCCAGCATGCATGCCCCGACAATTCACTATTGTAAAAGTGGAAATTTTCGCGGTGTTGAAATTTTCGCGCATTTCGCGCAACCAGAAACTAGCGCGAAAATAAAAGCACACGAATACTTTTGCTTGCCATATGTTCCAGTAGTTGACGTTTTGATTTCGCGGAATTAAAAACACGCGAAACTCTTCTAACCCCGCCGAGCGCGAAAAATTAGTTGCGTGAAAATAAGGATCCACTTTTACAGTATTCACAATTCACTACTCACAATTTGCTGGCTAATTTCAGTAGAACATGCGCCTCTGCCAGGAATACTCACAGAAGCATGGTACAGTGGGTAGCTATGAGTGAATCTCAAATTGGTAAATAGTGGTATATATAAGAAAAAAAATGGTTATTTCTGTATACACTCAGCATTGCAACTTTTCTTTTTCACCATCTTTCTTAATCAGGATCCCTTTCCTCTCTTGAGAAATTTGAATTCATGGGAATGGGATGACCCTTTGTCAGAGAATTTCAGCACCCTCAACCTCCCTTGCTGCTTGTTTCTCTTCATTGTTATTATGTCTGTACATAGAATGTGTGTGAAACAATTGTACCATCTCATGCTATCATTCCACCATCACTGCTTTGGTCACTCTATCCTGTCTTTCTCACGGTCAACCTGACACTCCTTTCTCCAGCCACTACCATGCCTCATTACCACGCATATAAACATCACCACCTGTCCATCTCACTTCCTCTGCCACCCACCCTCTTCATCCCATGACTGTAAATACTTGTACTGGACTGTGTTATATAATCAGCCATATTGGTTGCAATAAACAGTTGGCCTCTCAGACCCAAGCCAAGGAAGACGTGTACCGTCTCTCTCTCCATCTAGTCCATATCCATTCCTACATACACAAAAAATGGCGACGAGGATGTAGAACCGCTGTGTGCTCAACAGCTACTCCCTCCATTATGGAGGAAAGGGAGGAGATCGACATTGAGATCGACTAGGGCAATGAGCTGCAGAGACATTGACCATGGCCCATGCATCACAAACGGAAACCAACTATGAGCACGACTGCACACGATCAGCATGGCGAGCCTTCAAACGTACTGAGAATGGAGAAATAGACCACGATAAATCTGAGCCGGACCCTAGCTCCAGAGGACAACAGTGAACATGAACATGAGCAACGATTACGACATCGACATGCAAGAGACTTTGTGAATCAAGCAATCATCTAGCATCGCCGGATGGACATGTCGTCCACGGCCCGCGCATCATTGGAAGCATGCAGCACGGACTGACACTGACACTGACGGAGAATAATCGCGATTGGACATCGCCGGATGGACTAGCCGTCCATGGCCCGAGCATCAGCAGCATGCAGCATGGCCAGATCATCGATCAGGACAAAAAGCCGACACAGCGCGATTGAACATCGCTGAGTGGACCAGCCATCCACGGCCCGAGCACGGATCAGAGAAAATGTGCAGCATGGCCAGATACCAGATCGAACCTAATGAGACTGAAGTGAGAAAAGCGAGTGGATTACGATTTTCATCCACGGCCCAAGCATCTTAAAAACATGCAGCACGGCCAGACTGCAAGGGAAAATCACGACATCGGACTGACGACACGAGAAACAGCGTACACCATACATCGATCGGACGATCAATGACGAACACATCGCAGAGTGACGACCACAAAAAATCAGGACGACCGCGACAGACTATTTTGATTCCAAGGAGAGGATAATGATTCGACTAAGACCCGAGCGCGACTTCGGAAGCTTTGAACTTAACGACGACCAATGTGACCCGAGGACGTGAAGCGACTGAGCCTCGAACAACATGGAGGACTTCCCGAATCGCGACCACGAATGACAACCAGGAGGAATTAGAACGTAAGTGAGTGAACATGGACTGCCCCCGACTATGATTGAAAATCTGAAAACTAAGTTAGCTGTGTATATAACTTTGAGAACATAGGAGAAAACAAAGGACTGACCAAGATGGACTTGAACTTTGGAAAAAAAAAGTAGTTAGACATCGTCAAGTGAATAGTGAAAATTGAACTCTGTTATCTGCTTATTGTCTTTACTATGTTTTGCCTTTGTTGTATAAAGAGCCTCCCCGAATTCACGTCTTGATCTTTTGACTTTCCTGCTTTCACACTCACACTTCCTCTTGACTTTTCTTTTCTTTTCTTTCAACAAGGGGAGGGATATTATGTCTGTACATAGAATGTGTATGAAACAATTGTACCATCTCATGCTATCATTCCACCATCACTGCTTTGGTCACTCTATCCTGTCTTTCTCACGGTCAACCTGACACTCCTTTCTCCAGCCACTACCATGCCTCATTACCACGCATATAAACATCACCACCTGTCCATCTCACTTCCTCTGCCACCCATCCTCTTCATCCCATGACTGTAAATACTTGTACTGGACTGTGTTATATAATCAGCCATATTGGTTGCAATAAACAGTTGGCCTCTCAGACCCAAGCCAAGGAAGACGTGTACCGTCTCTCTCTCCATCTAGTCCATATCCATTCCTACATACACAAAAATTGTCATCACCCTTTCCACTACTCTTCTATCACCCCCTTTCTTTGACGATGTCCCTGTCTACTAGTACTAGGCTAATTCACAATTAACATCGAACTCCAAGCCTACTAGTAAGGTCTGATGGTATAGTGTGCGTTGGCAGGTCGTACAACTGGGTATGGTCCAAAGGTTGTATATAGTCGTGAGTCGTGTAGTGTGCGGCAGGCTTTAGTTGCCAACTCAACAGAGCTCCATCAATATTAAAGGGATGGCACAGTTTCAGTTGAGATAGGGTTCAAGGTTTTCAACATTTTTTATATAAAAATGTTTTTTTGACATTATGAGAAACCTCTTATGAAATAATAAGAGCACATAATTCAATGAGGAATTCAGTTTGATTCTTGTCTTGACATCGCTGAGATGTACATCATACCAAAGCAATCCATACATTATAAAAAGCAGGACCCACCTTTTTTATTGGATCGCTTTGATTTACCAGGCTGCAGGTAGGCCTACTAACGTTAGTACTACTACCACTGAACCGTAGACTCTACCAGAACTTTGTTTTTTGGATAGTTCAGCCTTTTCAAAACTGCCTTTCAACAAATATCCTTTGAATTCCTATTTGAACTGTATGTTTTAACATTTCCCAAAAAGTGATTTCTAAGTATCTTATAAAGGGTTTAACCACCTCTCACCTATAATTTATTCCTAGCAAGTGGTAGATCTAACAGTAACTTACAAGTTAAATTTACTGATAGTGATACTCACGTAACTCAGATAGCCCTGTTGCATAAAACCCTTACCGCTGGACTTACCGCGCATTTCTAGTGCCAAGTAAGTCTTCAAATTAGTGGTAAAACTTATAATCCTTGATGCTGATTGGCTGTGATGCCTAATTTTGACGGTAGTTACCACTGAAATTCAACGGTTAGTTTTATGCAACAGGCCAGCATTGGCAGCAACATGCACTGCACTCGGCAATAACGTTTAGGGCCTACTGAACACTCTTCACACTTCAGAACAGTGAAGTTTATTGCAATCATTTTATTATTCACGGCTATACGTCCTACGGTTGCATCGATCGTAATGACATTGCACATGTTGCAGAGAAGCTCAAACAATTGAGAACATAATTCTGCAAAGAAAATTGTCAGCAGATTGATCAATAGAGTCAATTTGAGGTATGGCCCTTCAACCCCTGCCTGGATCATTTGGATTGCTAACCGCATGGCCGCGCATGCACCATCAGCATCATACCAGTGCAGGGACTCAACAGTCGACATCAACAACATGCCCCGCGCCCGCCCGCGCCGGAGTTCGAATTGCCCTGTAAATTTACAGCACGTGCACATGCTTGCGTAAATAGTAGTAGTGCGGCTGAAACAAGGTTGGGGGCCGGGCTGAAATCAGTGCAATTGGAACGTTATTGAATCCAGTATAAGATCGCCTGGCGTTTGCCTTTATCTTACCTTCCTGCTTCACGGGATGTGAGCAAACAAAAATTCTTCCAACTTTCCCGTAACAAAGATCTTTGATGCTACCTGAGTGCTCAGTGCCCACGCGCCCGGGCATTTATGATAAATTTCAGTCCATGCATACTGTAGATGCATGCAGCTAGCTAGCTACGCACGCTGCAGTACACAGTACGAATCCAGTGTTGTGTGTCAGCTGCAATTAGAAGAGAGCCCTCTCTCGTTGTAAATGCAAGATACTAATGGCAACCTAACGTACTCTAGAACCGGTGTACTGCATACCGCATGCATGCATGTATAGTAGCATGCGTGTATCCATAGCGTATCTCATGCATGCACGTGTTTCGCTAGCTATACGTACAACGCATGTATTGATAATTCGAGAGTATTCCTCACAACGTCAGGGCGCAGAGAGTTACCCAAAATGATGATGCCAGGCAGAGCTCCCGTTTTGGTTCTCAGTAAGTATTTTTCAATAATACTTATCTTCTTAAATCTAGTCTTTTTCATCAACATATTATTATGTCAATGCGATGAATCATTTTTGTATTTCATTCCAGATCAGAACACGAAACGGGAAAGCGGAAAGCAGGTCCAGCTCGGAAATGTGGCTGCAGCGAAGGTGAGTCACGCAATGACTTTGTGTATGCATGGCATGGTGATGTACGGAGGTACAGTAGGGCATTTTCACAGTAATGGGGTCCATTTCAAAGACACTAGGTAATCTTATGTTTCCAATGTGAATAACCCACCAAACACTTTAGCACTGTATAAAGCTCACCTAGGAGAGATAACTTTGTCCAGATTTTGCTCCAAGCAGGCTATCTATCAAAATTTATTTCAAAAAACGTAAAAATAGTGAACGTATGTAACAGGTGGACAGACATTTGTGTACTAATGCATGACAGTCAAATTAAATACCTTCTATGGTAAATGAGCTTTTCTTTACTAAAACAACTGATATGGATAAGAAGATACAATATCACCCCCAAAATTTAAATTAACTGTGCACTATAGTACACTTGTAGAAAAAACGAACGTATGTAACATGTGGACAGACGTGGACGTTACATTTTTGTCCGTCCATGTTACATACGTTCAGCCTAAACTCTAGAAAAGTACCTTAATGCACAGGTAATTTGATTTCTTTGGATGATGTTATCTCTTATCATCCATATCAGTTCATTTAGTAAACAAAGGATCATTTTCCATGGAAGATACTTAATTTGACCGTCATACATTAGTACACCAATGTCTGTCCACCTGTTACATACGTTCACATGAAATTTTCATCTTCAATTTGCAGAAATAAAAAAATATATAAGTGACTCAGTTAAAGAAAAAAATATTATTCAGGAATCACTTAAAGCCATTGTATTTCATTTAGAATGTAAAGCACTGTGGATATGTCCGAAACACCAAATGTAACGTTGGGGGGTCCCATTACCTTGAAAATGCCCAGTAGGCCTTCTTCTGTGCATTCGGATTTGGGTGGTGGTCAATTTCACAGAGCACGGTAGTCTAGTCGTGACTTTGGTTGATGCCCACAATTTGTGCCTTGTACAAGCCATGGAAAAGGAACCTACACTACAGGTGTAGAGATTTGAATAAGCAAAAGTGCGTGATCAGCGATGATGATGACAATGAATGATGTACATCACAAAATTAGAAGTTGATACCACAGACGTCAGACACCTCCAGAGTAACACTCACAATTGAACTAGAAGAGTCTGCAAAGATGTACGACCAGAGACTCCAACCCAAGGTACCTTCTGATCTGGAGATTCTCCCGACTGAAACCCCGAGCAAACGGGAGACTCAAAGTTGATGTGTGCGAAGGGCGAAATTCCTAGGGTTCTAGATGCTCTCTGGTGCTATCTAAGGCTTATTTTTTCAACACACGATAGAAATATGCAAGAAATCCTTTCCAACGGGAGACAAAGAGCCAGGGCGGGAGAAATTAAATCTCAAACGGGAGAACGGGAGATTTTGCAAAAATGGGTTTTCGGCGGGAGATCTCCCGTCGAAAACGGGAGAGTTGGAGTCTCTGTACGACTTGAAGACAGATTCTTTCTAACTAACAGAACCCTAATTCGAGACTAAAGTCACACTGAAAAAGAAGAATGCAGACTACTGTAAAGCCTTCTTCGGGATGCTGTAAACTAGAACTAGAAGGTTTAGTATCTAGCTAGACCCTATTAAACGTTGATTACCCCGGTTATATGTTGCCAGACGTCACATCATGTAACGCGCGCTGCGATCGGAGATCAGCTGGGCTGGGGCAACGCATTAACTTTCATCACTCATTCCTATTTCACCTTTTTCCTTCATAAAAACACAAATAATTGTAATCCAGATGTATTTTACCATATGTAACAGGTCACAAAGCCATTTTAATGAGAGAATGTTTTTGATTTCGAGTGGATTTCAGGTGGCAGATTAAACCTTTTTCCTTTGGCTTTATAAACAAACAAATGATTGTAATCCAGATGTATTTTACCATATAGTAACAGGTCACAAAACCATTTTAATGCAAGAATGTATTTGATTTCGAATGGATTTCAGGTGGCAGATTAACAAAGTTTTTCAAACGCAATGATCAGATGCACAATGCATCCTAGATGGAATGTGTGTGCATAAACACGTGTTAATGTGGCGCGCTGTTGGCGGTGGACCAACCCGGGAGTGCATAGGATTAGGAAATACACGCAGGTGGTGACTAGGTTGTATACGGTGATTGACGTTAATGTCAGGATGTAAAATTTACTTTCGTAATTGCCTAGACCTCTAGACCTAGTAGGCCTAGTGGTACATTGTATTAAAAATAAAATGTATCCATGTAAGTAAAGGTCCTCGTAAATTCTAGAAGTCTCAAATTGCACTGTTAAGTAAAAATCATAGGCATTGCTAATGTTTAATAGAGCAAAACCACCACCCGCAGTTTTCGGACTCTTAACATTTGGCTTTTGCTGCAATATTTGTTAAAGGACAAGTCCACCTTCATAGACACGTGGATTGAGTGAAGGCAACAATATTAGTAGAACACATCATTGCAAGTTTGTGGAAAATCGGACAATCCGTTCAGAAGTTATGAATTTTTTAAGTATCTGCGCAGTCACTGTTCGGCCGTAATCTGGCAGAACTCCCTAAGTCGATTTTGGTCGATTTTCAGGTTTTGAGTGTTTTGAGTGTTTTTTCTCATGCTCTTTCAAGTGGGCCAAAAAATAAGTTGTGAATCGGTACAGAAAGTTATTTTTAGAAAGTGATTTTGGCAAAATTCCTGAGGAGAGAGGGCGATTAATCTGGCAGAACTGCGTAAGTCGAGATTCGAAATGAATTTTCCGATGTTAATCAGGCAGAACTGCGTAAGTCGACTTACGACAACGCTTGGACCAAGGTGTTCCTGCGTCCCGCACGGACATGGTATATCTTAACACGCGCGTGCGCGACCTTGGTAGTGACGAACGCGCTGCGCGTTCAGGTTAGCAGTGCCTAGCTAGCTAGCTAGCTAGCTAGACACGTCGTGCGGCTACGTGTATTGTACACGACGACAGTCACGCTAAAGCAATAACCCTCGTTACTCTTGGGGGAAATTGCCACTTTCTTTCCCTTCATAGACTGGCAGGCTTCAAAACAGGTCAATATGCGGTATGCCTTACTATTAAGTTTTGCTACAATCTAGTGTTTTTTAAGCCTAGAGCATTTCTAGATCTAACAAACGTTATAGTTTTCATCTTGTCTGACATCACGCTCCAGTCAACTTTAGGCCTACTTGGTACTGCTGCAGCACTTGTCCATGATTGTTAGTGTACGTGAAATCAATGTACTGTGCGGTAGCGTAGGTCACGCGAACAACAATATCTGTAATCCATTGACCATAGCTTCTTATTTTATTTTTCATTGTAATAAGCGGTTAGTGGGCTTGGATCTATGGGATTGATCTCGAGAAGTTTAATGAATATCTAGGATACCGTCTATAACGATGGCATTTTCGATCCAATCCTACAGACGTCAGAAATTGACCAATACTAACACTTTTACAGTTTACTTTTTAATACCGGTACCGTACCGGTACTCCCAGTAAATTGTGCAGTAGGGGCCTAGGGCCTACTACTAGTAGACTACTGGGGCCTACCGTTACTTAACTTAGGCTGAATCGCCGGTTATTCTGTCTTTACTCAGTTTTCTGTTTTTCTAGATTTGATTCGGCCAGACATTCTTGAAGTCTGTAATATGAAGAATCTAGAATCTACAGGTTAAACGCTAAATTATAAACATTTAGCCCTAGAAATAGATCTGAAACTTAGATTTAGATCTGTGTTCTATACATTACTACCAGTACTAGGGGCCTACTACTAGACATTATAGGCTATAGACTCTATAGACTTACCGTTAGTCATTATAGATAGGCATGTTAGGCTTTATGTTGTTCTTAGATCTACAACATTAGTACCTTCTAGGCCTAGATCCCCAATAAACAGTCTAGCTGTAACGCTAGATTTAGCCCCTACCTGGATATAGAGTCTAGCGTTAGATCTAGAGTCTAGACTAGAAAATCTAGAAACTAATTTTCATTGATCTACTAGTCTGTTATAATGACGCCCCAAAATAGACGTCTGGATGTTACATAGACCTAGACAATCGAGTAGACAGAGTTCGAGAGTTCTCGTACGTTTTTAATAGGCCTGCGTAGAAATAGATAGTAACGGTTAGAACACTACTACCCTAACGTTAGTACTGTAGTGACAATAAGGCCTACAGTAGGACTAGGAGTCGACACAAACGAGAACTAGGGTCTATTTTTTTTATTTTCTAATAAAGCTGTAAATAAACTTTTAGTCAGGCCTAGCTCCTAATATTCTTTAGTTTAAATAGAGTTTAGGCCTTCAGCCAAAAGGGTCTAGGCTTACTCTTACTTTGGGCATAGAGTAGGAATACTAGGATAATGATGAGATCAGTAGGCCTATCGTATGCAGATTCCTACGTACCGCTCTACTAGTACTAGTCTCTAGATGTCTAGTGTATCGTTAGGCCTGAATAGACGACGGTCTACAGTGTAGTACCTATAGTCTTGATGAACAATATAGCTTAACATCTAGAACCTAGTCTAATATTATTCTTAGTCCAAATGCAATGCTTCATGAGATCGACAATAACCCAAGCAGCAGCCAGGCTTTTGATGTAGCAGTACTTCTTGTGCCGCTAAATAATACTGAAACATGAACACAGACTGACAACATTTGGGGAAAGCAAGTTATTTTCCATATACAAATGAATGGATAAAATGAAATTAAATGTGAATCAATAATGATGACTTTATACAATACAAATATTTCAAAAAAATTGTACTCGATCTAAAATATTCATTGTTTTGACACTGCATCCGCTGAATAGTAAGAGGGTGGATGGTAAAATACGATAGACAACCCGCAGAAAATAGACCGAGATACGTAGTTCTGGTTGATAAACCACGTGTTTATCAGCCAGAACTGCGTATCTCTAGGAGATACGCAGTTCTGGCTGATAAGCACGTGGTTGACGACAAAAAGAGATACGTAGTTCTGCCTGATGAAACACGTGCTTATCAGGCAGAACTGCGTATCTCCTAGAGATACGCAGTTCTGCCTGAAAAACCCCCCGCATGGCCAAAAACTTACGCAGTTCTGGCTGATCAACCCGGGCACGTGACCAGAGATACGCAGTTCTGCCAGATTACGATCGCAAAAATTTGGCGACGATTAATCTGGCAGAACTGCGTAAGTTTTTTAAATTGGTAATTTTTACTACTTAAAAAGGTCAGATTGTCATTTTTTTGCTGGAAATAAATTCTTTAGACCAATTATGACCGAGAAAAGAGGAAAAATGCAACTCATCGTATCTCAGTTTAGAAAGGTGTAACATTGAATCTTTAAACCCAATTTCTGGCGTAATGTGTTAAAGGAGATACGCAGTTCTGCCAGATTACGGCCGTGTTGGATGAGAAGACCACCACAGTGTGTGATGTCACATGCGTACAACGATATATAGGAAAATAAAAAGAGCATTTCACAAAACTTTAATTTGTGAATACAGTGCTCATTTCTTTGACTTGTTACTGACATATGTTAAGGGTAATATTATTCCCCATGCCTTCTGAAAGAGAGAAGTCGAGTGTTCTTTTGTTACGCGAGAAAAGTAGAAATATGTTGAATTTTCTTTATAAACTTTATGTCGTTGTACTCATGTGACATCACAAGCTGTAGTAGTCTTCTCATCCAGTCGTGACTGAGCAAAAACTTCAAAAATTCATAACTTTTGAACGGATCGTCCGATTTTCCTCAAACTCTCACTGATCCATTCTACTAAAATTGCTGCATTCACAAAACCCACATGTCTATGAAGGTGAATTTGTCCTTTAACTCAACTAAAATGATACATACAAATCATATCAACAATGTTTGTTGAATATATTTAAACTACTTTTATCTCAATGTTGATTATGTTAAGGCACAGATTTCCCTGTTGTGAACGACAGTGCCAGTGTGTGAAATGATTTGATACACATGTATAATGTGTGTGTTGTGACAATAGAATTTGCTGGCTGGTGATCAGTGATAAGTGTCCAGATTCTAGAGGGTGGCTGAAAACTGGTTTATAATCTCTAAATAACTTGTAAAGTTCAACCAAGTTGGCTGAGGAAGCGTTGATATTAGATGTTCACTTTTTTGTCATTGCTCAAAAGAGCTTCTGACTCTTTTGACTGAATCCGAGTCACTAAAGAGCTTTAAGCGGCTAATGCTGCCTAAAATCTGAAACTGAAGTTAGCCATCTCATTTTACGAGAATATGACCTGATGTGGGTATGGCGTCTTTCAAGTATCCAGGTCTAGCGAGTTTGTGAGGTACAGTGTATTGTATGTTAGCCAAGCCAAGGCTAGTAATTTGTACATATCGAGTGTTAAGCAAATTTCTTGAAGTTGGAATAGGATTGATAGATGTTGTGAATAGTATAAAATTGATCAAAGAGTTTCTAGGAATTCAAGGAAAAGTGAGAATTCTGTACTGTTACCAAGTGATATTTAATATTCTTACATTTCAAGAAATTGCAAAACAAGCATCAAATGTTGCCCATTCTAATTGATGTTCTTCTTTCTGTTCTCAGACGATAGCTGATGTCATCAGGACCTGTCTTGGTCCAAGGTCCATGTTAAAGGTGGGAATAAAAAACATGTTCATTTAGTAAAGGGCAAGTCCAAGATAACACGCGCGTTACGTATGGGACATTCAGAGACTTTTATGACCTGAAAAATAGTGTTAATGGCTTCTGATCATATTTAACTTTATCATGGTGATTGATATCTAGGAGAAGTATAATCATGCAAAAAATGGAGAAAAATGACCTTCACAATTATATTCTAGAAGAGAAAATAAGTGCCGTTACGTATGGGACCAGAAAAATTTTGTTTTTTTGAACATTTTTTTCAACCTCAAAACTCTCTGAAAGTATTTCATTCTACAACTTGTAACTCACTGTGATGAAAGTCACAACACTCAAGATTATCACAGGTAAGTTTCGTGTCATTAGGTAAAAAGCTCTAATTACAGGTTCTAATTAAAGATAGACATGACGTGTTACGTATGGGACAGTTACGTATGGGACAGTTTGTCCCCCATTCATTTAATGTGTGAAGAACCATGTTTATGGGTATTTTGCATAATTATTGAAGTAAAATCAGTTGAAACTACTCAAATACTGATCCAGATTGTCAAGGAAACAATATTCCCCAAGTATTCACCATCCTAATCATATTCAATCATATTTTTATATTTTTATGACCAACCTGAGTATGCATGCCCTTTGTCCCCCATTCGTTTAGTGTGTGGAGAGACATGTTTATGGGTATTTTGCAAAATAATTTTGCAAAATACCCATATAAAATTTTTTTGCATAATTATTGAAATGGAATCAGTTGAAACTACTCAAATACTGATTCAGATTGACAAGGGAACAATATTCCCCAAATATTCACCATCATAATCATATTTAATCATTATTCTATATTTTTATGACCAACCGGAGTATGTACACTTGTATGCCCTATTTCTATCAGGATAGTTAATACTGAAAAATTGAATAGTTTCAAGTGTTTACTTCCATTGATGATGGGCAGTTTGCCATTTCGTTTCAATAAAAAACAACTTGTCACAAGAAATATTAATTTTTATAAATAAGCAATACCTGCTGCGTGGAACCTCAGTGATCGAGTAGATATATGATGTCTGTCTAGCAGTCAGGTCATTGATTCGAGTCACACCTCAGTATGTATACCCATGAATTTTGTTGTGGCTATTATTGAAACCTGAATAAGGACAATTTTTGTATCACTTGCAATAAAAAAAAATCATTTTACTTTATATTTTTTTTAATATTTATATCACAACCATTTCAAATTGGATCTCCATCACTAAACTTTGAATTCCTCTTGTCTAGGATTGTATGCTCTTTAGTAATTCATATTATTGGTTTCCAGTCATCTCATTAAATGTTGAAAACTGAATCCCTGTTTCTACAAAAAACTATACCATCCCTTTAATGCTGATTTTTCATTGTGTATTTTGCCATTTTCCACTCCCCCTTTCTGAAAATTGTTCAGTCAAGTACATGTATTGTTTAAAGTGTCTATGACTCAAAAAGTAGTTACAATGTTGGGATGCTTTCTTCAGGATGATTGAGCATTTGTGTACTGAGAGACCTTCCCAGCTAGCTACATGCATTCACATGCATTATGTATGAGGATGTCCCATACGTAACGCATTTGTCCCATACGTAACATTATTTCAATGCCTCATAAAAAATATTCCTTTTGCTGTTTTTTCTTTTTTCTATGGTATTTAATTTCTCTAAACAATAAATTAGAACTTTCCAAAAGGGCATTAATACAACCTTAGCAATTTCAGAAAAAAACTAAAAAACTGACCTCAATTTGTTACGTATGGGACATCTCATGATAGGACACGAGCTAATTTGCATAATCATTTGCATAATCCCTAAATTTTCATACAAAGTTAAACTATTTGATGAACTTCTTATGTCCACATATTAATCAAATATCATTTGCTTTCCTTTGAATTAATATGAATTTTCATAAATGTCCCATACGTAACGCTGTGTTTCACAATTATGCAAATGAAGCCCTTGAAATTTGCATAAATTTACGTAATATAATTTTTTCCTCCATGGAAATCAAAACTTCAACTCATAAGCTTCAAAATGATACCAAACATGTCAATATTGAGCAAAGATGAATTTTTGCCTTCTGAGGGGACCTTATCTTGGACTTGCCTTAAATTGACTGAGTTTTACACAGACTCTCTGTATCTTGTGCTCTGCAAAAACTAATGTGAGTTGCAGTCGTTCTTACAAATTGTGTTTTTCTGGAATTCTTTACGCAGTTGTGGTAACATATGAAGACTATGATTTCATTATAAATAGCTTACATTACACAGATCATATTTCTTTGTATTTTCATCATAGAAAATATTGAATACCCATAGGACAAAACCATGACATACTTCAGGATGATAATGTGTATATATACCGTAGTTTCCAAATTTAGTGAATACTTTAAAAGTTGTATACAAGATATTCCTCCTGTATTTGAAAGGAAGCAGAAATAAGGGCATTTTTTGCGTAGCCCAGTGATGTAAACTGAGGTACAAGTGTAACAAGCAGCAAACTAAAAAATTTTCATTGTGTTTTCTCTTTGTTTTTTACTGATGGAGTAAGCTAATAGATTCTATAACATGATATTACTTTAATGTGTGAAATGAGAGTTTAGATACATTCATCAAGAGTCCTTCTTCTCTCCCATTTTATCTTTAACAGTTCAACTTAGAGCATTCTACTTTTTCAGTCCAAATGGATTCTTAGCTGATCTTGGTTTCCTATTCTATTTTACAGATGCTCATGGACCCAATGGGAGGCATTGTTATGACCAATGATGGCAACTGTATATTGAGAGAGGTAAAGTTATGCCCATGGACACACTCAATATTGAAAGACTTGCTGGCCTACTATAACATTTTTTTTTCTTTAATATTTTAGTAACATGCCATTTTGCTGTTTGTTTGTTTTTGTTTCCTTTTTAGCTCACCTGAGCCAAAGGCTCAAGTGAGCTATTGCGATCGCCCTTCGTCCGGCGTCCGTCGTGCGTCGTGCGTCGTCCGTCGTCCGTCGTCCGTCGTCCGTCGTCCGTCGTCCGTCGTCCGTCGTGCGTCGTGCGTAAACTTTTTACATTTTCATCTTCTTCTTGAAAACCCCAAGACCGATTTTCATCAAACTTGGCAGGTAGCATCCCTAGGGGGTTAGGAACTCAATTTGTTAAAATGGGCACCATGTCCCACCCAGGGGGCCCCCAGGGGGGCCCAAACCCCCCAAAATTAAGGAATCTGTAAAAATCTTCTTCTCTAGAACCAGAAGTGATAGAGCTAAGTTAATACTATGAGTTAGTACATTGATGACTGTAGTTTCAAGTTTGTTCATGGCAAAATTAGGGGTGCCCCCCTTGGGACCCAGGGGAGGGGGGTGGGGAGGGGTTCTAATGGGGCCTAAATTGTACATTTTCATCTTCTTCTTGAGAACCCCATTACCCATTTTCACCAAACTTGGCAGGTAGCATCCCTAGGGGGTTAGGAACTCAATTTGTTAAAATGGGCACCATGCCCCACCCAGGGGGCCCCCAGGGGGCCCAAACGCCCCAAACTTAAGGAATCTGTAAAAATCTTCTTCTCCAGAACCAGAAGTGATAGAGCTAAGTTAATACTATGAGTTTGTACATTGATAACTGTAGTTTCAAGTTTGTTCATGGCAGAATCAGGGGTGCCCCCCTTGGGACCCAGGGGAGGGGGGTGAGGAGGGGTCCTAATGGGGCCTAAATTGTACATTTTTATCTTCTTCTTGAGAACCCCATGACCCATTTTCACCAAACTTGGCAGGTAGCATCCCTAGGGAGTTAGGATTTCAATTTCTTAAAATGGGCACCATTCCCCACCCAGGGGGCCCCCAGGGGGGCCCCAAACCCCCAAAATGAAGGAATCTTTAAAAATCTTCTCTAGAATCAGAAGTTATAGAGGTAAGATAATACTATGAGTGAGTACATTAATGACTGTATTTTCAAGTTTGTTCATAGGAGATCAAGGGGTGCCCCTCTTGGGGGCAGGGGGGGGGGGGGGGGGTTGGTTGGTTGGGAAGGTCCAAATGGGGACCTGAATTGTACATTTTCATCTTCTTCCTGAAAACCTCATGATGTATTTTCATCAAACTTGGCAGGTAGCATCCCTAGGGGGTCAGGATCTCAATTTATAAAAATGGGCACCATGCCCCACCCAGAGGGCCCCAGGGGGCCCCAATCCCCCCCCCCCCCCCCCAAATTAAGGAATCTTAAAAAATTTGGGCCCTTATTGTACAGTTTCATCTTCTACTTGAGAATGCCTGGTCAAATTTTGGTAGAGCTGTGAATAATTTAGATTAGTGACTGCGTGAAAGGTGAACTTGCGATACTCAGGTGAGCGCTAGACCCGCGGGTCTCTTGTTACTTTTAGTAAGCAAGATCTATTGCAGTGTATTTTATTTAAAACTTTTAAATCATCACATATCCTAAAACATTTCATTGTTTCGTATTCTCCATGTGAGTGAATATTTTTTCAATAGATTAGTTTTCCCTGAGTCTTTACAGTTAAGACTAAAAACCCACTTCACCAATCTCATGGTAGTTAAGAGTTAAGAGTCAGTGTTCTTACACCTTGTTTCATCATGCAACCATGTAGCATCTGTAGGTACCAAGCACCTCGAACAGAGAAATTTTGTCCCAATCAATCTTTACGGATCATTCTAAAATCTTGACTGTTCATCTTCTAAAACAGCTCTGGTATCATGTACTAGTCCAGCCCTCAGGCTCACCTGTGAGGACTTCTTTTCCTTTGCAGAAAGAGAAGAGGCATGCAACAGAAAATACTACACATGTATTTATATGATATTGACTGGCCTTGAGGCAGATACCAGAAAATATTCTTTCAGTGCTGGCAATATTTATCTGGTATCTCCCTCAAGGCCAGTCAATATCATAATTATTACCTATCCCCTAGGTAAATTAGGAAAATATGTGAATACGGCTATATGCTATGATATAGATCAAGCCACATTTGACTACCTGTAGATCATCACCAAGATGTCGAATAATTGCAAAATTGTTTATTAATATGTACCATTCAACTCTAACTTCCAAGATACATATAGTTGTAACAGGCGAACTTCTAATATCTGAACGTATTTACACATTGTTTTTTGCTTATGTTTCAATTTGGAGAGTTGTAATAACTGATGGTCACTGTGCAGTTATTGAGCAGAAATGGACCAGTCATTGTTTGACGCGTAGTGCTGCTGGAAGTGGTCAACCGTGTATGAGTTGATTTTTTGGCATTCTTCTACTGTGCGTGTGTGCCGCGGATTTGTGAATGTCTCCTCTTTGTGATTGAGCGGAATGTTTACACGTAAAGTGAATGGCGAGACCCGGATGTAGGGTGATACCCACTAATATCGAGGATAACAGTGTGTAAACCACTGATGGGGCTACCCTGGGTAAAGAAAACTGAATAAATAAATAAATAAATAAATAAATAATAAATAATATAATGCGCTGACCTCGACGACCGATCAAAATACCAACTACAATTGCCCCACAAAACTAGGTAATAATGTAGCATATTGTTCTGACATCCCTAGATCACAGTTCAGCATCCTGCGGCCAAATCCATGATTGAGATCAGCAGGACCCAGGACGAGGAAGTTGGAGACGGAACGACATCAGTCATCATCCTAGGTGAGGTTTGGTTGCTATGCAGTGTCACCGCCGTTGCTATGCAGTGTAGCATCATAAGCTTTTGTGAGAACATAATTGCTGTAACTGCTGCCTCCTGGGCAGAGAAATTTAAGTGACATCATATATGTAGTTTGAGGGTGGCGCAGCTGCACTATCCTAAAAAGGTACGATTGTAAGTAATGTTTGCATTGGTTGGTAAGCACACACAGTGCAGTTGGGAAAGACTGGTGTCCAGCTGTGCAGGGGCTTGAAGGGGACCGCCAGTCAAAGGAAGACTTGTTTTGTGTAAAGCATATGGCCAATAAATGTCTCTAGCATGGCAAAGATTTCTGTGAAGAAAAAAACAACAAATGATGCTGTTAATGGTATTTATTGGTGTAAAGATTTTGTGAGTGACTTTCACTTGTGCATTTTCATGATATGCATACTTAGCATACGTTTAATGCTTGTTGCTTCTACAATCCTCTAGAGATTAACAGATCAATACTATTAATTAGTATTTCAAATATATGCTGTAAACTCTTGCAGTGCAAAGATGTGTACACAGTAATTTGAACTTTCATGGGAAGTCTTAACCTTCGGTATGTACAGTTGAACCTCTCGTATCCAGACAAGTCGGGACAGGGGCTCATCCGGATAAGGGATTTGGCCGGATACGGGAGACTCAATGCTTTTTATGCCTCCGCAACGAAGTGGCCGGAGGCATTATGTTTTCGGGTCGTCCGTCCGTCCGTCCGTCCGTCCGTCCGTACGTCCGTACGTCCGTACGTCCGTCCGTACGTCCGTCCGTACGTCCGTCCGTCCCGTTTTGTTTTTGTCGATATCTCAAGAACCGTGTGGTGGTTTTACATCAAACTTGGTATGAGGGTATATCCTTGGGGGATAATACTTTGTGTGGATTTTAGGGTCACAGGGTCAAAGGTCAAAGGTCACAGGTTATTTTGTGAAAAAAAAAATTGAAATTTCATGTTTTTCTCCATATCTCGCAAATGGTTCAAGGTGTCTTCATGGAACTTAGTATATATGCTTGTACTGATGGGCAGTGATTATCTAGGGAAGTTGGGGTCGTGGGTCAAAGGTCAGGGGGTCAAAGGTCAAGGTCAACTCCTCAAAATATCACTACTTTCCTTAGAATGCAATATGCCTGAAGGTTTTTTTTTTTTAGCTCACCTGAGCCAAAGGCTCAAGTGAGCTATTGCGATCGCCCTTCGTCCGGCGTCCGTCGTGCGTCGTGCGTCGTGCGTCGTGCGTCGTGCGTCGTCCGTCGTCCGTTGTCCGTCGTGCGTCGTGCGTAAACTTTTTACATTTTCATCTTCTTCTTGAAAACCCCAAGACCGATTTTCATCAAACTTGGCAGGTAGCATCCCTAGGGGGTTAGGAACTCAATTTCTTAAAATGGGCACCATGACCCACCCAGGGGGCCCCCAGGGGGGCCCAAACCCCCCAAAATTAAGGAATCTTTAAAAATCTTCTTCTCTAGAACCAGAAGTGATAGAGCTAAGTTAATACTATGAGTTAGTTCATTGATGACTGTAGTTTCAAGTTTGTTCATGGCAGAATCAGGGATGCCCCCCTTGGGACCCAGGGGAGGGGGGTGGGGAGGGGTTCTAATGGGGCCTAAATTGTACATTTTCATCTTCTTCTTGAGAACCCCATGACCCATTTTCACCAAACTTGGCAGGTAGCATCCCTAGGGGGTTAGGAACTCAATTTGTTAAAATGGGCACCATGCCCCACCCAGGGGGCCCCCAGGGGACCCCCAGGGGGCCAAAATCCCCCAAAATTAAGGAATCTTTAAAAATCTTCTTCTCTAGAACCAGAAGTGATGGAGCTAAGTTAATACTATGAGTTAGTACATTGATGACTGCAGTTTCAAGTTTGTTCATGGCAGAATCAGGGGTGCCCCCCTTGGGACCCAGGGGAGGGAGGTGAGGAGGGGTCCTAATGGGGCCTAAATTGTACATTTTTATCTTCTTTTTTAGAACCCCATGACCCATTTTCACCAAACTTGGCAGGTAGCATCCCTAAGGGGTTAGGATCTCAATTTGTTAAAATGGGCACCATGTCCCACCCAGGGGGCCCCCAGGGGGGCCCAAACCCCCCAAATGAAGGAATCGTTAAAAATTTTCTCTAGAATCAGAAGTTATACAGCTAAGATAATACTATGAGTGAGTACATTAATGACTGTAGTTTCGAGTTTGTTCATAGGAGATCCAGGGGTGCCCCTCTTGGGGGCAGGGGTGGGGGGGGGGGGTTGGTTAGGAAGGTCCAAATGGGGGTCTGAATCGTACATTGTCATCTTCTTCCTGAAAACCTCACGATAGATTTTCGTCAAACTTGGCAGGTAGCATCCTTAGGGGGTCAGGATCTCAATTTATCAAAATGGGCACCATGCCCCACCCAGAGGGCCCCAGGGGGCCCCCAATTCCCCAAATTAAGGAATCTTTAAAAATCTGGGCCCTTATTGTACATTTTCATCTTCTACTTCAGAATGCCTGGTCAAATTTTGGTAGAGCTGTGAATAATTTAGATTAGTGACTGCGTGAAAGGTGAACTTGCGATACTCAGGTGAGCGCTAGACCCGTGGGTCTCTTGTTTAAACTTGATGTATGGCATGTATTACCCAATATATATTTTTGGGGAAGTTTCTTGCCAAAAGGTCAAAGGTCAAAGGTCAAGTGAAAGTGCTAAACTGCGCTTTTTCCTCCATATCTCGAAAGTAACTCCAGGTATCATCATGAAACTTACATATTTATGCATGTTCAACCTAACAGTGATTCTCTTTGGAACTGTGAGGTCAAAGGTCAAAGGCCAGGTTTAGATAATGCTATTTTCCCATTTGATACTGAAATTATACTTTTCCTCAATACCTTGAAAATTACTCAATGCATAAACTTATAAAAGGGTCAAAAGTCAAGTAAAAATCATCAGTTCCCCAAATACCTGCACTCTGACATTTTAATCATTCATCCAATTGAACCTAGTTCTAGGAAAGTGAACATTCAGCACATTTGTGTCAAACCTGTCCTTTTAATATTTTGCGAGTTGTGTGAAACTGTCATCACACATTGTCAAGACATTGTACTATAGACCTATTAGGAGAACCATGCATTATGGCGGAGGCATATCAGTAGCCGTAGCGATATGTCTAGTTTATACATGTACACAGGGCATGTACATATACATACACATGTATTGATGTAGCCCATTGTAGTACCACATGTAGTAATGTGTATACTGCAACCTTTTCATTGTTACACTCAGTAACAGACCCCAAAATAGAGGTTCGTGTTTGCAAGAATTCTTGGGATGGTTTACCTAAATAATTATTAAGAAATGTATCAAGTATATGTAATTCATGTGTGTTTGTGCTGGAGTTCTCAAGGAGTTGGGAATCCCCCTTTCCTCCTGTAATTATAAAAAAAAAAAATCACGGCGAGATTGCGTCCGTATAATAGAGAGATCCGGATAAAGGGAGGCCGGATAAGAGAGGTTCAACTGTACATCTAAAAGATGGCTCTTATGACAAATGTTGTTCCTTGAGACATGCATACAGTAAGATCAGGCAACAAGAAGAGAAGTGATGCTACATATGGTTGAATGCAAGTGACTGAAAATGCTAGCTGTATTTCATCTGTGATCTCCCCTCCCCCTCTCCCTCCCAAAGCTGGTGAGATGATGTCGGTAGCTGAGCCCTTCCTAGAGCAGAAGATGCACCCCACCCTCATCATTAGTGCCTACAAGCAGGCTATGGAGGACATGCTACAGATCATGAAGGACAAGTGCAGGTAAAAAAGGCATCAGCAGAACCTGTTATGGATCAGTGGATAGGACCATGGAATACCAATGACAAGGTCACCGGTTCAAATCTCCAGGCTGCAGTTATTGTGCCCCCTTGGCAAGGCACTTTATCCCTGTTGCCTAGTCCATCGAAGGGGACTTGAAGCTGTTGCTTGCTTACAAGCACTCATTGTTTCTTCAGCAGCCCTGTACACCAAATCAATTCAGTTCAATTCAATCCTGTTCAATTCATTTCAGCATTGTGAGGAATGTATAACCTTCGCAGTATACAAACAGCCTATATTTGCCCATGTGTAAACAAGTACAAAGTTTTCTTCAATCAAGGGATACATGTTTCAATGTACTCAACTGTCAAATTTTGTCACAAATCAGTTGGCAGATTCAGTGATTGTTTCTGAAGAGGGTATGAGATAATTAAAAACAAAACAAAACAAAACAAAAAAAAGGTAACCGAAAGCACAGACCGATAGGTTGTTTCGTGCAGTAAATGTGTTTCTTCAAGACTTGATAAGAGTGACCAACAGAGAAAGGACCACAAAGCAGAAAATTGTCAATTTGTAAGTCTCAAGAATTTTACAATTTGCCATGAACCTGGGTGTTATTATAAAGGTGCAAAATATGTAGCTGAACAAACATGTTGTACAAGCACTATTTGATCAAGACGTGTGCTTGAACAGTGTTTCTCAACTCTTGTGTCCTTTCCACCTCACAGTAAACCGGTCGACATCAACGACAGGGACCAGATGATGACAATCATCAAGAGCTGTGTTGGAACCAAATTCATCAACAAATGGTAATATGCTCCGCCTAACCCTGATTTAGATCTAGATTCCTTGGACAACAACAAGGCATTGTTTATCTATGTGGTAAATTCAACTATTTAGAGGGAAGTCAAGAACTAACTACCCAGTCAGACATAGTCATGACATTGATGATTGGGTGTTGGTCTTAGCAAATATACCCCATGTAATATGGGTGAATCATGTTATCAAGGGAGTAAACATTCCTTTTCTGTCTTATGGATAGTATATTTCTTCAAATAAATGAAAGAAATTCTGCACTTGTCAGTTGAATATATGTCAGTACCGCGAAACATATTCAATTTTTCATAAATTGTTACAAAGAATTGTATTCAGCATGGAGTTGTTCAGATGATTTTGATTCAGGTGTGTCAATTTTTGTAGAAAAGGCCATCCACAAGCACAATCCACATAAGCACCAGTCATTATAAAAAGTCATATTTCCAAGCTGATGCATGGAATGGATAAGTAGATTTCAGATGATTGTATGATTTCACTGAGATAGGGCAAGGACTAGAACAAATTTTTACCTCTCTTTCATTGAGTTCTGTCTTTTTTAACTTTTTATTAGGGCTGATCTGGCGTGTCAAATAGCATACGATGCTGTCAACACTGTGTTCCTTGATGAGAATGGTCGTAAGGAGATCGACATCAAACGCTATGCAAAGGTTGAAAAGGTAAGGTGTACTTGCATTAAGACTACTATTACTTGAGAGGAAAATCATCGATTTGTACTGAACAGTAGGTGTCCCCTAGTAGGAACGTTGTTGCTAAAACTCAACTTCCACAGCAAAAGTGCCACTTGTGATTTGTTTAAAGTTCATCTGCCTTGATATTGCAAGGATATTCTCTATCTAGTTGAAATTTGAAGAGGCTACGATTTATGTCTGTAGATGCCTATTTTTTCAATTGATAATCAAATAGACCTGAGTTGATAATTTTGTTATCACCCTGAAGGATTTTGGGTAATTCCGTGAAGGTGGGGTAATTCCGTGAAGTTGGGGCGCAAAGTGTGACATTTTAGCATAACTCAATACTAATTATGCTATATATTGTTAATAGGCTTTACATTTGTATTGAGACCATATATTTTCCTGGAAATTTTGTGCCATTCAGACTCAATTTTGATGAAGTTATTAAAACGATATGTAACAATGTCCTGTAGCATCATGACGTGTCCATGTAGCATCGTGATAGTTAAAATCTGGTCCTAAAAGACAAATTAATGCAATTAGCTTGACCAAAATTTGAAATAATATGCATAATTACTAGATTAGTCAGATAGCTAAATGTCTTAACTCTCCTTTCCACAGTTTTACTTTTACAAGAAAATTACACAATGTGTCACTATGCTACGCGGTGTCCACCAAATGTCACAAAAAAGGACACCGCATAGCATCGTGATACATTTTGTAATTTTCTTTTGAAATTAAAACTGTGTACAGGAAATTTGAGATATTTAGCTATCTCATTCATATCTTGTAAATATGCATATTGCATCAAATTTTGGTCAAGCCAGTTGCCATAATTTGTCTCTTAGGACCAAATTTTAAAATATCACGATGCTACATGGACACGTCACGATGCTACAGGACACTGTTACATATTGTTTAATAACTTCATCAAAATTGAGTCTGAATGGCACAAAATTTCC
Source organism: Diadema antillarum (assembly GCF_040938485.1). Lineage (NCBI taxonomy): Eukaryota > Metazoa > Echinodermata > Echinoidea > Diadematoida > Diadematidae > Diadema > Diadema antillarum. The sequence goes on from NW_027270986.1 coordinate 447,262, forward strand.
AGGAAAATGTGTGGCCTCAATGCAAATGGAAAGCCTACAAACAATAAATGTATAGCATAATTAATATTGAGTTATGCTGAAATGTATTTTTTAAATATCACGATGCTACATGGACACTGCCCCAACTTCATGGAATTACCCTTTTACAAATGGATACACTCCTTCAATGATTGCCATCAGAAATGTTTTAGTTGTTATCTCAAAACAAATCTGGCAAACTGTTCAGCTTTAATGGCAGTCTTTAATTGTCTGCTTTGCTTGTGTTAAGAACTAGATCAGTGTTTCTTCTTTTTTTTTTCTAAGAATGATCATAATGCACAACAATAAATGACCCCTACATTTCAGAATACGTAGATAATATCCTTGTTTCCATTTTGTTTTACCAGGTACCTGGTGGTATCATTGAAGATTCCCGTGTATTGAGAGGAGTCATGCTGAATAAAGACGTGACCCACCCCAGAATGCGTCGGCGCATCGAGAATCCCCGCATCTTGCTGCTTGATTGCTCTCTGGAGTACAAGAAGGGGGAAAGCCAGGTGGGAAGAGAAACTATCTCGACTCCATTTGCTTTTGGGTCGATATTCCAGCATTTTTCATTCATTGTCTAAAAATGTGATCATTAAAAAGATGGTATACTGTAAAACATGATATATTCGCGGCACGAAATTTTCGCGAATTGGAGCCGACAGCCTTTTTCGTGGCAAGAAATTTTCGCAAATTGCCACTTGAGTTCAATGCATAGAGTGTAGATAAGAAATTTCGCGTGCATTTTAATTTCACGAATCTTGGCGCTCGCGAAATTCGCGAAATTAAAATGCACGCAAACATTCCTCGTTTTACAGTAGTATTGGTTGAGATGATGATTTAACTTTTAACTTTTTTGTGAGATACATGGAAACTACTTCATGAGACGTGTATGGGCATACAGTTCTATTAAGAGTTCAAAGTTTATTTGATAAAAATCAGTTTTGAAATGACTGAGATCTTCAAAAACAAAGGAAACAAAAGAAACAAGGAAACACTAAAAGGTGGTTCCCACTTTTTATTGGGATCGCTTTGTTTTGGATATCTCGGCCATTTCAAAATCAATTTTCCTCAAATAAACTTTGTATTCCTCTTAGAACTATGCATCCTCTTTCATATCCCATAAGAGGTTTTTCATTTTCTCAAAAATCTTTATTAAAAAATGTTGGAAACCTGAAGCCCTATCTAAACTGAGACTGTACCATCCCTGTAATGTTGGGATTTCTGTGTCTGCTCTCATCTGTTACCCTGTCAGTCCCAAAATCATTTCTACGCACCAACACATGAGCGACCCTTTTTCCTGTTCAGTTGAACTGTTGCTTAGAATGATCGTTTTTCTGGCCATCAGTTTCATGTATCAAAGCACTGCTGCAATTCATACTCCATTTTCACCAATGACAGGTCTACCCACTTTTACCTGACTAGGTCCAAAGGGTTTCTTGAGTTTGTAATAAGAGTAAAGATGTAGCCAAAAAAAGGCTGCTGAAAAGTGCTTATCGGATAGTGGCGAGCCAGTGGAGTTTGATTCCAATGTGTATATTTAGATGGGCAAACTTAATAGGGTTGTTATTTGAGGTCTGTTGATGGAGATATGATAGATAGACACACAAGGGCCTTTTTGGTAGGTCTTTTGAATGTGGTCTGAAATCACTTTGTCAGAGGCTTTAATTCCAGCTTTCTGATAAAGCGTCTGGAATGCTTGATTTGCTGCTATTTCCACATAGGGAGAAAAGTAAAAGAGTAGGAAGTGTTAGATGACTTGTCCTGGCCACACACTAATACTTACGTATGTTGATATCAGGGAGTACAGATAAGAGGGAATACAGAGGGTGTTTTTTTCCATAAACAGCAGCAACAACATGATGACAGATGCTGTGCTGTGACTTTGATTATGCCTCAATCTCCTTTTCTTTTTCTGTGTGTGTATGTGTGTTTGTTTGTGTTTCTGGGGGCATTGGCGACCTTCAGACCAACCTGGAGATCACCAAGGAGACGGACTTCACCCGCATCTTACAGCTGGAGGAGGAGTACATCCAACGTATCTGTTCAGAGGTCATTGCCCTCAAGCCTGACCTCGTCTTCACAGAGAAGGGCATCTCTGGTGAGTAACTCTATAGACACCTGTGGCCACATCTTCTATGCAATATTAAATGGTCAACATAATCTGTTCAGTGATTGGTCATGATGCAAGCATTAAAGATAAGTGAATAAAACAATGTTAAGCATGTTGGATAGTGTGCTAGTTTTAGATTTGGTTTGCATTCTGATTGTACATTAAGAAAATGAAAAGAAGATAGTTCTCTGTCTTCTTCCATATGTAGAATATTTCATGAGGATTGTATTTTCGTGAATTGTTGTGAGTCACGTGCTTACTGCAATTCCTCTAATTTACTGAGGAGCGATAATATTGACTCTGATCCCAATATTAATGTGATGTGCAAACATACATTTCTAAATACATTATGTACTGTACTCCACAATCGTGAATTTAACCAATCGCAAAATCGTCTGGAAGTCCTGTTTGGTGAAAATTAGACTTGCTATTAAATATATCGTCACCTGCCTGGCGGAAGGACCCTTCTGCCAGGCAGGCGAAGATCTGATGCATGCAGTAATGCCCCGTGTCCATAAGATATAAGTAGGATTAGTGTGCTTGTGTGTGTTTGTCTGGTTGCGTAGAATATGTAAAATAAAATATTTTTGTACCTTTCTTGACCTCTGTACTTCTCACGCGTAGTCATTAAGAGTGCTCACATGTTTATGTATCATCTCTGGTGCTCCTTATGTTGGTTTTTGTTCATCCCTCACAGATTTGGCCCAGCACTATTTGGTAAAGGCAAACATTACAGCCATCAGAAGGGTGAGGAAGTCGGACAACAACAGGATTGCAAGGTGAGACTTTAGAGTCACAGATGTGTCTCTGGTGTATTATGAAAATGTCTGTAATGGGTTAACTGTGTTGAAGATGGGTGTAAGGAATCAGTTATCTTTGTGTCACAGAGCTAATAGTGTTAACAAGCCTTATAAACTCCTGTCAAGTTCCAGTCTCAACGTCACTGGTAAGAGCAGTGTCGTCTGCCAACTTCTGTAACTATTTTCACAGTTGGCTTCCAATTTGTACAGATGACGTCAATTTGTGATTCACTGAGTTACGCCCAATCTGTCTTGGTACTTATTCACAGAGCATGCGGCGCGACTGTTGTCAATCGCACAGACGAACTCAGGGAGGAGGACCTTGGATTGGGCTGTGGTGTCTTTGAAGTCCAGAAGATTGGAGATGAGTGAGTATTATCAGATTTGATTCTCTTTTTGCCTGCCAAACATATTGGAGATGTTTGCATGGATTCAACATGATTTAGTTGAGCTGTGGGCCTGGATGTGAGTTGAGTCCGCAGTGTTTGATTGGAGTTTGAAACAAAGGAGTATAAAATGGTGATCAAATAGGGAAATGATGTTTGAATCTCATTTTCACTGTCTTTTTTGTTTCTGTTAGTACATCAGGGTGCTACATAACATTTTTTTACCACTTGCCCGGTCAGGCAAGCAGGTTTTCAAATCGTTGCAGAACACTTGCCTGAACATAAATTTTACTTGCCTGAAAAGAAAGTCCAAAGACATAAGAAAAATCATAGAAAATCACATGTAAAGTCAAGGGCATGATAGAACACAATCACTTGAATCACAGCACATGTTCAATAGAGTGTTGGTGTTGGATTGCATTGGGACTTCTTCACGTAAGTGTTGCAAAATGAAGGTGACTTAAAAACGTTTTGCTTGCCCAATTCGGGCAAGCATTTTTATGCCTCCGCCACGAAGTGGTGCCGGAGGCATTATGTTTTCGGGTTGTCCGTCCGTCCGTCCGTACGTACGTCCGTCCATCCGTCCGTCCGCTTTTGTTTACGCGATAACTTGAGTAATATTTACTGGAATTTTACCAAACTTGGTCCAAGTATGAAGTATGATGGGGCAATTATTTGATCAGATTTTGGGTGAAATCGGCTAAAGGTCAAAGGTCAAAGGTCAAGGTCAAATCATGAAATTGTATCCGTTTACGCGATAACTCAAGACTGGATGGAGCAAATTTCACCAAACTTTGTTGGAGGATGATGTATGATGGGGCAATTACTTGATTAGTTTTTCAGTGAAATCGGACAGAGGTCAAAGGTCAAAGATCAAGGTCAAATCCTAAAATTTATCTGTTTACGTGATAACTCAAAACTGGATGAAGCAGCTTTCACCAAACTTGGTCCAAGTATGATGTATGATGGGACAATTAGTTGAGTAGATTTTAGTGACATTGGCAAGAGGTCAAAGGTCAAAAGGTCAAGGTCAAATGCTACAAGTGTTGCAATTTCCCCCATTTCTATGCAATGCCCAAAGATTTTTCTTGAAACTTGGTGTGGACATGTACTACTGCGTAAAGATTCTCCAGAGAGAGTTTCATGTCATTAGGTCAAAGGTCAAAAGGTCAAAGGTTAGGTGAAAATGTTGCAATATCACTTTTCTCGCAAATGGTTCAATGTATCTTCGTGGAACTTGGTACATACGCATGTACTGACTGGCAGGGATTATCTAGGGAATTTAGGGGTCATGGGTCAATAGTCAGGGGTGAAAGGTCAAGGTCAACTCCTCAAAATTTTACTATTTCCCTCATATACTAGTATATGCAATGCTTGCATTATTAGTTTCAAAACTTAATACATGCATTACCTAATGGAAATTCTCTGGGAAATTTCCAGCCAGAAAGTCAAAGGTCAAAGGTTAAGGGTCAAAGGCCAGGTTTCAATGCCCCCGCCCCCCCCCCAAAAAAAAAAAAAAAAAAAAAAATCTATTTTGTACTGTACTTACACTCTTTCTTCATACCTTGGAAATTACTCAATGCATAAACTTATAAAAAGGTCTGTCAGAATTCAAGTAAAAATTCTCAATTCCCCAAGTATGTGTACCTGCACTCTTAGAAAATTATACCACACCCAGTTCAAGACATTTCTGACAAACCTGTCATTTCAATATTTTGCCAGTTATGTGAAACTGTCATGGATCACACATTGTGAAGACATTGTACTATAAGCCTATTGGGAGAATCATGCATTATGGCGGAGGCATCAGTCGCCATAGCGACATTTCTAGTTTCTCATTGCTCCAAAACACTTGCCCGACATTGATTTTTACTTGCCCCGGGCAATCGGGCAAGTTCTTATGTAGCACCCTGGTACATGTATTTGTGCATAGTGTGTTGCATAGTGACTGGTTAACGTATAGTTAAATTCTTCAAAGAGAAATACATACATGAGAACAAAATAAAATGACTATGCTGTTTAATAGTGACACCTTGTATATTATTGTCTTATTGCCCAGTCAGTGATAATACGGTGAGATGGACAAATATTTAGTAAGCTTGGATGTAGATAAATTGATTTTACTTGCAATTATCCCTATACTCCCCCCATAACTAAATAGAACATTCTCTTATGTGTGCACTCCCAAGGTACTTCACATTCATCACTGATTGCAAGAGCCCCAAGGCCTGTACCATTCTGCTGAGAGGGGCGAGCAAGGACGTGCTGAACGAGGTGGAGCGCAACCTGCAGGATGCCATGAATGCGGCACGCAACGTTATGCAGGAGCCCTACCTGGTCCCTGGGGGTGGCGCCGTTGAGATGGCACTCTCTCATGTGAGTACACATCAGCAAAGGGGAAATACAGCCATACAGCCACTTTGCAGTAATTTATTCTCGTTCTTCTGCTGCATGTTATGTAGAACATCTCGTTAAAGTTCTTGTCCTGCCTGTCAAAAGTATTGTTTGGCTTTTGCAAATTGTGGGAATGGCAATCTCTCTCTTTCCTCTTGAGTTTGTGCATGTGGAGTGGATTTTGCATCATTCATGTCAGTGATGTCAGTGCTTGTCATCAGCTTTACGTCACTGGGGTGACAAGACCTTGTATCTCAAATGTTGGTGAAAATTACTTTTTTGGATTAATGGTTAGATAATCAGTTTAGTGATGTCCTGTCCAAATCCTAGCTGTCTTACCCCTAAAATGAAGCCACCATGGCATCTCCAAGGAAAGGCAATCCCATTTGATATAGTGCTTTGGCTACCATGTTTTTTGGCTCTCCTGAACATTTGACATTTTGTAGGTCTTGTCACCCAAGCAACGTTGAGTTCTTGCCCTTCCTATTTAATATTTTCTGTGTAATGAATGTGTACACTCTCTCTCTCCAATTATGTAGGAACTGAATTAAATTGAAATGGAATTTCCTGTCACCGTCCCTTTTGTCCTTTTGTTACATCAAGACTAATGGTCTTTGTGATTACCGTTATACCAGATATTCCTGCAAGGAGCCAAGATTCACAAAAGTAAAATGCACGCAAAAACTCTCTTGTACGCAATGCATTGAATGCCAGTGGTAATTTGCAGAGGTTCCATGCTATGAAAAAGGCTGCTGGCTCCAACTTGCAAAAATTTCATGCCACAAATGTTTGTGGTTTCACAGTCCAGGGGGTGTTTTAAAAGCTATTCGTAAAGTTACGAACAACTTATGAGTGACTGGTGATCAGTTTGATGTGCTATACTTACCAGAATTTCAATAATTCAGCACAAGAACTGATTACCAGTCGCTCGTAAGTTGTTCGTAACTTTACGAACAGCTTTATGAAACACCCACCTGATATATAACAGAACGGCCAAGTGTCCCAGTGTCTGCAGGATGCACTCTGAAAGCTGAAGTTGCTTCTGATGACAGAATACACAAGCCTCCCTAATTAGGGTATTATTTTGGCCTATTGCGGTGCATGTTACAGACGAGCATTTTCCTGATTGCTTCTTGGGTTTTGCCTGATATCAATGTGGGAATGTTTGCAAGAAGTGACAGCAGAGTTGGGGCCCTATTCTACCCTCTGGGTTCAAATTAATCCATTGTGTGCTTTGAGTACCGATTACCACAGAAAACACCATAGCATTGCACACACTTTTTCTATCCCTGGCATGCAAACTGTTAATGAAATTGTTTTGACTATGTACTCTCTCTCCTTCCATCAGGCCATCACAGAGAAAGCCAAGACCATCAAAGGGGTGCAGCAGTGGCCCTACAAGGCAGTCGCTTCAGCCCTCGAGGTCATCCCCAGGACCCTCATCCAGAACTGTGGGGGCAACACCATCCGCACACTGACCGCTCTTAGGGTAAGTCACTCAGATCTTCCACTGCTCTCATATCCTCGGGAGTGAGGTCATATGGTCCATTCCCGGCACCTTGCAGGTGGAAAGTCTTGGACCTGATGAAATAGTCGTTAAAGGGATGGTACATTATTGGTTGAGATGAGGATTCAGCTTTTAACTTTATGTGAGCTTTTTAGAAATGACTTTGTGAAATATGAAAGAGCATACAATTCTAAGTAGCATTCAGTTTATTTCATGAAAATTAGTTTAAAAATGGCAAAAATATCCCAAAAAAAAGTTTTTAAAAAAGTGATCCTAGTAAAAGGAGGGGTCCACATTTCATTACAAGTACTTTGTTTTCCGGATATCTCAACCATTTCAAAACAGATTCTCATCATATAACCGTTGAATTCCTCTTTGACTTTTGTGCTCTTAAATAATTCATATAAGTGGTTTCTGTTTATCTCACAAAGAGTTAAAACCTGAATCCCCTTCTCAATCAAAACTATGCCATCCCTTTAAAGATAATAAAAAGTTTTGGTACCTCAAAAGTTTCCTTGAATTTCCTTGTCTTAGTTTGTGTTTCAGGTTAAAGTACCTTTCATATAACTAACACTGTGAGACTTACTCGCCCCAAAGTGCTCTCATGTCTTAGTAATCATGCAATTAACTGCGACCAGCAGCCCCATACGCATAGCGACCAGCAGTCCCATACGCATAGCGTAATCGGGCTTCGCATTGTAGCATTCAGGATCATGACAGATTTAGTATCGCAGGATAAATGTCAACTTAAAATCCCAAAAATTCTTCAATTTGAAGACTTACCAGTTAAGGTGAAGTATTGAAAACAGGCTTCGGGCAACGTTTGGTTCTGCCTATAGTCCCTTTCTGTTCGAATTGATGACTGAATGTGACTCGGTCGAGAGGACCTTGGGAGATACCATACACTGAATACTACAGCCAGTGCATGCGAACACATCACATGCGCACAAATTTCAAATCCATCAACGGATAAGATGTTTGTGTGCGCATGCGCTGGCCGTAGTAGTCAGTGTAGTAGCTCTCCCAAGGTCCTCTCGACCGAGTCACATTCAGTCATCAATTCGAAAAGAAAGGGACTATTGGCAGAACCAAACGTTGTTCGAAGCCTGTTTTCAATACTTCAACTTAATTGGTAAGTCTTCAAATCAAAGAAATTTTTGGATTTTAAGTTGCCATTTACCCGCGATACTAATTCTGTCATGATCCTGAATGCTACAATGCGAAGCCCCATTACGCTATGCGTATGGGGCTACTGGTCGCAGTTAGCTATGCCGTACAATGGGCTGCACACTGCTGGTCGCAGTCAGTGGTTTCGTACAATATTTATCGACACCGTGCGGCGACGGCTCTGGTACGAAACCATTATTGCATGATTACTAAGACATGAGAGCACTTTGGGGCGAGTAATTCTCACAGACAACATACTTTAACGTGAAACACAAACCAAGACAAGGAAATTCAGGGAAACTTTTGAGGTACCAAAACTTTTTATTATCTTTAATTGAAATCTGATTTGCACTGTTAAGGCTTCAGTTTGTAACTCAGAATGATTAGGTTATGATATTGGAATCATGTGTCTGATGATGATACTCTCATTTTTCTGTATCAAAAGTGTCACTTTCAAAACAAACAACTATTCATCCCAGTCAGCAGTGTGTGCCATTTTATGGCAGTGCCTCCTCGTCAAAGTAATATTGTGCTAATTTTATATAGTCTTACTAACACTGCCAGAATGAAAGTCTCTTTTCAGCATGACCTCAAGGGTGAAATGCAGCAATAAAATAAATGCATAAGGGTTATCTTCAAAAATATTTGTGCTTGTGCTTGTATTTGTACTCTGCTGCTTGGCAATGCGCTGTTCTGTGGAAGTTATTGGCAGTATGCATCAATATGTGCAGTATTATTTTGCTCACGTCTACAAACTTAATCGAGCATGCTTCTAGTGTGCCATTACCTTAGAACATGTGACCATTGTCATGGCATGAATGGTGGAATACATTCGCTTTGGACAGATGCCAACCCCATGCATGCCACATGTTACATCAAAGTGTGTGAGGGTCCATATACACTATACAGAATCACAAAAATACATACATGACATATCGTTGCTGGGGCGACAAGACCTTGTATCTACAAAATGTCAAATGTTCAGGAGAGCAAAAAAACATGACAGCCAAAGCACTGTATCAGATGGGAAAGCCTTTCCTTTGACATGCCGTGGTGGCTTCATTTTTAGGGTAAGACAGCTAGAATTTGGACAGAACATCACTTAACTGATTATCTGACTATTAATCTAAAAAAAAAGTCATATTCACCAAAATTGCAGACATGAGCTCTTGTCGCCCCAGCGACGATATGTATGATCATATATGGATATGATAAGGGAGTTGGCCAAGTCACAAGGCAACTGCTGTGAAATGAATAGTTCTCAACATTTGAGGACAAGTGAGTTGAGCCGAGCAATGTGATAATGAGCATAATGAGCAGTATAAATGTAGCACTTTTTTTTATGCCTCCGCCATGAAGTGGTGCCGGAGGCATTATTTTTTTAAGGAATGACTGAATAAGACAGTGTTAGGGTTATGTTATCGGCATCGATGGTTGTAATTCATGGTATTGCTGATTATTGTCAACGATTGTAATAATGACAACAGTGAAGATGGCAAAACCATCACTGGCCAGCAATTGAAGCAGAGTTGTTACCCCGCTGCCTCACTATTTTCTTTTCCCGTAGGCCAAACATGTGGACCAGACCAACTTCACTTGGGGCATTGATGGGGAGAAGGGAGTCCTCTCGGACATGAACCAGCTGGGGGTGTGGGATCCGTATGCAGTCAAGGCTCAGACCTACAAGACGGCCATAGAGGTAAGCCCATTGAGTGGTGTGCAGCACTGCAGCAGGAGGGTTGATGTAGTAGGCATTCAGTTACAGTATCACAGGTTCAAATCCCTGAATTGAATTTCATTACTGTAAAATGAGGAATGTTCATGTGCATTTTAATTTGATGAATATCGCGAGAGCCAAGATTCGCGAAATTAAAATGCAAAAGTTATTGTCTACACTATATGCATTGAATGTTAAGGCAACCCGCGAAAATTTCATGCCACGAAAAATGCCGTCGGCTCCAATTTTCGAAAATTTCATGTTATTTTACAGTACTCTGGCATGGGGGCAGTGATAACTTTTTGCTGCAAAGCATGAAGAAAGGGGAAGATAACATCTGACCTTTTTGATCAAAGGCTAGAAGCAAAATGTTGATATTTTCATTTTAAAAGTCCAATTTTTATGCAGGTATCCCCAAAGAATTAGCTTGTGCATTCCATCTCCTTTGTAGATGATGGATTTATAGCTATATTTTGATTCAATGTGAACATACTCAAAATATTTTTATACCCATACTTCCTAGAGTATCATTGCATATGCCTCACCTAGCTTTTGTTTTTAAGAAAAGAGAGAACATACATTTGTTCATTACATTATTAGGGGATCCTTTTTGAGCATAGATGTTCCTGGTTCTCTCAAATTGGCAAATGTCTGTGTGTGTGTGTGTGTTTTTTTTTTAGCTATTGTTCAAATGTCAGTCTCCAATATAAAGTCTCAGTGACATTCAGAGCTGGTTGCCAATTTGATGATTAGATAAATGATTTCTGCTGCAAAATTTCCCCCCCCCCCCCCATAACCATTGTTTATCTCGCTCTCCACTTTTCCTCCTCTCCACCCAGACTGCAATGCTCCTGCTGCGCATAGACGACATTGTGTCGGGATCCAAGAAGGCAGGCGAGAGGGAGGGCGCCGGCACCGTTGCCCCGACAACGGAATAATTGTCATGTCTGTAGGTAGTTAGGAGAAGAAAAGTGCATCACACAAGCAGTGCAGGACCAGGTTTCCACCCTCCCCCACCCCACCCTAATCCCAAATAAAATGTCTCCCAGGGTATCTAGTCAAAAAACATGGAAAAGAATGACAGGTTTCCCTTACTCTAGTCGGACAGCTATTGTAAATGTCAGGAGGTAGTAGGGTTTCCTCATGAAGATGAAGTCCTAAGTTACCATCTTTCCAAGCCTTGTACACAAGACTCACACAACATACTGTCTTGTTTGGTTGTTGATGTTGTTTTGGGGGGTTTTCATAGATATAGTGCATGTCACAAACACTAGATTAATCAGCCCGGTTTTCATGGTTACGAGAACATTGTGGATGTTCTTGATAGTAATTAGAGACCCATCCTCTTACCATGCCTCGACTTCACAGTGGTTGCCATGACAACGTGAGAGCAGAACTGTGAATATGCTACATCTATGCACTAAAGTCCATTGCCTCCAGGCTCTATTTGTTACTGGTTTTCTGTTACACTCTTTTTTCTCAGGATAAACAGAGAAGGAACAAGAGCAATTAAGACTGGGTCACACAAGATGAGATTTGTTTAAGGAATAGTTACAGAAATATACATTGGGTAATGTAAGATAAAAGAAATTTTCCCTCTTTTTTTCATAATGGACCCCAAACGTCTGCTTTCTGAGACTGTGCCAGCAACAGTTTACAAAGACTTTGTTCTAGTGATTGGTATGACAAGCAGTCACAGTATGGAGGCAAATATGCAAAGAGTTGAGGATGTCAGGCGAATGTTCATGTCAAGTCGTCTTGTTGTTCGGAATGTAAGGTTTCTTGACCTCGCATTTCACAACGGATAGATGAACAATTTTTTTGATGGCAAGCTAGATGGTACTGATTGGTTCATCCTTGGGGGGGATGTGAGGCTGTTGATAAAATTCTCTTGTCGGCAGAAATATGGAAGTTTGAGTTAAGGAAAAATCTAGTGGCAGCTGTGTGATATGTCACATGTAAATGTTAAGTGTCTGTTCAGGATTGATGTGAAAGAATGTGAGAATTTTGATTTGCTGCTAATGCACAGTTTCGTAATGCACACAAGGCTGAGTGTAAGGCTATGGGGAGCTAGAGGGAACATCGGTATGAGCTGTATTTCACATGCTGGGAGATCAGTTGCTGCTGACCCAAAAACAAAGTCTTTGAGGAAGGATGAAGTCAGTGAGATTGTCTTGTGTGAGGTTAAAATTTGCTTCCCAGAAAATTGCTTTCAGGTTCCATAGGAACTCTAGCATTCATACTATGTAAGCGCTACATACATTATGAGTTATCATCTTGAGCTCACTCAGTACTGTATCAAGTCAAAACTTATACTGTATACACCATATATTTCCTTGGAGTTTTATTTTCACCAATTTCGCCAGTCGATCTACAATGGTGTATTTACGAAGTTTGCAAAATGCCAAAGCATTTACTTTGATCCCAACATGAATGGGACTGATGAGCATGCATACATTTCTACATCCGCTACCGTACTCCATGATCATGAATTCATGCGCTCGCTAAATTGTCTGGAAGTCCCAGCTGGCGAAAAAATTAGACTCGTCTAATGTATCGAGTATACAGCACTAGATAGAATGTCTCCTGTCACTTTTCTTAATGTCTCCCCCACCCCCCAACTATCACCATTTTAATCAAAACTAGCAGTTGTGCTATTTTTGTGTGAAATTGGACACAGCCTATACCAGCAAAGTTGCAGCATCCATGGCTATGAATTGGCTGTTGAGGTAATGCTGTACCATCCCACCACTGGTAGTATGTTTCCCAGGGTACCAGTATGTCTCTCTCATTGGGCTCAATGATACACACTGACATTTTGGATATGTTGTGATTCCCACCCTCCCCTGGCTATCACAAACAGACTTGACTACTTCTATTGAGACTTCACTATGTACCATGCTGGTAGGCTGTAGCAGGCTTCGGTATACCTTGACACTTATTTGAAGAGAATTACAGAGCTTATATTGAGCAACAATTGCTTTATTCTCCGTTTATGGCCCTAAGCTTGATACAGCAATAGATTATTCTTGTGTTACAACCACTCGGCGAGTAATAACCCCTCCCCCCCCCCCCCCCCCCCCCCTTGGTCTAATACTAGCACACAAGGTGATGAAGTATTTATATGAATTGTGCATATAGCTCAAGAGTTTTTGTTTTGAGTGAACTTTTTGTACGTTAGTAGAGCTGAGTTGCTTTGTGTACTTTAACTAATGACTGTGTTAGGCTGTCTTGAGAGTATTCCAGTTTACTATATCAAACATGGATACTTATGTCAATGAATAAATCAATGATTGTGAAGTGAACAAATTCCAGTCCACTATTCATGCATTTCGTGATAAATGTCGTGTTGATTTTAAAAATTGATACCAGTGACTGTATACCAGGATGTTTTGACAGGAAGTGGGCAAAATACATGTGTGGGATTTCAATAATCGTGCTTGTGTGTGGGCGAGTGTCTGTGAGTGTGGGAGGATTGTTGAAAATAGAGACTGTGTGTTGATGGGTTGTTGATCGATGCTTACATGCTGTTGATGGTTTAGCAGTGTGATTGTATGTGAGTGAGTGTGTGTGCGTGTGTGTGTGTTTGTGCGTGTGTGTGTGTGTGAGTGTGTGTGTTTTGCTTCTTTTTCTGTGGCATATAAACAAAAATAGGAAGCCCCTCAATTGTGTGAGCTCTTAATGAATTTCTGAAATTAGGAGCAATTTTTTATTCATCCACAAAGACAGAATGCCTTGCTTTCTTGTTTCATAAGTGGTACAGTTTCATAAAAACAAGCAAAATACAGTGGGTAACACATCTGCAAGTGTAGTGAAAATGCAATATGATAGTTTACCAACACATATGTACTGCATTTGGGGAATGAAAATGCATGTACGTGTATCTGCATAGTAAGATGTTTTCTACTGACATTATTTTTGAAAATTGTCAACTTGCATTTCCTTGGGTTCATGTAACTTTAACTTCATTTGAGGACTATTCCTTCTTGTCTTGATCTGACCAAGTAGGTAAATATAAAAAAAGGTCATCGAACATCTGTAGTGTTTATTCATTTATTTTTTTGGATGTGTGCAATGTGCAATCCCTACAAACAAATGTGAAGTAAGACAGCCACTGTACAGATGATGTATGGTTATCCAAATGTTGATTAGCTTGAAACGAGCTTTGCTTTTCTTCCTAAGGCAAAGATCACTAGCCTGTGAGGAATCAGAGTAATCAGTGAGTAGCCCTTGCACTCGGTACTGTTGTAGAAGTTGTAAAGATTAAGAAGGAATGGAATGGAATGTCCCTGACCACTTCACAAAATCATACAAAAGATACCAAAGTAAATGAAGAAAAAAAAATAATCAAAAATCAGAAATGCAGTTTGGCAAAAAAAAATGAATAGCTGCAGATATTGAGTATGAATTCCTCTACAAACTGCATTTTGGTTGGAAGATGAAAGCTTTTCTCATGGAATTTGAAGGGACTATGTTTCATTGGGTGCATAATTTATACAGATAATAGGTGACTTTTTGAGTGAAAAGAACTCGACAGAGCTTGAACTGAAGAACCCGCCTTCGAAATATGATTGATGAAAGGGTATATCTCATTTATCAAGGTTAGTGAAGATGAAACACCTCATTTCTTCCAGCTATTTTACTGAATTTTTTGAATTTTGAATTTTAACGCACGTCTCTATGGTATTTACCCGTGTCAGCTGCCCTATTACAGATCCGATGGCATATTAACTCTGAGTAGTTTGAATAGCGCCCTCTGTTGGATACTGCGGCGATCTTCATCTTAGTCTCTTTGTCTTTTCTTCTCTTTCTTCCTCTTCCTCTTCTTCCTCTTCTTCTTCTTCTTCTTCTTCTTTCTTCTTCTTCTTCTTCTTCTTCTTCTTCTTCTTCTTCTATTTCTTCTCCTCCTCCTCCTCCTCCTCCTCCTCCTCCTCCTCCTCCTCCTCCTCCGTCATCTTTTTGTAGATGTGACGATGTGAGGCACAAGGTAACAAGAAACGCCAGACGTTTTCTGAGTTATATTTCTCTCTCTCTCTCCCTCTCTCTCTCTCTCTCTCTCTCTCTCTCTCTCTTTAGAGGTATAGAGGTATTGCGACATGAAAAAGAAGTTTTTTTCTCCCTTTTAACGAGAAATGTTATTTTTTTCGATGAATTATCATAGAGAAAAGCAACGTGTCCGATGATGGTTGACGATATAGCTACTTTGTGTGTAAATGGTAACCCTGCTAGGTCCTATCGTATTCTGTCCTACAGAGTGACATAGCGAATTGCTATACATTAAAAAGGAAGTGGACTTCGTGTGATGATTTTTGTCACGTCCGAAGCATGGTCATAGGTGGTCTGAAGGAGCACTTGACTTAGCCTGGCTCCCAACCGGAAGGCAGGGGAGATAATATTTCAGTGACGTGTTAGAAGGCTGGGAGTCAACGTGCTTACTTTCCATGAAAATGAATGTTGTGAAATTCTCAGTATTTTCTTTGTATCCTTTCCCTACTATGACGTCACGGAATTCGTAGCCTTCGTTATCCAGCTAGATATGATGGCATGTAGATCAACCGAAACTTTCTCTTAAAAGAATAAAAGATTGTTAACGGGTTGCCCGATTTCCATCGAACTTAGCCGATGTGTTTCTGCTTTCAGTATCTCCGCCTAATCTATTTAGAATCTATCCTCCTTTAAACACAAGGTATAGAAATCACAAAAACTGTAAACAAAAAGGGTAAGGAAACAAATTAATGGGGACGTGGAAAATATCGTAAAAGAGTAGACCTACCACTAGCCATTTGAATAGAAGAGCTGGTTTATTCTTAATGGGTCCCTCGATTTGGTAACAGAGCGTGCAGTGCATTGATTACTGTCATTAACAACAAGACGCACCGGAAGGTGTGTTTTGCCTCAATTTCGTTCATGACAATGGGCGACTTCAAGCGATAATGTCGCCCATCCTGAAAGGGACGTAACGCTTCTTCGGCAATAGCAAGTACCTTATTGCCGCCATCCTTTACACCTTAGCAGGTGCATAACACACAGACACCCCAACGAGATCTATAAGCATGATAAGTCTGATACATAGGCTAGATACACATGTGTTACGTGCCTTCCTCACCCACCTTACTTCACAATGATGAAGAAAAAAAAAGAAGCAACAGAGAACGCACGCGTTAAAACACCTGCCCAAATTTTGTACGGCGACTGCGTCAATAACCAGCCGATGGATGGACAAGACTACAGTACTCAGCTTAAAGAGAAATTCCACTATATGTTAAAGTAAACTGTGTTTTAAATTGTTAATTTTCTTTGAAAATTCATATATAACTTTTAATTACAGCCGTGAAATGATGGTAATGAATGTTGAAGATATTAATCGTTCATAAGCTTACATGAAATAGCTCTATACATAATAATTATATCAGCTCGAGCATTAACTTATCTATCAGTACATGTTAAGTAACAATGCAAACAGGCCGGTTAATGAAAGCTGAGAATAATATAAAAAGAAATAGAAAATAAGTAGCCCTGCATAAACAATGTATGCACATACATGCACAAATGGTGAAACAAATTAGTTTTAAGTATTTTCTTACAGTGTTACGCGAAAAAGTATTATGAAAAGTGGATTATGGAGCAAAACAAGCAAAAAGTTCCAATATTACCAGATTTACGACAATTATGGCGTCACGTCATCTATTATGCAGATACCTTAACATTGTGGACGCATAGCTTTTGTTTTGACATGTCAAAGAAGATGAAAAATGTTATGCATTTTGCGTGCTTTGTTACACGATTTAATGCTTTCATGCGAATATCTTGCAAGGAATATCCTGCTTTAACCTCAGTGTGCTCTTGTTTGGCACAGAAAACCACCCTGTAAACACTGTACGTCAGCGGCGACCAGGACTGCGTTGTATACTGGATCTGACTCTCCATGTGCCCAAGTCCCGCTTCGGAATTGTAACAACTTCAATACCTTCAAATCTGAACTGAATACTTATCTTCTCCAGCAACTTTGTGAATGATGTGTGACACATTGTGGGAGCAGGGCGCCTTTCAATGTTTCTACGGATAAATGGCGCTATATGAATTTTATTTTATCATCATTATCATCATCTTCATCATCATCATCAGCAACACAGTCCAAAGTCTCTGACAAGGGTTAGTCCAGAACACTTGTGTGCTCCACGTTTACCACCCCATGACCTATCTTATAGAGACCAATCGTACTTTGCCAATATCATACTTTATTGTCTCGCACGAACTTGATCCAATTAAGTTTATTTCCATCTTCATTTCCATGTTTGACGAGCTCGGCAACCCACACATTGTTCCTATATCTTCATGGGTGTTTGGTATTTATAAACTTTTGTTTTTTGCCGGATACCACCAACAATAAAGAAGACGGTCATCTATAAGGAGAAACGCGTACTTGGTCTGGATAATTAATCATCTTGTTACATTTCAAAGAATTGAGTATCCCCATGCAGGAAGACTATGCATGTGTGTGTGTGTGTGGGAGTTGGGAGGGGTCGGTGAAGACGAAGTTGTAAAGTTTGCCTGAAGACCGCATCACTGTGTTCTATGGTTTAAACCAGTCTACCTGTTTGATCCAAGACCCCACCCTCATGACCCATGTTGTCAAAGACCAATCACCCTTTTCCAATGTTAATGAAATAGATGTCTTCTTATGCTCTAACTGGATCTCGTTGTTTCAGTTATCTGTATTTGTATCTTCATTTCAACATGTGGAGCTGCACAACATCAATATCTCCGAAGTTGCCATTTTATGAACTCCCCCCCCCCCACCACCACCACATCAAGAAGATAACATGGTCGTGTGCGAACTTGATCTACATAATTATCTTACAATATTTTAAATGATTGAGAAACTTCTTTAGAAAGTAGTATCCACAGGAATTGTCACTGTTGGATTAAAACCAGGTCTATGGCTTGCCTAAAAACCACAACACTACTTTTTATCGTTTGTTCGAAGTTTGATTCGAAGTTTGAAGAAATACGTCTATGAATAAAATGCGACCGAATGTCTTTAACGAAATGTAGTATCTTCATCTGCAAACATTAATTTCAAATATCATATTTATATTAGTGTATATATCGATGCTTTGTGAATTTATTCTTCAACTATTCTGCTGAAATTCCCTTTGTTACCAAAACTTGAAGCTGCAGCTCCTTTGCCCGCATTGCATGCAGCGGAGAGAAACGTCCTTCTGTGTTCACGCATACGACACTTACAGACAACAATAAGCATAGTCTCCGTACCGTTCTGGTACTTGCAAAACTGATCTATAGCAACAAAGAGCTGCTGAGGTGCTGTGCGTCTCACTTGGAACAAAACCTCAAGTTGGACAGGAGTTACTGCATTCAGGGTCATCATCGCACCTTCATGTATACCCTTTGTTACTGGTCGAATCAGTGTGGGACAGTCCCGGCATAACAATTATATATCACCAAACAAATTCACCATGGTCTTTGTGTGATAGCTGATTTGTACATTCAAATATATAGGCTAATATTATGAATGCTACAACAGAATGAGCAGTACAATTATATTGTTCTGTTAATTTGTTGTAGAATTCAAAGTAATTGCCTAAATTTGATTTGTCGACTACATGGAATCAGAAAAAAAAAAAGATTGCCGATTTCACCTTTGCACTGGACCGAACTCGAACCTATACTAATTGATAACTATGTCACATACTGTTATGTGTGCCACACAGTGTCAGGTGGTCTTGTTTTGGATCGGACAGGCAGGCCACTTGGAGACTCAGTTGTGAAACAAGCACTATGTTTGGTTAGCCCAGATATTATTTACGCCTGCTGCTTCCGTAAAATATTATGCCAAGGATCTGCAGAGCTCCGTGCGTATTTACAATTTGCTTGTGAGGAATAAAGGGTGTATAAGCAATACCTGAGAGGCGTTTTTGATTTTGATAGAATAAGTTAATTTCTCGAGAACAATGCTTTCAGACATATATGTCCCTGTCAAAATGTGTTATATATATATATATATATATATATATATATATATATATATATATATATATATTATACTTTCATATAATGAATACAGAACAACAAACATCTCTTGCCTACCTTCTTCAAAGCAAAGAGATTCGTATGTTTCGGTTCCAGAGTGTAGATATTTTGCTATTGAACTTGTTTCCCCGTGAAAACCTAAGATACACTCGATAACTTTAATTACACGTATTCTTCAGTTACGAGCACTTTGTTGCTGTGTTTTATTTATTTTTTTTTTTTGGGAGGGGGGGTTGGGGGAGGATGACAGGTTATTTTGTTTCTTTGTTTGGTTGGGTGTTTTTTTTTTTCTTGGTTGTTTATCTCCTGAATACTATATACCATATCCCCTTTTGTTCTATGGAAATAAAGAAATTAGATTACAGACATCAAAAATATTTCATCTCCTTTTAAATCCAAAATGTTGGCTTAGCTGCCTGTAATGATAAGTTGAAATCGAGTGTGGTTCAAAATGTCATACCGGTTACAGTCTGTTTGAAGTACAGTTGTATCTATACATGAAGTCATCACTACATGCCCTATAGGCTAAAAGAAAAAACAAATGTATCGTTGTGGGTGGCGGACTAAATCGCGCGTTATTATATAATTATTCAAAGCCTTTGTTGTGAGAGAGAATGCAATGTCTATTTTTATTTGCGCACTTCAGAAGCCTCTCCCATTTCAATTCAAAGAGAGGCAGTGATCCTTATATAGATCCGTACGAGTTGGGGCAGTGTCCTTTTTGAAGTGCTGTTGCAAAACTTCTCGGTCTGTTACCATGACTGTGCATTATAGAGACTGACTATAGATGTCTACTGGATGATGTTGTCTTTCATTGACCCAGAGAAGTTCGCATATAAGGTTGTCCATAAATGGCAAACAAGAATCACTTTGAGTCTGAAGCGTCCAGCGATAGCCCTCAGGCTGCACGTAAACAGGGCTTCCCCTATATTCTGCTGTAACCCACTCCCACACCACACAAACCCACAGCTAAAAAAAGGACATCAGTCTGCCATTCCTCCGTACTTTTAGTGGGTTAGACTTGCTGGGCTAAATCGATGGCTTCGATATTACAATATAAAAAGTAAGAAAGATATTAGATTTCTCAACGAATCTAAGTTTTCACAGGGAACTCTACCCAGGAAGATCGAGTCAGTTTCAGCACACGCAATAATAGGAAGAAGGAAGTAGGGAGACGAGCAATAGAACGGAGCGACAGTGTTTGAAAAGGGCGGGGAGTTATCTGGTCAATGAGCGTTTAATGACCGACAAACGACAGTATTGTACTGCTGGGAACCTGTAAAATCTGAGTTGAATGAAAGGAATGTCCAGCATTGCGCTTAGCCAAATCTGTAGATAGATAAAGTGAGTGTGCTGGTATAAAGGTACCCTTTAATAATGAACAATACTAGCAGCTTGGAGCTCGATTCTCTCACCAACCTTCCCACGAACCGCCAATGCCGCCACCACTATACCACCACCTCCCTCAATTAGGACAAAAGCCGTATGGGACATAATAGGCCCAGTGGTCTCACACCATACAGACATCCGATTAGAAAGAACATTGAAAAGCCTGCCATGTCATTATATGTGGAAAGCCTGGGAGCACAATGTGACCATTAGAAATAAAACTCAGTGACATGGCTGAGAATAAATCTACATGATCTAAAATTCAAGCACGCAAACTTGAGGGTACAACTGATCGGTCGTCGTCAGGGTTTCCAACTTCGCGAAGCATTAAAGTTAAACCCGGGACAGCAGGCATCTTTATTCTTTGTAAAAACAAAAACACAAACACAAACACTTATATATATTACAACAGCAACAAATAGTCAGTGAAGAAGTGTATGACATTATAGACTATCTGATATCATTACGTGCGTTTTCAGAAAGAGTTATAGGATATCGAACGAACAAATTTCGCAGGTTGAAAGACGTCACTCCATGTGCTTATGGTTAGATTTATAGCAAAACTTGAACACCTTCCATAGCATGTGTGAACAAATTGGATTTGTATTTTCACCACTCTGCTCCTGTCATTCCGCTGCTTGTATTAGAAATTATTCTTCTCCCTCTTCCTCCATCCCTCCACCCCTCTATCCCTCCCTCTCATTCTTTCAAAATGTGAATCCATCACTTTATTGAATCGGATTAAGGGTTCATGCAAACCTGTGCTTTGTTGCCATCTTAGAGCTTTCTGTTTTATTTTTTGTGTGTGTGTGTGATTTTGTGTGATTTTTACTGAAGAAAGTAGAACGGAGATGATGTAGATTAACGAGAAAGCGAAAATTCATCTTTCATGCGGTTTCTGTATCTATGACATTATGCCTAGTTCTTTCGATGACTGTACGTCTTGATAATATCATACATGCGTGCGTATTTTCGTTTGTGGTGTGTAATGCTATTTTCTAAAACTATGGACAATTTCGGAACGAGAAGGAGAAATGAAATCACTGGCGTTATCACCCCGTTAGAAAGAGAAAAGGAAAAAAAGGAAGAAAAGGTTAGCAACCTTTGTCTGGACAGCACAGCCAAGACCTAACCACTATCAGAAATCCGAGGAAATCAATATAATGGATTTGCATTGACGTGAAACAAGATTTTCAGTCACGTAGCGACAACAAAGCATTATATGCTTCATTGTTATGTTATGCATCCCCGTCCCCGTGGCGCGTGCCCCATTACGTAATATGGACCCTTCTGGATAGCTCAGCTATTGTGGGCGAAAGAAAAAAAAAGGTCGGCAAAAGACTGCGTGTCAACAGCGGCCCCTGGGCACTAAGGACCTGTCGTTACTATGGTGACGTTTAATTACTGGTCGTCGCGTGCCAGCTGTCTGGGATAAACAAGGATTACAAAGAGGGTGGGGCAGGCATTGTCCGACCAGTCCCTTCGACCCTCAAGATTGCAGTTTACATCTCTACCACAAGGGGTGTTAGCCAGGAGGTGGAAGCTCCATTCCCTGATGGTATACTCAATCTGCGAAATGCGTGCTATACACAGACAGTAGTCAGCTGGCAGCAACCTCTGAGTTTACAACTCTCAATCACACACAAGTAAAAAAACACCCACTTTATTCATACCTACCACGGTCTACGACATTGTAATAAAATATCAAGATGTGTCTCTTAGTTCACTAAAAATACAATTAAGATTCACAAATGGTTCACTTTTTTTTTCGTTGGTATATCGGGGCACTTACTGTAAACAATAGTTTGAATAGGCCTACATTACGTATCACACCGTATGCCCTACAAACAAAAAGAAAAAAACAAGATAAAACAAATAGCTACCACTTTACCTGGGGGAGGCTTATAGCAGAGTGTTTGAATCACTTTCTAATACCACCAAAAAGTGACTCACATTTCTTTTTTCATGTTTCTCCTCAATGATGCAGAATGATATTATGATCTACATAAAATGGCATAAGTCGAACATTACATTATCATGGATATTAATTTACTTTTTATCATCTTAATCAAAAAATACAATTGCAAAACAAAAGCTCCTCTCATACCGGGTAATTAGCAGGTGCCAGATAAAAATGTCAGAGGTAAAAATGTCAGAAGTAAAAATGTCAGAGGTAAAAATGTCACAGGTAAAAATGTCACAGGTAAAAATGACACAGGTAAAAATGTCACAGGTAAAAATGTCAGAAGTAAAAATGAGGTAAAAATGTCAGAGGTAAAACCTTTTTACTTCTGACATTTTTAACTGTGACATTTTTACCTCTGACATTTTTACTTCTGACATTTTTACCTCTGACATTTTTACCTCTGACATTTTTACCTCTAACATTATTACACCAAACCGATTAGTAGGCGGTACTTTTATAAATAGATATAAATAGTGACCCTCTATACTTTTGAACATAATTTGATGTATGAAAATTATTCGCTGAAGTTTAAAAAGGAGTCAATCCTTGTTAATTTCCGTGATTAAGTTTTGTTTAACTAACGAGTCAAATAAAAATCAGATGCAAAGCAGTGTTCGCGTTCATAAATAAAACGTTAACATTTCCTCACAAAACAAGTTTGATATCATCAAACTTTTTTTGTGAGGAAATTTTAACATAAGATATTTAGGAGACAAACCTTCGTAGAGAATCTTCCCACTTAATGCAATGTCAGATTATAAACTGAATGTGTTCGTTGAAATCGTAGAGTTTCAGATAACCTAGTAACTAGTCAATGAATCTTGCCAATTAATTTTAAGGCGTCTTTGTCACATGGCGCGCAAATGAGACTTAAAATTCCTTTTCCTACAGGAGAGACGTTTTCATTATTGATTGTCTGAAAAAAGGAGACATTTAAGACTACCATTTGAAACACGGTGTTGTAAAAGGATTTGCGAGAATCTGCTGGAGATCTTTGGCTTCGTTTCGTCACATGCACTTTCGAACAGAGAGAATGATATTCATATACTTTAACAAAATGATAGTTAATTTGTAATCATTTGCAATATGTTTTCATATAAAGGGACCTCTTCCATTGATTTTAATGGCTGCAGGACAACCACAAATTTGATTTCAGCTGTTCCTGGATTGCCTCTTGAGTTCTTAGTACTCTTATGATCTTTCACCAAAAACCTCCTGAATGCTTAAAATCCCGAACAAAGTAACTCCATTACATTGATTTTTGGCTGAAAATCAATTCTCAGAAACACCTTTACCTCAATTCTTCTGGCTACTCCTCACCGGTCGCTGGCAAATGCCTACATCAATCCGATATTTGTATTTGATGAATTATGACGTCATCACGGGCTTGCTAGTCTAGAAGGCTGCGTTCATGCGAAACTAGAATTGCGTTTCTAAACACGTTTAGTCGCTAAACGTGTTTAGTTGCGTTGCGTTCATGCGATTTTTCCATTTAAACGCGTTTCAAAACGCCGATCTGAAACGCGGAAAATAGGGCGTTTTGAATCATGATTCTGCCAGAATCACGATCGCAGAAACCGCATGAACGCAACCGTGATTTCAATCATGATTCTATGACGTCATTGTGCGTTGTGCGCATGCGTGTCTCGAGGGGTATCCCACAGCTTCTTGCTCTGTTGTGTACGTCTAATGAATCGTGTGTTTCGGTACCATACTTGCACTTATTTGTTTACATCAACGCCATACACCGATTCTATGCTAGTATCTAACGTTAGCTGTTTAATATAATAATACATGTAATTACTCTCCGATTGAGTTGATAAAAGTAATGGCTGCAGCGCTGTGTCTACCTAGGGAAACGATTGGAGAGACGAAGAATTAGGATTATTCCCTTCTGTGGGCAGAGCCTGAATGCCACACCTTAGTATTGGAAAGTATTCACTGAAATTAAAACGTAAAGGCCTATAATAACTGACTGATCAGTTGGCATAAGGAGGTCTGGCTCGAGTTGCAGAAACTGCGCAGTGCGCTGCGCAATGGCAAAGGATGAGCAGAGCCAGAATCAGCATTGCGAAAGCCCGCATGAACGCTCTTCCGCTGAGACCGTGATTTGAAACGCCGTTTTGAATCATGATTCATGTTTGTGATTCTGGCTACGAAATTCGCATGAACGCGGCCTTGTCTAAAAGGTAAATTTTGTCAAGTTATAGAAATTGGATTTGATATGCGTGGTTGACCTTATGTTGTCGATAAGCAGCAATGCGCTCAAATTTAGCAAACATGCACACGTATGCTTTCAAAACATATTCTCTCTCGCTGACACTCTCGAATGTTTAAGTATAATAGGCTTGCATTATAGACGTCGTGGACGACGAAGAATCACGAAGAGGAAAAGAACGAGATGGGAGAGGTATACTGGAGAAGGAGGAGGAGGAAAAGGAAGAGGAGGAGGGGAGAAAATTTGAGTTAAACTTGATCGTTGTATAGGGGAAATATTCATTATTAGAGAATGTACCAAGAGTCAAAAATATTCGATCCACGGTTTCCATGATTTCAAATTGTCACAAATCATGTCATACTTGACATGATTGTCATATAGAATGAAGACATACTATGATGTCTTCATTTTATATCATAGTGGTCTTCGCCCATTTTGTAGTCGGCATGAAGAGGCAAGAATTGAAGCGCAAAGGGCAAAACAGGATAGGTATTTTGCAAAAGTCTGGGAGTCAGACTAGGCGGACAAGTTTTTGCGCCAATCGAGGGGCCCCTGCGATTATGACGAAACGAAGTGGTTTGTTGAATTTGTGAGCAGGTCGTTGACGTATGATATGTTTGTTATTTTGACATGACGATCTTCTGGTGTGACGTGACGGTTTGCTAAGTTTCATAACAACAGGTGATTCCACGTGTGTTAGCAGATTGGTGTTTAACCCAATAGGAAGATCAATATTGGCGTGATTTTAAAGTTATATGTGTTTAATATCACCACCTGTTTTAAGGACCAAGTTGTAAGGACCTGCCATCAGGTTATACTCGATTAATATCATTCATATGCTGCAAAACAAACAAAGAAACAAACAAACGAACGAACAAACAAACAAACAAACAAATCACGCACTATTCATTTAATAATGTACTTAAATTAAAGTCATAATTTACCATTTGTAGATGAAACAAAAACCCAGCATTGGCGCTTTAAAATAGTTCTAAAATGTAATTTAGAGATAGAAACAATCACTGTAAAAATTTGAATCTGTATAATCGATGTTAAGTGTTGTTGAATACACACAATGTGAACAATAGTTAAAATAAAAATGTTTCCAGACTAAACCGTCTACAGTTACGCTTTATTGAGAAAAAAAACTGATATCTCCTTATATTTTAGGTTTTACTGCGAAAATTATATATGGTAGGATGTTTTGTGATACAACAGACCTCCACATATGCATCAAATATCTTGAACATTTTTGAAATCACTGCTCCCAAAGGTAAACTGGACCTTTAAAAGCATCCTTAAGTCCTTATCTCTTTCGATAGTACCTTGAAATATTCTGAACTTTTATTTATGTTTGTCTGGTGTTTGTCACCATGAACACAAAGGGTAATGACGTGATATAGCCATGCATTATCACTGCTATCATCAGCATTTTTGTAATATTCTCGTCATCATTGCTAAGACCATCATTACATATTTATCGAAATGATGATCTATGGTCATGATAGTGTTAATAGTACTATCAGTGATAATGATGTTGATTTATCAATTCATTCATACATTATGCCATTCATTTCCACAACTATAAATCAAAACAAATGTATATGTGAATTAAAGATAGAATCAAATTATAGACATTTAACTTTAAATACAAAATACATACAAGACAAATCTATCAAATTGTGGTAGGATAAGAGAAGGCTGTCAGGAAACCTATAAAAGATCTGTCCCACAAGAGTTAGAAATACATTGGATAAATACAGCCTGAAAAAAAAAAAAACAGAAGCTGCATAGATTTTACAAAAAAAAAAAAAAAACAAGTGTCGGGTGACATTTGTAACAGCGGATAGAGAATGAATACAGTTCGACAAAAGTGTGATAGAGAGGACTGGTGGCGGTAGAGACGGATTTAAAATTGGTAGTTCCTTTTACCATGTCAGGGTCTAACGGTAGTTTACTGTAGTGTATCTACTTCCTACATTCAAAGCTGTTCAAGAGGTGTAATTACACTGTATTTGGATCCAGGCTCACCACGTAGAGTCAAAACCAAGATATTTCCCGACGAATAATATATCCTATCTTCATTTATTTATTTTTTGGGGGATCCCCATGCTCTACAATGATGATGATGATAGGGATAAGGCCTTTGCTGCGTGCAAGAAATCGTCTATGATCTTCTCAGACTATAAAGGAATGTGGAAAAGGGATGTGGAAAAGGTCGTTCAACCTCGCCGAGCCTGGCATGCATAGCAAAGCGAGCAGAGAGCAGCAGACAGTCGCTCTGACCGCACATAACCCCCTAGCTAACCATCGCCCCGAAAGTTACTGCGAAGTGCATTACGCAGACCGCCACGAGCCGCGGTCCTGCGCCGGCCGAATTGGAACTCGGAAACGATAAACAGGAAATTGCATTGCAATGGTCGAAGGGGCCCAGACTTTACGAAGAAATGTGACAGAAAGTGTTCAGTATAGATTCAAGATAATATGTCACCCCGTGTCAAACAACTGTCATTCTAAACCAATACACAAACAATGGACCTCTCTCACTACTAAACAGTTGATCAAGTTTTTTTTTTCTCGCCTCGTTCCATTCATATCGACGTAAACTTTGCTTATAAAATGGTTGAACTAAATTATTGAATACAGTAATATCCCTATTTCTGGACCTATATTTGGGTTGTTAAATCGGTCATGGATAATTTCTTTCGTCAGAGGTTACATGTGAACACAAAATATGTTCGTCACCCATAGCATGTCATATGCATTTATTTTATTCAATATAAGTGAGGTATTGAATTTGGATGCTAAAAATGTGTTATGACACAACTTCACTATCTGCGAAATTTTGCCAGTTCTATATAATGACATCAGATTTTCATATCACACCAATAATTTTTAAATAGCAGGCCTAATTACACGCTACTGCATAATATGACGTGAAACATACTTTTACACCTCGCAATCAATTTGCAATTATGTTCGCTTATATGATTCAAGGAAATTGCATCACTAAATTTGAAGAAAAGGGAAAAATGTGGCCAAGACGACAAATTTTCAGTTGATTTGCCGGGTCATCGACCTTCGCTGGTTTTATCCGAGGCTTCACATTGCACACTAAAACATTGGATGAGGTTAAGAGATCGCCTTATAGGTTGCCGTACATTGTCTTTTCTCACAAACATTATTCTGTGTCGAGTGATAGCACATGTCACTCCTTGGTATTGTTCAGGCGGCAAAGTTGAAATGCGGAAACAAACAAAATGCTTGAATTGTCAGGATACAGTCTAGAGTTTTGATGTAATTTCCTATACCCTTCCGCGTCTCAGTGCTAATGACCATTTACTTACAATAAAGAGATGCGCACAATAACGCTGTTGTTTTATTATGTTTTACATTGTCTCTACTCCGTCTGTCTCTCTTTATCGTTTTCTATACATTCCTCTTGTCCTGTTTCTGTTTGTTTGTTTGTTTTTATTTCTGCATTCAATCAAATACAATTTGAATACAAACTTCAAAAAGTACAAAGATAAAGAATAAGAAGTGCAGTGAAATAAACGATAACAGTACATAAATAGATACACATAGGTGATTGCATTGAGCAATGTAGACACACAGAAACATAAAATAAGATATACAGTATTTTTCAGTAAACAACAGAGATTATTGAATGCAGGAGACCACCATCGTAAGCGATTAAGCTTGAAATGGATGGAGGCCTCATCTCTTTTCGCTCTTCTATTTTCTTCTTTTTACCATTCATTTTTCCATTTCATTTATTTCATCTCCTACAAAATATAATTGCAACTAATTAACAAATTGCCCTACATCGACGTTTATGGTGAATAAGCACTGAATTGATCATAGTTTTAGTGGGGCAATTTGTTAATCAGTTGTAATAAAAGAAAACTTGATATAAGAATTTCATTGATTTGAGAAAAAAAAGTAAATTAAAGCCTAACATTTGCTTACATGAACATGTACTTTTACGAAATCATTACAGTTTATGTCTTATAATAAGGGAAATATATTGTGAGGAAATAGATCATAATATTATTGTGACTGATTCACTCTATTACAGTAAAGTTGTTGGAAAATCCCTCTATATTTCGTATATTTGTATCATCATTTCTCAAATGACAAACATGTTTTAGGTGTTTTGAGGAAAATGTTATGAAATGCTTGTCTTCTTCTTCTTTTATGAGGTAATAAGGCATTATACAGATGGATGATCTGGTAGCAATTGGTGCGATATTTCGTATAGTTTTTGTTTCTGTTTAATTGTATTCTTATTCTTCATATACTCATAATCACTCCTGTCTTTCGTAATACCTTTTTATATATCCTATCTCTCTCTCTCTTTCTCTCTCCCTCTCTCTCTATGCCTCGATATATGATCTGGTTTTTTTTATCTTGTCAGATAATTCCCATATGTTCCCATACCCTCACCACACTCCCACTGACACAAAAAAAAAACCCAGATAACAAAAAAGAGACAGAAAAATGAAAATTAGATACACACAATTAATGCATACAATGATGAGTGAAATGAGTAAATGAATGCGACCTATATTGACAAGGAGCTCGGAGTGTCATGGTCTATTCTGAAGTGAATACCCCCCCCCCCTCCTCCAAAAACAAAAACAAAAACAAAAACAAAACAAAACAAAACAAAACAAAAACAAAACCAAAAAAACATCGAAAACATCGAAACATCATGCAGTCTCCTTCAGCGGTGTAAGATTGAAGTTTGCGCAGCCAAAAAGGATATCTCAGGAGTTTCCGTGGAGATAAGTGTGGTGGAAATCTGGCGCGTCTCTCATGAAGCTTCGTCCGTGTCGTCTGCTCGTTTTAAGTCCATGGAGGTCCGCAGTTGGCAGACATGATAGTGACCCAGATGCCGGTCTATATTAAAGAATGTCTCATTTGTCATTCACGATTGAGAAATTTGCTTGGTTATGGTTCACTCTGTGACATATACACATCGTATGTCATTCCCCCACACTATTAAAGATCCTTGTGGGTACCATAAATAACAACACGAAGTTTATTATAAAGTTTCAGGAAGTATATTTTGCGTATCCATATTGCATAACAATGTGGTAACGATGTAGTTTGAAGTGAATATCGATATGCCATAATAATATTAATAATTATCATAATCCCCCGTTGACTGAGGCCGCTGCGCAATTGTTTCTCACCTCCGACACTTTCAAGCAGGATTGTTGCTATAGGTGCACGTGTAATCCGTCGTTCTCACTAACCACAGGAAAAACTTGGCATAAGATCACTCCCAAAGATCCCCGTGGACAACGACTTTCACTCGGCCTGGTGAAACATGTAAACAGGATGAGCCAGACCAAATCCGTGACATGCATATTACTAGATACCAGTTCTGCTTGTCAGCCAACTCCCCGTTTTACATGTTTTAGCGCTTCAGAACTGTTTACAAGAGGGAAGGCTGTGCCCTGGCTGTTTTCTTCAGATAACGACCCTCGCTAGTATAGAGAGATGGTGTTTTCAAAGTCCACGTTTGTTTTCGTTTTAAAAGACATCTTCTCAGTCAGTCTGAATCTGTACGCCAAAAAACGCGATTAATGATTTGTTTCACAGCAGTTTTCTGAATCTGTTAAGTCAATATGCATTAACAAATTTAGTATTCTTATGAATATTATTATTTTCCCATTATATCTGGCTTTTAGCCCACAAAATGTTCGATCTATACGCCCAGACTATCATTTCCTGGTCGGTCCGGCTCGGTACGTTTAAAAGGTTTCTCTCGGTGTAGGTCCAAGAATTAGTCACTGTGGGCCTTGTGCTAGGTGACATACCTTCTTCTCTATTCTTCTTCTTCTTCTTCTTCTTCTTCTTCTTCTTCTTCTTCTTCTTCTTCTTCTTCTTCTTTTTGCGATATTCCTTCAAGGCTTCTATAAAAACGAGCTAGCCGTAAAGACGTATATCACAGTAATTAAGGGTAAGTATTTAAAGGACAAGTTGACCTTCATGAACATGTGGCTTGAACGAATGCAGCAATATTGGTAGAACACATAGGTGAAAGCTTGAGGAAAATCGGACAATCCGTTCAAAAGTTATGAATTTTGAAGCTTCAGTTCCGCGATCGCTGGATGTGAAGACTACTACAGCTTGTGATATGTCATTGATGTGTTCAACGATATACAGAAAATATAAAGAAAATTCAACATATTTTCACTTTTCTCGCATGATAGAAGAGTACATGACTTGCCTCTTTCAGAAGGCAGGGGGAATAATATTACCCTTAGCATAGGCCAGTTACAAGTTGAGGGAATGTGTACTTTTTTTTTAAAATGAAGTTTTGTGAAATTCTCTTTATATTTTCCTTATATCGTTCTACGCATGTGACATCATCAACTGTCCTGTAGTAGTCTCTCTCATCCAGCATTGACTGCACAGAAACTTTAACGATTCATAACTTTTGAACGGATTGTCCAATTTTCTGGTGAACTCTCACTGATGTGTTCACACTTATATTGCTGCATTATCTCAATCCACATGTATATGAAGGTGAAGTTGTCCTTTAAGACTAACGCCAAACCTCATTTCAGCCGGTTAATAATATGCATGGGTGCATGGTTATGGAAATCACTCCAAATATTATAACAGTGCACATATGGGATGGCAGTCACTTTACGCCCTAATAGGCCTATACTCGGTATTTGTAAATAGATACGTTCTCTTGCCTGTATGTTTGTTCCTCCTAGGAGGAATACAACTCAAGGAAAACCGAGCTGCATTATGATTTCCCCATCGATACTACCAGGAAATTATACGGTGTTTTCCCTTCTGTGTGTCCCAGCCTGTGTGTGTGGCTATATAAGGCTGGCCTCATTGAAGCCATTCAAATCAAAGCAATGCAGTAACACAATTAAAGGGATGGTATAGTATTGGTGGAGATGAGGATTGGGCTTTTAACTTTTTTTTCGAGATACTAAGAAACTGCTTATGAAATAATACAGAGCATACCATTCTAAGAGAATTCAAAGTCTATTGAATGAAAATCGGTTTTGGAATGGCCGAGACATCCAAAAACGAAGTCAAACACAGCGATCCTAACCCTCTTTTTGGATATCTCAGCCATTTCAAAAACCAATTTTCATCAAATAAACATTGAATCCTTCTTGGAATCACATGCTCTTCATATTTCATAAGAGGTTTCTCATTATCTCACACACAAAAAAAAAATGTTAGAAACTTGAAGTTAGGTCTCAACAAAAACTATACGATTCCTTTAAATCATGGAGCTGTACAAGCACGACAAGTAGCTTCAAGATTGTGATGATAGCCACATCGACCTCTATGACTTTACGCTTGTTCGTGTGATCTTCCACGTGCAGGTCAATTTGTGTTGCTTTCTATGAAGCGAGATATAGGAAATATAATGGGAAAGATATATGAGTAACTTATAATCCAAAACAAACTCATTAGTATAAGCCTGCAAATGTTGTGCGATCGAAAAACTTTATGCGAAATCTACTGTTAGAAATATGAGTTCATTTACAGATGAAAAACTGTCATAATTATTTTCGACTTCTCTTCCTCCCTATCTCCCCATCTCTCTCTCTCTCTCTCTCTCTTTCTCTCTCAATGTCCGTCTCCCCGTTTATCTGTCTCTTTTTCTTTCCATCTCTCTCTATCTTTGTCTCTCAGATATTCAACTATCATCTCTCTGATATTCAACTCTCAAAAGTCCTAGGTAAATTATAATCTGGTTGATTTGCGGTGTAAATTAATGGTTTCAAGCTGTGCATATACTGATAACTTACCTTGGGAGTGAGTGCATCACATTCTGCTCAAAACAATATGTTGTTTTTTGATACTCAAAGCAAGAAATAGAAATATGAGAGTAAGAGAACTACATGAGATTATGACTAACTATAGAAAACA
Organism: Diadema antillarum; assembly: GCF_040938485.1. Classification (NCBI taxonomy): domain Eukaryota; kingdom Metazoa; phylum Echinodermata; class Echinoidea; order Diadematoida; family Diadematidae; genus Diadema; species Diadema antillarum. Next base: position 479,914 of record NW_027270986.1, read on the forward strand.
GAGAATCTGATTTTATACCAAGTAATCATTGTGACGACACAGTTATGAATCTAGTCATTCCAACTCGCTGATGTTGCAAAATAGTTTCACTTTTCAAAACAACGGCTGCTATGGAATTCACTCAACTGAATAATCAAAGAAGAAAACAAAAACCAGTACGTCATGTTGTACTTTCAAAAAAACAAAAACGATCCCTCCTACACTAGTGATTACGCCCTCGATTTTACATCGGAGGGGGGGGGGGAGGGGTGATGGGAGGTAGACAAAAGATGTTTCGATCACTAGTAATAAGTAGTATTGGTGTAATGTAAACTCGACACACAAACAATCTCAAGTTATGATGTTGTGTGTACGGAACGTTAGTTTCGCTTTGCGATGGCGAATTTCACAAGTGTCCTCCGTCGAGCATGAATTTCCTTGTTGTGCGTAGGCGTTGGGAGCGAATTACTGAGTAGTACAATTACACTATAGATACGACCATCCAAACAACATTATCATAAGGCTCATGAATGTGTGATCTTTCAGTTTGATCGCTGCAAAGTGGATCACAAATCTAATGAGAGAGAGAGGGAGAGAGAGGGAGTTGAAGGGAGAAATTACATATAAGGGCCTATCACTCGCATTTGCTGTAATAGTATCAGGGGATTCACTGAGAAGAGTAAGTAGACCTACTTCGAGCACCGACGCGTCGGTGCAAAATTTCCATATATTTCATTATATCAAGGAGTTCATTACCCTGGTAAAGTGCGATTTATTCCAGAACATGTTCAAGTTGGCTTCATCAAATAGAATGAAATCAACCAGAATTGCAGTACTATATGTTTCACCGAAATCGGACCTACAGTGAAATTTATAGAAGCGTAAAGTTTCACATGCATGTTTACAAGAATGACTGACATAAGAAGCAATAACATGCAAGTAAGATAAGGTGACGACGTTTTATATTATATGATATCACAATTTGTTGGGGCATTTTGCGTGAAATCAAAAATAAACGCGTGTATCCCCCGTAACTAAATTTTATGTGCAGCAATAATCACTTTTATGGGGCAACATTTTCCGTACAACCTGTTGCACAGTGTATACATGTAGTTGGAGCTCAAACGCATATTACGCAGGGATGAATGACACTGTAACACATTAGCCCACACCCATGAAAGCGGTTTACCAACATGATTCAAATCTTATGAATGGTTACATAACAAAATTTGTTCTTAAACACCAGAAAGCCTTTCTCCCCAGAGCAATACCGTAGGCCTACATCATGGAAACCTATGATTCCAAACAAGAACGGTGTAGGCATATTCAATGGACACATTAACCCTTTCTGTGCCAGGGACTTTGGGACAGCATGCACAGCACTGTGGAGTTTTCTGTGCCAATCGACATTCAAGGCACTTTAAAAAAGTTAAACCATCTACTATACCACCTCCCTGATCCACGAGCTGAATGTTTCTTTAGCTAATTAACAAAGAATGAAATATGATAAAACAAGAAACAAACCCGATACTGTAACAACAGTCCTTGTAAACTGACCTGTTAAAACAGCGTTGTAGTACATTCAGCAAACAAACAAATAAATCATAACAAGCACTCATCTGTCGATCTTCTCCCCCGCCCCCTTCCCAAGGTGACTAAATATTCAGAATAAAATGTTGCCTGAAGAGTTAGACGGAACCAGTTCAAGACATTTCGGGATTTCGGGAATTAACCTTATCTGTGTCAATGAGTCGAATATCTACAAATTTTGGATATACCTGCATATATACACCTGTGGCTGTCTATGTCGACAGGATATTTATGTCAATGTGGCAAACAGGGGGTTAAAGGGACTGTACAGTACTGATTGAGGTGAGGATTCATGTTTGAACATTCCTAAGTGAGATAATGAGAAACCTCTTAGGAAATATGAAAGGGTATGTGATTTTAAGAAGGATTCAACGTTTATTTGATGAAAATTGGTTTTCAAATGGCTGAGATATATAGAAAAAGTGATAATAATAAAAGGCGACAGGCCACGCCTTTTATTAGTATCTCTTTGTTTCACCTTGTTTTTTAATATCTCAGCCATTTCAAAACCGATTTTCATCAAATAAACGTTTGATACCTTTTAGAATTGCATGCTCTTTGACATCTCATAGAGTGGTTTCTGAATATCTCGCAAAACGTTTAAAGCTAAATCCTCACCTCAACCAGAACTGTAAAAAGCCTTTAAACAACTAGTCTCAGTCTAAGCTTTTTCACTTGGACACAAAATTATTTTAGGGACTCATTGTGTTGGCTCCAAACCAGGGAGGTGAGAGCAGTCTCATCTCCCTGGCTCCACCGAGTTAAACACCAATCAAAGTCAGTCTTCTGGTCTTTTAACCTATACATCAGGGATTTTCTGTTAACAGGTATTATGCAAGTTGTGCAAATCCTGGTATGGGGATATTCTAGATCCTTTAAGTGAAAGATTATGATCTGCATTCCTCATGCGCGTGTCTTCAAGACTCTCGGATTTGAGTAGTTGCAAAATAGTGAAACTGAACACTGCATTCAAAACGCCGTGTCATATCTCTGTTGTCCTTATATGCGTTGGCTCCGCTCAAGAGCTCAATGACAACAATGTTTACAATGACATGGTTTACTCGTCTATCATGATATTGCGATGGATGGGTGGTTAAGTACTAAGTATTGTTATTGTATATACGCTATGATGAAGTTAAACTCCTACGAGAAAATTGAAACCTATACCACAGTTCTTGAAGGTGTTCATAATATCAAGCCCGCCCTTATCCTCCCTTTCACAAGAGCGCGCACGCAATATACGAAAACAACATATTGGGGCAATGAGAGCAATAATATAAATAGACAAGACCGTCAAACTAAAGTCAAGTTTAGACTGTTGAGACGAAAACCTTTATGTCAGCTAAGATCGTTCTCGACCGTTGTGTCTTATCCTAGTTAAAAGTTGTGGATCTGAAGGTGCGACTGTCCTCCTCTTGTGTTCCATAACGTGATATACAACCCCCCCCCTTACACGATTGAAAGGTTTGTTTTCAGTGCACATCAAAGTGTTTTCTCATATATTACATCATCTCTTATTATTTAATCTAGTCTCGTTAACAGACTTTTGTACTTATTTTGAACAACAACGGAACTACTCAAAATCAATATCGTGTCATGACTTTTTTTCAGTTTTCAGTACAGTTTCTCCACTTGTACTAATGAAATCAATATGACAAGATCGACAGTTTTCACATCGAAATGTGAACAAGAGTACGCAAATAGATAATTACGTGTATAGTTATACGTACGTACATTTCATCGTAACTCAAGGTCTTCCTCTATACAGGTGGAAGGAGACATATCGTTAAGTAATTCGCTTGACTTGGATATTATGACTTGGACAAACATGCAGATAAATCAGGTGAACTTTCGAGTATTTTCAATATCACTTGGCCGAGGAGGACAACACAAGACGGGATATACCAAGACATAAACGAAACTGAAGGACTAAGAAGTGAATACTTCAAGTGAAAAAAGTTGAGAGAAGGGAAGAGAAAGTACAGTATTTAGGAGTTCGGAGCTATATACATGAAAAATATAACAAACTTAATACATAAGAATCTTTGTTTAATCATATTTGAAGTAATCTAAAATCATGAGTCACGGTGGATTGAGCTAATTATTATTATAGGATCATCATGCATGGAAACTAATTGCTTGTGGTTGCTTGTTACACTACCAGTCTTGTCTGAATACGCCCCTCGTGATTATTACACGTAGTTTTGATGGCAGATAGTTTTGAACAAAACAAACACAATAAAATGATTTCCCTGGATGTATATTTGGGCTTTCACGATCGAAATTTATGCTTTGACATGACTTTCCACATCACACTACAATGTCACGTGTTCTACATCTGTGGCCTGGTATTCATATAACGCACCGTATTAGTCACATGAGTTGACTACAGTAAGTTATTCGATCATGTGACAACAAAGAATACTAACAACTCTCCATTAACTCAGACGACGGGGCAATGTTACAGCATATTATTCCTCGTGAGGCTTGCGCGAGGAAATTTTGGTACTTCTTGGCGCCATGACGCAATGAGTCACGTGGTATTTAAATGACAAGTGTCATTTCAGAGATGGATATCCCCATTTGCTAAACGATGTTTAATGGAGTGCCTTTAAAGAGAGAGAGAGATTGCGGAAGTTTATAGGGCTTGATGTCCTCGCTCGTGGCGAGATGGGGAAACAGGTGGACACTTCTGATTCCATGACCACTTTGTGTGCGTGTATGTGTGTGTGTGTGTGTGTGTGTGTGTGTGTGTGTGTGTGTGTGTGTGTGTGTGCGTCGTGTATGTGTGTGTGTGTGTGCTTTTTCATAGTTTGTCTAGTGTGTAAAACCATTCGTACAGAGATTCAATTCAATTCACTACATGGTGAGTAAAAAGAAATTCAAATAACATTGCAAAAATTTGCAACTTTCATACGTAAGAATGTAATATACATAATATATATATATATATATATATATATATATATATATATATATATATATATATAATGTAATATAATATAATATGATATACATGTATAATAGTATATATGCAAATGTCATATAAGCAAATGCCATTTGTATTGTATATTTTTGTCGGAAATGAAATAAAATGAAATGAAGTTAAAAGTGGAGGAATCCCTGCAAGATACGTTAAATAACAATCGTTAAAACACACACACACACACATAATAAAAAATTACAGAATACAATGGACAATGCAGATAACGATACATATAAACAAGTGGAGAGACAACATATCTTTCACCCCTTCATGATTGTGTGTGTCAAGCAAAGTTACTGATTCAAAAGAAACTGTTCCTTTTAAAAGACAAAAGACAAGCGGTACATTAAACAATATCTCGTATGACATTCCATAAAAGGAGACCAGTATATCTTATAGTACGTCTTAAAACAATGTATTTGTAAAATTGAATATATAACTCTTATCACCTTGTCGAGTCTTATGCACTTCTAGTATTGTTTTCAATGAACAATGTACAGAAAGTTTGGCAAGACATTATTAATATTATGAAAATGTATAACTGCAGGTAACGTTACTTTCATACACTGTATGATAGTAATTTTAGTTAGTTTGTTTATTTTAACAAGAGATCTGTGTGAGTTTGGAGCTGTGAGTTGTGTATTTTTTTTTGTAAAATTTAGATATATTAAATACGGTTTAAAAGAGATTTAGCAATTCCCCCAGATGATTTTGCAATATATGAAATTGGGCAAAATCATGATGAAATATAAACTTAAGAGGACATAAGAACATACTATTGAATTTATCCTATATTTATTGCTCCAATCACCCTTCGTACTTTAAAACATACTTCTTCCACATGATTTTTGGTCATCAACTATCACTCCCCAAACAATTTGTCGTATGTATATTGGAAGGTTTATACCTGTAAGACAAATGCTAATATTGCTGACATCTGTATTATAGTATTTCTTATTTTAAAAATCATACATGATGTCTTTTCAATATTGAGCTTCAGTTTGGTTGCTGAAAACCGATCTGAAATCTGGCTAATTCATTATTCAATATTGCAAATGTGCTGGTGGTACACCATTGCCAGAATTGCTGTTATCTGCGTATAAAATGGAATGTAATAGCACTCGAATACTGAAGATCGTTTGTGTACAATATGAAATGTAAAGGATTATACCTTCTTGCTTCCTACAACCTTTATATCTCATACGTTATACATAATATAGTGTTATTTTCCACGACAGCTGCGTAGACACGTAGCCGCGTGAGTATGAACTACATGCATATTGTGGTTTTTCTTGCCCATCCCTACAACCTTCCCTATAATATTTGTTCGTCATGTATATTTTTCAATGAAAGTCATGTGTGTTACGATCCAGATGGCAGTGAGAAATTGCTATTCCTGTCTGTCGTGGTTGATTGTGTTTTTCTCCCCGCCAGATGACTACTGTTGGGGGAAAAAATAACAGCGACAGCACCAAAACAACAAACAGGAGTCATGAGAGTTACGTGCAGAACTTATTCAGAAAGTGTGTTCTCTTTGACAACATGACTCATTGTCTTTCCAATGACTGTATAGGCCTACTAGTACTGCGTGCGTGATTACTGAACACCCACGCCTCCATCCCTTTCTCACCCTTTCTTCCTCTCTCTCTCTATCTCTTTCTCTCTCTTTCTCTCTCTCTCCCCTCTAATATTTCCCTTTGTCCTCTTTCATATATGTTTTCATCTTATATTAGCGATATTTAGATCTGCGACGCGAACGTTAAGACGACGCTATTTAGGCTATAAATGGTGTTCTGCACATGCGCGAGACAACAGTTTTCATTGTCCAACCCGGGAGGCTGCGTCGCCTTAGCGTTTGCGTCGCAGATCTAAAGCTCGCTAACAACACGCTTGCACGTCCACACAGTTTTCTTGTTTGCTATGTTCTTTTTTGTTCTGTTTTGAATCGTTTTGTTTTTAAAAAAGCACAGACACACAATCATTTTCATTACAAGGTTAGTATGTATGATCGTCGCTGACCCAGTTGCCACTATAGACTTCTCAACCGCAAATTCGTTCAAATCTAACCAGAAATACCGGTAATATAGGCGTCGTCACTAAAGGCGTAATCAGTCATCCAAAAGTAGAATTTCTTCTTTCTCTTTCCATCCCTCTCCAGCTCTCCATCGAATTCTCTTTATATCCTTCTGTATCTTTCTCTTTTTTCTGTTCGAAAATAAAACTCATCTTCAAGCGAGCCTCACAACCGAATTAACTCTTCATAGCATGCCGTGGACATCAGGACATAAGGGATTTACACCATTATCTGAAGTCCTTCCCCTGACTTATCTCTGCTAACGAAGTCACTCAATGCCGAATGGGTACATATACAGATTCAGGACATAATGAGGGCTGGATTCTGCAATACGCAGGCACCGAATGTAAAAACTAAAGTATGGATTTGTAACTTTATGTAGTGTATTTCACTATGTTTATGTTTTATTCGTAAAGAATTATAATGAATTATTCAAGACATAATCCCAGATATTTGGGGTGACGACATTGTTATCAAAATCAGTAAGTTATTATCAGTATGCCGATCATGTAACGCTAAAGGGAATTTTTGGAGCGATTGTTGGGGGTGAAATGGAACCTATTGCCCAGACGGTTCCTAAATTTGAAATGATACAGCGTAAAATCATGTTGCGAAGGAAAACTCGGCTGAAGTTTATAAGGCTATAGTACTGTTGTTCACTAAGGTGTATCGCATTTTGATTTCTGTCTCCCCTACGTTTGAAGTGGTCTTCTCAGGTCTCCTGGGCCCTGTTTTATCAAAAGATATAATCGAATTTAAATTTCCTTAAAACCTGGCTGCCATAGACTGATGATAGAAATCAACTTCATAATCAATTTTAACTCTTCATAAAACAGTGCCCTGTCCTCTAAAACAACAACTTAAACATTCAACAGAAAAAACATAATTTTTCAAAATCTCGTTTCACAGTCCCCCCCCCCCCCCCCAATTACTTTTGTGACTTTGGAGAAGATGACCATTCTGTCTTATGCTCAATACTCATGCCTGGCTCAACAGATCATTTTCATTTCCACAAAGAAAGTAGTTAATAAGTGTTGAAATACCCCTGGTAAATTAGTTTGCTCGATATATATATATATATATATATATATATATATATATATATATATATATATATATTTTAGGGGATTGAAAAGTTACCTCATTTTGATTAGGGAAAAGTTGTTTTTTTTTTCGTTGTTGTTGCTGTCGTTGTTGTTGTTGTTGTTGTTGTATCAGGCTAGAATGGTCAAAATGTTCGTGGTATATTGCGCGGTGTTTTCTGGACCTGTCTCAAACTGCGTGCTTCTGCTATGATGACAGTGGGAAATTTTTAAATCTCATAAAACGCGAATTTACGTCTATACTGATCGTGAGTAAACGAGGACAAATGTACACACACATACACACACACACACACACACACACACACACACACACACACACACACACACATTCACACAAATATGAAGGGAAGTTGGAATGTGTCTTTCTATGACCTTGTATGCTCCACCCGTAATGTTGTTGGCGTCTGTTGATTATCAGGTGCTATATGAAGCGACAATGACCTAAAAATATTTTGTACTAATTAATAACAGCGACTCTGCCAAGTCTGGTGTTCAAGAACGGCGCACACAGTTATTATACGGGTACAGAACACTGACTCAGTGGTACAGAGTGCAATGTGCCCATCCCGACGAACGCGCTAGTGTTATAGGTCACGGAAAGACCAGGACACAGTTTACTATTATAACGATTAGTCTCTGGTTCGTCCTGCCCTGGGAAAACTTCAGCCAATGTACCAGTGTATAATCACTCGGCATCCATGGCGGGTTGTCTTAGATCCGGGTTTGAAACGTTACACTGATGTTTAATGGTTCCTTTGAAATTTGCTTTATATTAGGCAACTCCGCTTTTAGTTTGTTAGGCCCCTACTTCTATTGGCATCGCGGGTCCTTGCAAGAAGGCGGCATCTTCTCATTGACTCAAAGAGAAGATGTCCTTGTATTATCCGTGGGCGAGGCAGCTTTTGTTTCTTTGTCCACAATAACGAGTCCGGCGTGGCAAAAGAAACGCGGGATGTGTCCGTAAAGTGCGAATGAACACAGCTCTCTATTCTTTTCCGTGTTCAAACATTTTCTTGCATTTGCTTAAATACCTGGACAACAAAGCGGGATTAGACCAATGCAGTGTTGATCGTTCTATATAATCATGATCAAATTCAATGAATTTTCATCGTGAGAACCAACACGGGCGAATGTTCTCACACCAGCACGGTACGTTACCCTTGGAAATTCCACTATATTGGTGGGAACACTAACACAGACCTTTGAAAATGTATATAAGCTAGACTCAACTCAACAATAATGAACGTGTCTAACAGCATGTTGTCAGATTATCATTTTCGTTAGAACTCACCCCCTGATAAGCTTTATTGCGAACAATTATATTAATGTAAAGTGGTAGAGTACTAGGATTTGAGAGTAAAATAACCAGGCGTAGACCGGGTAAGACTGCCTCAAACTGGGGATGCTTTCCAAGAAAGTAGAGGATATGTGCACATGCACGGATTTGATAAAGAGGTTTCGATCAGCACAGCGAGTAACCAAGTAGCCTCGTTTGATTCGTGTCCCCCTCCCCTGCCTCTTGAAATCATCTCATAAATCATTAGTGGTTTATATCAAATAAGAAGACAGAAATCCTATAAATAGATGGTACCTGCTGAAACGGAGGGTATATTAATTGATCAATGGTGATGATAGTTTATGCGGCATGAATACCACAGGTTCTCGTTGAGTGTCCTCTATACGCAAGATGGTGTTAAACGATTTCTTGGCGACTTTCTTATGCTCTTAAAACTCCCGTCCGCTGGGTAATTCCAACGTCCTTGCCATCCTGGGGAAAATTGTTCTAACTGTGAATTGGAGGACGGAGCTCCACAAATTTCCCAATTAGTATTTCCAATCCTGCGCATTGTTCAAATTCACATTTTGAACTCCTTGTAACGTTCTCGGAGGAGTGATAGTAGAGAGGCGCAGAGCAGGCTCTATATACAATGAATGCTTTCACTTTTCGTTATAATTCAATTCAACATCATGTTCACGTTAGCGTAAAGAAATAGAATTAAAAGCGATCACACTGAATGACAGAGATTTCTTTAAAATCCGATCTGAAATTTGAAAAAAAAAATCAATATAATGGGATTTAAGTATCACCCTTTTTTCAAGCATTGCACCATGTTTTCATTGAGAAATATGAAAATAATTTAAATGAAATAAATTGTAAAAAAATCAATATAATGGGATTCAAGTATCACCTTTTTTCAAGCATTACAATAATATGTTTTCATTGCGAAATATGAAAATAACTGAAATGAAATAAAATTACGGTACTGTTCGTATGATTTCACTGTTGTCGGAATGTCATTACTGTCAACTTGAGCTAGTGGTCGAAATTGCACTGGAACTCTTTTATTACCACGGAAAGCCTTTTCGAATATACACATTACATGACATATTGATGACTGTGATTGGCATAAAAGAGGCACGCGAAATCGCTGGTGGCATAATTCATTACTGCCTTTATTTATGTCACGCTCAAAGTGGGCAATGGTAGTTTTGATTTTGTGTATCTGGGTGTTTAAAGGGATGTTTTATTTACGACGTTCGCATTCTGAAACAACGATACTGAAAGACTAAGTTACCTTGCAATGGTTTCATTCTTTGCACGAAAATTTAATTATTTCGGTGGTTTTGAACATTTTTTCAAACTTCTTTCAAACTGCGGAAAATAACAAAAGAGGAATGGAAATATTTTTTCGTTTACCTTTGCCAGATATGTTTTGCCTTGTGTAAATACATTCAGTAATTTGTAATTAATACCCGATACTGTGTGCGTGTGTGTAAGGGATAATCTTTGTAGATCAAGGTTAAAAATTTATTCATATTGATTATTGTTATTTTATTCGATACTTGGCGAGATATGCATCAAATTTATTGGTGAAGTGAAATCAGTCATTTACCATTATTCGTCACCATGTTTTAGCCATGTTTACTGTCAAGAATGGTTTTTTTTCCAGTGGTCAATCTCAGTTATCCTTGAAGGTCTTATATACACAACACAACACACATGACACAACACGGCACAAAACATATAAGTAAAAATACTGAAAATAGAATAACATATTATCTACCACAGCATGATATCATGCCATGATATCACGCACAATTTCAACTGTTAAACAAAGGCAGAATAATTTAAAACATACATTTTTCTAATGTAGTTTCATGTTGGTATCGTGAACTTTATTTCATTCCATTATTTTGTAATGTCATTATTCTATTCATTTATTGATTCCTATTTTCTTTATTCATTGTCTTATTTTGTTTTTGTGGTCTCCTCAACGGTCAAGAGATAAGTTACTACAACCCTGACCCATTACACTAGGCCAATAATCTTGGCACGTCGAGAAAATACAATGCACAATGTTTCCATCATCAGATAAGAGTATACGATTGAAGACATTGAGATGATTAAGATGAAAAACGAAGACATTTTAATCGTGTGCGACAGGATAAAACGTTCTTTTCATAAATCACAACAGAACTATCTGCGAGAGAAATCAAGAGAGGGGACCTTGTTTCGTCCCTATCTCACACCACACTCGGGGCACGGTAAAGGGGGTTGCTGGTTTTTAGAGTCACGTGCTCTTTTACTTCTTCTGCGCCGGTTTCTTTTTTTTTTAATCGTTGTTGTTTTTGTTTCCCCTCGTGGAACTAACTCTCAAATTCATATTCGTGTAGACACTGAACATATGTTGTTAAATATCTGGCTGTTACCATGACAATGTCACCTCCTTTTATCAGCTTCGGTAAGTCCTGCGGCTTTCGGGCGGAGAGTGCGTAGTCTAGATCGCATGCCCGATTTTGGTGGTGTTTGTTTTTGCAGTGCTTTTAAGCGGGGACTGTACAGTTCTGGTTGAAGTGAGGATTCAAGTTTATAACATTTTGGGGTGAGATAATGAGAAACCTCTGATGAAATATGAAAGAGCATGTAATTTCAAGAAGGATTCAACGTTTATTTGATGAAAATTGGCCTTGAAATGGCTGAGATATGAAAAAAGAGCGATCCAAGTAAACTTGACAGGCCACGACTTTTATTAGGATCTCTTTGTTTTTCCTTGTTTTTAGATATCTCAGTCATTTCAAAGCCAATTTTCATTAAATGAACTCTTGATTCCCCTCAGAATCGTATGCTTGTTTACATTTCATAGAGTGGTTTCTAAACATCTCGCAAAACGTTACAAGCTGAATCCTCACCTCAACACATGTACAGTAATTATGTCACAAATGTATGTGTAATCAAAATTGTTGAAATTTTAGAAACTAGCACGAGTATCATATTTGTATATGATGTTTGATTATATTGATTATAAAAATGTAAATGATGCCATACGGAGAATAATCAAATCAAATCAAATCAAATCAAATCAAATCAAACCAGAACTGTACAGTTTTAAACGTTGAAAACTTATCAGAAATGCCACACACAACTTTAAAAGAATGTCGGACCAATTCATCCAGACTTTTTTATTCTAAAGCAGAAGAAAAATCAGAAGCGAGGTCTTTGTTCACTCGCGTAAATGTTTTCAGCGGTATATTCAAGAATATCAGGGTATACAGCAGTTTTCTTGAATCCTTGAATAACGTGAGTAATCATGCTGTCCCCATTTTTCGCACTCATGTGGAATGTTGGTTACAAAGAAGAGGTGGGGGAAGATATCAGAATAAAACCACAAAGGGAGGCATAACTTGTGGGATAAGTTAGTATTTATGGCTGGTATAGTGTATGTCTTATCATGTGCAATGTTAGACAACTAAAAACCCCCAGTGATGCAGTGAAATACCTTTATTGCTAAATGTTTGCCGAAGGTGATGAAACATTAAATGTGTTTTACCAAAACTCCCAAGCACTCATTACTGATACCGGCACATAACATACATGTAGTCTGTAAGCCTGACATAGACTACTGATCCTCGCCGCAGGCTGTTTATGTCGCACATACAGAGATCACACTAATACAGCATACGTGCGGCTTACTCATGCACAGGTTACCATGCCAACGTCGGAGTCACACTGGCGGGTATGAAACTCCAGACTATTCTCGGCTCGCAACAGAAGGGGAAAACCCTGGAACATATCGCCTTGGAAGCTTGTCAAGTTCACCCGAAATCTCCCCGGAGCGGACTCTGGACCGACTACTAAGTGTCTGCTCGCTGAGCGCCCACGAGCCTCTTGTGAATCACGTTATTTACGTATAGCCTTCCCAGAATCAAGACTCCAGTTTTGCCGAATTCTTTTTTTTTTTACCGCTCCCTTTAAAGTGCCCTTTCTTCACACAATCAATCATGTAAGCTTACATCTCTTTTGCTATGTATTAAAGGCCTATTTAGTTACTATTGGATCACTACGTAACCAAATATGACTCTCTTGCTCTGAGGAAAATGCAACACACTTCTCGACATGCGTGAAACTTTCCATCGCTCGCCTCTTCGGCAGTAAATATTGCGCCAGAAGAAAATTAATACATATATGCCTTTCTCTCCCAATGCGGATATTGGGTAGATCATTATACATGTAAATTAGTCACCCGTTATGTACAATATGTATCTAAGTTGGCACTTCTGAATCAAAGTTGCTATTTCTCCGCCATCTATCCCCCACATGCCAAGAAAAAAAAAATCATAAAGGCATGCTTAAAAGATGGAAAGAGATTATACACAATAAGACAATCTATATATGAGCATGCGCGTCAAAGATGATACTCCTTATTCTCTACTCTCAAAAAAAAATCGAGCGAAATTGTTCAGTCTTGAAGGAGTGAATAACATAAAAAAGAGTGGGTTTATAGTACAATTGAAGTAGATTTTGAGTGAAAATGTTCATTTTTCACTCATTTTAGAGTGACCTCAGGGATCACTCGAAGATTTTGGAGCGATCCCTGAGGTCACTCCAAAATGAGTGAAAATGAACATTTTTCACTCAAAATTCACTCCAATTTCACTCTAAGTTCACTCTTTTCTGTTATTCACTCCTTCAAGAGTGAAAATTTTCACTCGTTTTTTAGAGAGTATATACTTCACTACGGGCCTTGTACTACTTGGGTAGTTTTTTATAGTCCGGTCTTTGAAAACAAGAAAATAAAATATGACAGTGTGGTAATATGTAACACATATTAATATTATGACTGGCACCATTACGCAATGCAGTGATAACGTGCGAATCGCCAGGTACGTGTAATTCAGCACTTTTGCGGAACGTCTTAAAAGAACGTTGCTCTTGTTGTGACAGCAGTGTAAAGCTTGAAACGAATATAAGGTGTATCAATAAGATTTAGAAAGCTGTCGAGCCATTTATAGACCCCATATACTATATTGTGCCGTTTCAATGACTGTAGTGATGGGTCAGGGTATACACGGTATTGTGAACTAATTAGCAACCTCATGTTGTGTTTGGAGACTTGAAACTGAAACTTATATTTCAATACCGGCAGTCAAAGTCTGCCAAGTTTATAGTCACTTATCACATTCGGGATTCGAAATCCCCCTTCCTTCCTATCTACCTACAGATCTATCTATCTATCTATCTATCTATCTATCTATCTATCTATTTATCTATCTATCTATCTATCTATCTATCACCCATAACGATGACAATTATGATTCTGGAATGATTCGGACTACCATGCATTGGTCATTTGTTGATCATTTTCGTTGGTCAAAGCTGCATTCAAAGTCGATGAGATAATCACGTTGTGTGCATGTGAAAAGGCAGTGGACCAATACTTGCAATAAACAAATGCACCTTGACGTATTGCTGCTATGATAGTTTATGTTTCTGCGAAACCATTTTTTACTTTAATCCAGGAGTGCAAGCGATACGCTGACAAGAGTGGCAATACGCGGGAGAAGGTGAAACTTTTGCTGGCAGGATCCATTCACAACTTCAGCCGTCTAGTCAATAAACGTCTGGTTATGACAAGGTACTAAAGGTCAGCTGGTGAACGCTCCCAACAGTTCGTTGTCACGTTTCCAAGCTTCCATGCCTTATACCTACCAGGCACATGTACCCGATCGAGAGGTATACCACTAGATATCAGGCAGACGACAGACAGGCAGACAACCACTACCTTCCGACCGAGGACGGGACGGCTATACAGATCGCACGCTTATCAGGTGTCGCGTCCCTCCATCATATCCCACGCAAACAATTAATTGCCTGCAATCTTATAACACGAAAAGATAATATTTGTATGTCACTGGTGCCTAGTATAGAATAGACGAATGGAAGAATCAGAAGACACACTTTCCCCCGTTTAATGATGTGGCAGTCACCTTTGTAACTCGCTTCTCAAACATGTCAAAATGAATTCGGTGTAATCAGATGATAGTGATGGTTTCCTGGAAACGTTTTAAGATAATTTAGAAAGTTTGTCAACAGCAAATTTCATGAACCGTATGTCATAAAGCAATAAAAGCAGGAGAGGGCCTTACGGTTATCACAGTGCAAGCAATAAACTTCCCTTGAAAATAATCGTGTATTAGATATGAAATTAAAGCACAGCACTTATTTCAGAGAATTTGAGGTAGTAAGATCATTCGAGATTTTTATTCCACACCATACAATGCCATATCGTACAGTCCTTCTGTCCCCCGACAGCCGAATAAACGCAAGAACTGTCTAGTTTCATGTCAAGGACTTGGTAAGAATTACGCTATTTTCACAGACCGCATATATTATGTATGGCTTAAATTTCGACCATAGGTATCTTTGAATACCTTAATATGTTAATAGTTGTTATAATTAGGTGATCATCATGTTGGTAATTTGAGTATTTTTCATTAAAAAAAAGTCACGAGTAACTATTTCCTATAATGGCTTGAAAACATGGACAAAATATCAATTTTCCAAATAAGGGTAATTTCTTTTTGCCCGCATACATTTCCTGACCCAAACTTGCACCCCGAATCATTTTTTTTTTTTTTTTGTACTATGTGGCATCGGTATAGTGTGGATTAGGGAGGTGAGAGTCTCACCGCCCTGTGTGGATTGAGGAGCCATGAGAGAAATCTACATAGACCTGAATAGTTTTGTTTAGGTTTCGAACTCAATCCCCCTCTTCTTCTTCTTCTTCTTCTTCCTTCATCTCCCTCTTTCTCTCTCACTTTCTCATCCACGCACATATAAACACACACACGCACACACACACACACATACAAATCTCCTTGTTTCATTAAAACATTATCGTCAGAGACTTAAAGGGGCATTCCAGACGATTTTCATAATTTTACATCATGTAGTATATAAATTGACGGTTCCATGTATAGATTTGTGGAATTTATTGTGGTCCTTGAGCAGAGAAACCAATACTCTGAAAATCTTAAACAAATTACAATGAACAGTGTTGATGACATAAGAGCCTCACATATTTCAGAAATGGAGCAATGTAATTCTACCGTTTGCTTAACAACTTCACCTGGGTAGAATCGATGCATGCCTTCTTTTTTATTCTGCTTCCTTGAGGCCTCACTCATGCATTCTTAGGGTGAGGCCGCCATGTCATCATCCTTGTTAATTGCAATTGTTATAAATTTTGAAAACATTGTTAGTCCTCATCCCAATCACTATAAATTCTGAAACTCTGTGCTCAGTATAACTAAATTATAGCTGGTCAAATCTAGAAGTCTGTAAATCATC
Source organism: Diadema antillarum (assembly GCF_040938485.1). NCBI lineage: Eukaryota > Metazoa > Echinodermata > Echinoidea > Diadematoida > Diadematidae > Diadema > Diadema antillarum. The sequence continues at coordinate 496,278 of NW_027270986.1, forward strand.
CGGAGGTCTCCTTTAAACAGAGGATCTATCTCGTCTGATCGAACAGGATCCGGAGATAGGGTGTGGCTGCTATACAAAATAAATCTTTTTGTTGCTTTTTAAACTGAATCTCACACAGCCAGACGTAATATTCCTGCTCATATCAAAGTCTAAAATACACGTACACCTCTTCTTCATGCGTTGAAATACATGGACACATTTTTAAGGCATTTCAAATCTTGCTGTTTTTGTGCGTTTTTTTCACTTGAGAGGAATATATATTATTGCCTTTATGGATGGTGCGTTGTGTAGTGCTGAAGGCGAGACTATAAGGTTGCGAATTACAATCGAAATCTTTCTGCTTCCTTTCGTATGAATTGCTTATTTGTAAAAGCATGTTCAACCTGCTTTTTCCCTTCTGTCTTTCTTTTCGGGGGGGGGGGGTTGTGTATAGGGGTTGGATTATCCCCTTTCCGATCGCAACGATATCCCCTGCAAGTTTTCTGAGACCTTTAATGAGCGAGCTCTTATGGAACTTTAAGGTGAAAGAATCCCTATGATTGCAGTTTTCCTCTGTACCTGAAATTTTATACTTGGACATGGTCCGCCTGTTTTTTTTCCTGTGTTTTTTTTTTACCAAATCTTTCCAGAGGTCATTGCGTCTCAGGTCTTGATACAAAAATCAAATGAATCATGCTACGTTTTTTTTCCTTGCTATAAAAATAAGAAGTGAAATGCTTCGTCACTTAAGCCGCATGGAAATTTTGAATTGCACAGGTACACAGTAACTAATAAATACTCAGTAACCCGGTTTTTGCTCGTGAAATAGCTATCTCCAGAAACGTCATACCTGCACTTCAGCAACAATCGCTCTATTTTCTCAGAAGAATGTGTAGTTCTCCAAGAATTGTCCACTCTAAATTGAAAGTACAGTGTATGACATGTATGATATAGAGGGACATGGTGTGGACCTTGAACGCCTGTTCTTCTGCTTTGAACGGTCAGCTCTTGACACAGCTGTGCTGAATATGCTTAGTCTACATGTTCAGCCTTTTGGCGACGTTCGGTATAGGATGAATTCCTTGCCGTATTTACATGTATTTCGAAAGCGTTGGATCGTATAGTTTTGGTTGAGACCTAATTACAGGTTTCTAACATTTTTTTTTTTTGTGAGATAATGAGAAACCTCTTATGAAATATGAAAGAGCATGTGATTCCATGAGGAATTCAGCGTTTATTTGATGAAAATTGGTTTTGAAATGGCTGAGATATCCAAAACAGAGCGATTCTAACAAAGCGTGGGACCCACACTTTATCACGATTGCTTTGTTTCACTTTGTTTTTGGATGTTTCAGTCATTCATAACCCGATTTTCATCAAATAAACTTTGTACTCCTCCTAAAAGGGTATGCTCTGTACTATTTCATACGCGTTTTGTTGGTATCTCGCAAAACTTAAAAGCCCAATTCTCATCTCCACCAATACTGTACTATCCCTTTAAAGGACAAGTTCACCTTTATAGACATGTGGGTTGAGTGAATGCAGCAATATTAGTAGAACACATCAGTGAGAGTTTGAGCAAAATTGGACAATGCGTTAAAAATTTATGAATTTTTGAAGTTTCTGCTCAGTCACGGCTGGATGAAAAGACTACTATAGCTTGTGATGTCACATGAGTACAACGATATAAAGAAAGAATAAGGAAAATTTAACATATTTCCATTTTTCTCGCATAACAAAAGAACACTCAACTTCTCCCTTTCAGAAGGCAGGGGGAATAATATTACCCTTAACATACATCAGTAGCAAGTCGAAGAAATTTGCACTTTATTCAAAAAGTAAAGTTTTGTGAAATTCTCTTTTTATTTTCCTTATACAGTTGTACGCATGTGACATCATACACTGTAGTAGTCTTCTCTTCCAGCAGTGACTGCACAGATACTTAAAATATTCGTAACTTTTGAACGGATTGTCCAATTTTTGTCAAACTTTCACTGATGTGTTCTACTAATATTGCTGCATTCTCTCAATCCTTATTTGTATGAAGGTGGACTTGTCCTTTAAGTGAATCATCTGGACACCAAGAACAAGAATTCCTAAGCGCTTGTATTTCACTTTCTTGCCATATATATATATATATATATATATATATATATATACACAAACGTATGATTGCATTTCAGTGTATATTCCTTATATGTTGATATTTCTTTACTTCAATCATAGTGGGCCTACTTATGTTGGTGTTTTGTTACTTTCATGTAGACCTACATTGTGCTTGTCATGTTATTGATTATGTTGAGATGGAGAAAAAAAAGCACTTGAACTTGACCTTTCTCTAGAAGGTACAACTATTTTTGTTCTTTTTGTTTAATGCGGAAATCGGGGTTTAATCACTTTGATTGAATATTTTAACAACGCATTAACAGGTGGTGATCTATGAAGGGATGATATAATTCCATTTTGAATTTGAATTTGAAAAAAAAAATACATTAGTTATATTTACGTGAGATACTTTGAACATCTTGATAGCTGCATTCTTGAAAATCCAGTAACGCTGCTCACATTAAAGAGAAATCATTATAAATCTCTCACTCGTATATAATATTTCATTGGGTTGTAGAATTGAGTGAGTCGAGTGATATCGTGTCTATTTAACCAATGTCAAGGAAAGGGCATATCCTTGAACAGCGCAGCGTTGATAAACAGTCTGAAACGTTATTATTTTACACCCCCTCCTCCCTATACCTAACACACATACACATACACACGCACACACACGCACACACGCAACGCATACACGCATTCCCTGCGTATATTCCTTGTGTACAATTTTCTTTTCTTCTAGAAACCTCTAGTGAAAGGCTGTGACAAGAAGAACGAGGCCAATGACTAGTTGGTCAACCACATTTTTTAGAGCACAGGTATTTCTTGGACACAAAACCACGGGGCCCGTGATAGTGGAGACAAAGACATCGCAGAACAATGCGACTAGCACTTTTGGAGAACAAGAACCCTAAACCTCAAAAGCGAGCCGAGGGACTATTACGAGTCGTCATCAGCGTAATCCCAACTTGGCAACAAACTGTGATTGGTCGAGACGCGCCCGTCAGTTTGGTCTGATGCTCCGCCCACTCGCGTGCCGTCGATTGATCGGCGTGTGTCGCGTGCCGCTCTGACACGCACCCGTAAACACACACTTCACACACAGGCACATAAGCGCTGTATACACAAAGACGCACACGCTTTTGTAAGCGATCGATATGCGTATAGTTTCAGTGAGTAATGTATGTGCGTGAGAACGTGTGTAGATCAGTTACTCGTGGGTCACTTGAACTGGATGGGTGTAACACGCTAACGCTCCACACTTTCGTCGTGATATTTGTCTGTGGTATATGTCTACTGGTATCTAAGCAGCATCGAGAGGTGAATTCAAATTATCGCCATCGAGCCTTGTTTTGGATGCTTTCCTCGTTTCGACCTACTGAAATCAACAATGCAGCCAAAGGAACAGCTAGCCCTCATAATGGAACAACTCCAACAGACTTTGTTGCTGCGAACCAAGCACTGGTAAGACCTAAATAATTGCATTGTTTGTGTCATTTCAGGAAAATGTTTGCAACTGCAATATATTTCCAGGTTCGTGTCACGATTTCGATCTTAAAATTTCACAATAGTCTATAACATGACCTCGATTTTAATTTGTCATGCCACAAACTAGATCAATCGATACATAAAATGTGGATCGCTAAAAATTTCTCACGTTCATTGGCTTGCGATCACGTTTTCCTCATTCTATCTCTCCGTGACCCAGGGTCTGGGTATACATCTCTCCTCTTCTCTCATTTTCCTCTCTCTCTCTCTCACTCTCTCTCTCTCGCATTCGTAATTGCTGTATTTCACCGCAATGACAAGCGCGTTCACTCCACGAACACGCAATGAGGTCAAGCGGCCAGGCCAGGCGGCTGGCCTGGGGAGCGATGCCAAGTACTGGCTGTTGTCCACGTCGGGGTCACGAACTACAAAAGATTGGCCAGGGTGCATTTGAATGGCCAGAAATCTTAATCAAAAGCTGAGCAACGTTAGATTTGTTTTGATCTGTCCACGATTTGATGATACCAACTGTATCACTTAGGCTTAGGCCAATATATGATCTATCATTTTCATAGAACGTTTAATTGACCTACCATATCACAATTTGATGTCAATTTTAACCAACATACAACATGTAGTTCAGTTGGGTAATAGTGCATTAATAAGCTTGAAATAGCAATGCTTGGAGACTTCAGTGCTTATTACAGGCAGCGTACTAGCATTATTGTATTCTAAGATAATGCCCATGATATTTCCAAATGCTTTCAGTAGGTGCGTCACATCTTACAACACCTTCATTTATACATCCAGGGATTAACCAACCTCTGCAACATTGACTGATGATTTCTCGCCACTGCCTCTGTGTAAAAAAAAAAAATAATAATAATAATAAATAGATAAAATAAAATCTTCATAGTCATTGCTCATTAGGGCCTACTCTTTCCGAGGCCATCTGGTGCAATGTATCTTTGAGGGGTGGACAAAGTTAGTTACATATTTTACATCAGACCGGAGCATTTTGAAGACTTTCTCCCATTTTTAGAGACCTCTTAAACAGTGGGTTTAATCATAGACTGTCCCTATGTTTCAGTTACAGTACTTGACAACAAACAGCTGCCAACCAAAACGAATCAGTTGTGAGCATTGAAGTCGTAGCCTGCATGTGTCTGGTCTGAGCTTGTGTACATCAGAGGTGGAAAAATAAACAATTATCTAGTAAATATCAGTGCAAGATACATCCAATATTCCACAGTCTTGTCTTATCGTACAGTCAACGGAATATAGATTTAGCCTTGCACCTTTACCAATATAACATTTGAAGTACCTTCAGGGGTTCAACTTTGCACCTTTAAAGGCACAGACCAATGTTACAGTTGGAGCACCTAGCACCTTTCTGGTGTGAAAGGTGCAAAGTTACACCTGCAAAGGTGCTCCCAGTGTGGCAATGGTCTGCACCTCAATTGGAGGTGCAGATGCATGTATGAGCCTATTTTTCTTTATGTGTATGCCCTATTCCCCTTCTTTCTGAGTGGACCCCCCCCCCCCTCTCTCTCTCTCTCTCTCTCTCTCTCCATCTTCAATCCTGGTGAGCAGTAGATGCATTGTTGTGATTTTTTTTTTAAGTCATTTCATGATTCCCTGGAGGCGTGAAGTCTATACTGTAAAGCTGCGTTGTCCAATATTGGTAACTGGGAATGTGGTACAGTATGCGGTGAACACCACCTCGTGCTACACAGTGCATCTACCGCTGAGGGCGGTATTCAAGGCACTTCTCTCGTACAGGGACACTAGTAGCATACGCGGGGTCTATGCTACAAATGTATTTCTGTTTTTGTTGTTGTGGTTTTCATCATCAAAAACAAAAAGGCCTTCCCACTCCATACCACGGCATAACCTTGCGCATGAATGCGTGTCACGTTCTCTCTTTCTCACTCTCTCTCTATGTCCTTCAGCATTAGAAAATTAAATGAATATGAATAAATCAATCAATTACAAGTTGTACAGAATCATGTCTTTATGGAATCCAATTTGAGGGCTGCACAGTGGTACTTCCCTTTAATTCATTTCATATATTTGTTCGCGATATAATTGTTTAAGATTGAAATAGGCTCGAAAACTTGAAGAGTTTGTTTGCAAAAACCGATAAGTAAATTTTTGAAGATTTTGAGGTACGGTCTCTGTCATAAAGTACAAAAAATACCTTTTAAATGATATATTGGTCACTATACATGTAAAGGTACATTTTTGAAGTTATGGTCAAAAGAAGCAACAATTTTTTTTATTATTCTCTTTATTTTTCTTGACCTTTAATCGCAAATATCTCCATTTGGCGAATATGGACTTATCGGTTTTTGCGAACAAACTCTTCACTTTATGTAAGAATGACTGAAATGTGCTTGTGTAACAATGAGCAAGACCTTTGTTCTAATTTCCTGACTGCACGTCAGTTATGTCATTGTACGATGATTACGATTGTTTGTTTGATTTTTTAAGACTTTCTCCCTGGGGATTCTCGTAAGCTACATTCATCTCTCTTAAATTCGATTTGACACGCGGCTGAAAATTTTGCTGGTTTTCCGGCATTTGTCTTTTCTGCGAACGCAAAGTAAAGTAACCTCTGTGTCAACCTTTCCCTCCTTTCTATTATGATATCGCCTTTGAAATCTTCAGCGTGTCCGTAGAACAGCCATCTCCCCCTCCCCCGCCACGAAAGCCCGGTCAGTTTGCGTCATAGTTTTCCAAATCAATTCCCCGAATGATAACTTCTATACGCCACAGTGCCTGCGAACTCTCCCCTTTGAATAACAGATCCAAAATGGCCTAAGTAGGCCTACATGTACCCCGCATTCTGTCTTTGACTGCACCACGCCCAACAATATCTCGCATTTCTGCGATGAAAATGATACCGGCTCTTTATGCATTCCATATTTCCAGCATGCGGGCTATGTCGAATCTGGCATGCATGAATTATGCATATCCCAGAACCTAGCCTCGATGTCAATTGGGAATTTGATCGTCTCCATATCCCCAGGCCACGAAAAAAGTATGAAATTTAACCCTCGTAAAAATGTTGATGCTGAAATTTGATGCGTCTCTCAGCCACATTCTTGCCTTAACGTACCAGTTGACCGTTCTTCAGGGGTTAAATGGCAGATGTCCTTAAAAGGCGTTCCAGTATAGTCCCTCCAAGCTTTTCATTCGGTTGTGCATTTTATACCTACTGTATATTATTTGATACATATGCAAAAAGATAATGATATAAATAGAGGAGCGTCTTTTTTTTTACTAAATCAAGGAAACCTTCAAGCATGGAATGGTATTGAGTATAACAACATTTGAAGTCAAGCCCTGCGCTTGAAAAATATCTCTCTTGTCCATTATGCCATGTCCCAAAAGCCACGGTTAACACGCCGTTTTTTGTTTTTTTTTTCAAAGCAAAATGAATTAAACTGTCTCTCTCTAAAATTTGAAATGACGTGTTACTCAGAACCATTACCTCAGGAGTGAGTCTCGAAACAACGGGAATTACATGTAGAGCATGCAGGTTATCATCAAACACGTAAAATGTCAATTCATAGCGTACTCTTTAAGCTATACATTGTATCACCTCCCCGCCTATACCAACGCAGGGATGAAAACAGGTTATAGAACATGCGATATTTCTCAATTGGTTTCTAAGAACAAAATAGAAAATGCCGTTGTAGTGGTTAGCCTATATAGCAAATTGTGATTCTTGCATTGTTTTGTTTTGTTTTTATCTTCTTCTTTTTTTTCTGGCTGAGGTGCTCTTTTTTGGGCGTAAGATTTCTGCTTCATCATGGCTGGATTTCCACAGTTCCAAACTATATAGATCAGCCCCGTGCAGGGCCACAGCAGGAGTTTGCCCCCTATCCATGCTCTCATTTTAGCTTGCTGTTTAGCCAACTTGGCCCCATATCTCCTCGCCCTTATTTCTCCTACCCATTCCTCTCCTTTGGGATACTTTCCAGGTCAGGTTTAATCACGAAACAATCCTGGCATGCATGAGCACTATGCTTTTGAAAACGTTGTTTACGATATAAATACGGCATGAAATTTGATAACAACCTTCGGTTCCTTGCTACATTCAGAAAATTTACAACATGTCTTTTCGTTTTTGTCTGTCACACATCATAGAGTACATTTAATTTTTTTTTCTTTGTTTATGTGTGCGTGTGTATGTGTATGCTTGTATGTGTGTGACTGGGGTAGTGACACTTTGTGCAAGTGCACTACATCAGCACTAACCAGTGGCGGATCCAGAGGGGGGCGCAACCGGCGCACCCCCCCCCCCTTTATTTTTCGTTAAAAACAAAAGAAATAAAAAGAAAAAACATGAAATGAAACCCGGAAGTGGCACCAGAAATATTAGTCAGCCCACCCCTTTACAGAATTCCTGGATCCGCCCCTGCTAACAGAGTTTTCTTCGAGGTTGTGGTTTGATTACGTAGGCCTACTTTGTTTGTTGCGTCTATACAACCAACCTCGGCTGGGGAGGAGGACATGGAGGCTTGTTTGATTCCAAACATTGTTGTTGTGTCCGCCATTATTGTACCATAGGCCTGGAAATTGGGACGTAGCCAACCAGTCACAGCGTGTGCAACTTCACATGAATAAGTGTAATTAATGACAAGGAGTTCGGCATAAGGCGCAAATCACATTCTCAAAATCGAAATACCGGTATATAATATGTAGCACAGCGTATCTTGTGTGCAAGACATGCCAAACAAGTTCCGGAGTAATCCAGTGCAGCTTTTGCAGACTTTGGGATTTTTCCCGTTCTCTAGAAAACACGTCATGAGACCTGGGTGAACGCCCACACATTCGCAAGATGCAATAGGAGATGCGAATTCATCATCCTGTACTTTTCCTATAACGTTGGAACTTGTTTTTCTCAGGTCATTCGTATTTTTGTCATTTGCGCAACTACTTTAAGGTCACGAGTGGTCACCAGACATGGGATTTTTGTGATTTAACCCGATTATAATGTTATCGTGGGATTTTTGTCATTTTCTGTGACATCAAGACGTAGTGACTCAAAAGTAAACAGCAGTTTGTCACCAAAAATCAAACTAAATCATTATCAACAAATGCGAGTGAAGCAAGGTGATGTAATCTGTTCTTTTACCCTGTGTCATGGATGATGTAATTCAGATATGATATACCAGTAGAAATTCCGCCCTCGTTTTCAATGCGGCAAAAGAGGAAAAATATGTCGCGATCTTTTGCATGTACTTGTATGTGTATGTAATCCCCTATCGATAATCAGTAATAATGTAGCTCTCTGCAGAACACGTTACTGTATAAAAGACGGTCAAGTAAGCGATTCCTTTCTCAAACTATTATACTCTTTGAAATTTTTAAGTGTCACATACATTATACATTGTATCTTTGTACTACATTGTTGTGGGAATGTCCTGGTAGTACTGGTAGTGTAGCACTGAACATTCCATGAAAGACGGGGTATTCGTAGGGCTATTCTCCGAATATCAAAATAATCCGACTGTGTAATATGGGGGCGTGGTGGCGTAATGCTGAACGTCTTGTTTCGTACACCCACGCCTGCAGTGGTCTGATCTGGTCTGAATACAATCGTAAACATGCATGGTTGCCCGGCGTGGTTGGGGTCGAATTCTGATTCTCGATGCGCTGTTAGTGCTAGCAGTGGCCAAAGAAAAGACCACACGTTCTACACAAGTTACCATATACATATACACTGTATTTCGAATGACTGAAGTCAACATTGACAGTTGCCAGTTAATCTTGATCATCAACGTTGATAATTTGGCCATGTACCAATATTTTGGTATCTTTTTAATCCGCACGTGTGGTTGACTTTCCAGCTATACACTAATCAATTGAATTTCATATTGTGGCGACCAAGTTCGTAAATGCTACTCTGCCCGTTGATAACTTGCAAGACAATCGGGGTCACTGGATTGTCTTTGAGATAGCAACCAACTAGAATTAAGCCAAGTCAGATCATTCATACCCATTTAGGCACGTTTGTCACATAACCCTTAGTTGAAAGTCCAAGAATCTGGCCTAGGCCTGCTTGTATTGCAGATTGTAATTGACGTTCCCGGCTTATTGTGGCTACTTTGAAGTACAGTAAAAAGCGTTGCCAATATTAAATCGTGGAAAGAATGTCGTGGCGCCCCCATTTGTCGACCTGTCGAAAATATTTCGTGTTTTTTGCTAACATAAGAAACTGTAGAATATGTTTGCTCACAAATATTTTGAAAAATTATACCCACTTTAATTGAAATCTGACATGATATCGTGCACGACAAACACAAACAAGGGGGAAATAGAGTCGAAGGCTCCAAGTCTGTTAGATTGTCCTCACTGTACACGCAATTAGTGTAAGGTCATTATGTATACTAAAAATTCCTACGAGAAAATCTTGTTGCTAAATATTCAAAATAGTGATGACACACGACTGCAAATTGAAAAGGTCCAAAATAGTTGTTTCGACCTGTCTTCTTACATGTATGTATACACCAAGACAAGTTCCCGACAAGAATATGAGCTCCATAATCTCCACCTTCTATCATTCTTGACGAGAAAATAAATCACGTATAGATAAAGAACAACATGAATGAAATCGGCCGCATTCCTGGTGTTCAGATCGACCCTTTGAAAACATTACAGTATTACCATACATCAAAACGGCAAGGGGGGAAAAAGAAAAGAGAAGAATAATGTCAATAAAATATGCAATGACCTTAGGGGGTGGGGTGCTTTCCTCTCTGTTGATGATGCCCCTGATTAGTGAGCTGGCTGGAGACTGGTGATAACGGAATAACGCATCACATAAGATTGCGATAGAGTATAACATGCAAATTAGAGGGGCTGTTAACCGTACCCTGGGGTGATACATACAAAAACCTCCTTGACCGTACCAACGACTTGACACGTGACAGTTGCATATGTACAGCTGTATGTATGCATGTGTAGATGTGTGTGTGTGTGTGTGTGTGTGCATGTACAATATGTATGTGCGTAAAAGTATGTGCGGGTTATGTGTGTACGTGTGTAATAAGATAGTAAACTGTAGTTAAGCTTCGGGAGATGAGAGTACTAGTATCGTGCCTATATGGCTGAGGACAACGTGCCCCTGAGTTAACATGATCTCATGTCTGCTATTTCAAAGCTTTTATTTCAAATTGGCCCCAATTTTTTTTTCTCTCTCTCTCTTCCTTTTTTTTTCTTTAAAACAACATCAACAACAACGAAGCTTTTACTGCATGCTAACCTCCTTCGTCAGACTACTTTAAGATCAGAGTTAGATCCCATGATGCATATACGCTCGGTTTGGGGGGGGGAGGGATTCGAGGAGGTTTGTTTGTTTGTTTGTTTGTTTGTTTGTTTGTTTGTTTGTTTGTTAAGGTGTTGTGTTTGTTAGGTAGGGTCTATTAATATTTTGAAGGAAAAATAGAACTTATCTATCATACTGTTAAGTAAAGCGAGATTGTATATATTAAACATTACATGATATTATGATTATTCTATTTAATTGACACACGGATCTTTGGTCCTATGTTCTATGTTGTTGATGTAAAACTAACACTCCGTCACAATGTATCTCTGTAGAAGTGGTCTGTTTATCAAAACTTGGATCTACTCGTATACTCCTACGATCTGCCACCCACCCAAGGGCGTGCCAACCCCGAACTCGATGGAGTTCAGGTACACAGGTGTACATTGAAATGTTTGTATGATACTTGGCTTCGCAGGGCATGAAGAAGACTCTACAGATCTCGAAATGGAGGAGAAAATGGGGAAACCAAATCGCGTGAGATCTAGGTTCTTTGAAGAGTAGTAGTTTCTATTTCCTTATGCGTCTTCTTGGGTATTTCTGTTTCTATATTGGAAGGCAGAAGAAGCTGAAAACAGCGGTCTACAATATTCATTTCATGTGGTTTTGTTTTGTTTTGTTTTGTTTTTTGGTGTCACATTACATGGTAAATAGTTAAATGATTAAATCTCTCGGATTTGAATGCAGCAATAGAATGCATTAGAATGTAGAGTATTATCCCGCTCTCCTTTTATATACAACTAATTCCACATCCTGTAAAACCTAGAAATGAATGTTCTGTATATTCGACATAATATGAATATAATAATCATATACGATTATCTTTATTCAAATTGACGACATGTCCTGTGTATCAGTATACGTGTGTTTACATGTGATGCATTTTTACATCTTAATTCGTGTGCAGGTGTTCATGTTTCTCTCGTTGACTTGGCCAGAGTCCTGGCTTACTCTGAAAATGTCCTTGTAGATCGTTCTCTAGGGCAGTGACACGTGAATCTATTCGGTCTCATTAAGCTAGGTTACGGATTCCGCGGGACGCCACTCCATTCTGGTCGCGACATCCTTTTCCTCGAGTAAAACATGAAATACTGCTGAAAACATGGAATAATTCCGCCTCCATCTCTATAGTAATTGATTGTCGTGTTCGCGTACAGCAGCCTCGTTTCTTAAAGTGTTTTTTTTTTCTTACTGCTTATTGCAGGTGAAGGATTTCATGTTTGTGTGAGTGCGCGTCCATCACGTGGCAATTTGCGGTTCTTCATAGGTCCCGAAGAGACACATGTTTGCGTGATTTTCCGCGCCATTAAGTCTGGCAGCAGACCAAATCCAGCTTACAAGCACGATGTGCTATATAGCGAAGTACATTACTGCGCGTGTGCTTATCTTTCAAGGCAATATCTTTTCTCTGCATACTTACATACACTGGCTTGGGTACAAACAAAAATAGCACACTCAAAAACACAGTAATGACAGTTATATCGTATCAACTATTTACTGTTTATGACTAACGTTACGTGAATGTCTGAATTGTGTTTCTGTGTTTTCTCTCCCTTTTTCTTTCGTCTATAATTATAAGCCCCATGCGCATACTTAGTATGTCATGACTGTAATGTTTGATAATATACTATATATATCATATCATCGTATCATATGAATCATGATTTAACATAAAATCATTATAGCATTAATGTACTAGTATATCTTTATATTTCTCTCTCATGTGCAGTTACAGCAGGAAGCTCGTCTCTCCCTCGAAGAGGTGCGATTTCTGCAAGAAGACCATGTTTCTCGTCACACTCCGATGCAGGGATTGCAGGTGAGGATAACGACTTAAAGGAGGAAGAACTCATGCTTCCTTTAAGCTCCAACTATAAGATTTATATACCATGTAATAATGCCGTCTTCTTATAGACATGCGTTCTCCAATTTATCGTTTTGCTTTGATCTCAGCGTCGGTTCGCACTTGTGGTAAAGCAGAGTCATAAGCTGACGTTGGCGATATGGCATGACGTATAGGCCAATTTTACCACCCCCTCCAAAAAAATAAAGAGGAAACAAAAACAAGAACTGTCATCTAGTATACCTAGTACCGCCTATTACGGGCAAGTAAAGTATTCAGCGAACAGTATTATTCAGGCTCGTTTCACTCGTGTCATACCATAGAATGTAATATATCGATATGTCTTCAGTCTAAGGTGATCTCTTTAATATATAACTCTGATATTTCTAGGTTGGTAATATAAAAGAGGGTTTAATCTTTGTTTTTTCCAGGGTGAGATGTCATAGACGGTGTGCAGAGCAAGCGGCTCATCTCTGCGAACTGGTGGAACACCATCGGCAGTACGACGGTATGTATACCTCGAAGTCTTGCGCGTACCTTTCACCCCCCCCCCCCGGCATTTTATGCTCGTGTGTGTGTGTGTGAGTGTGTGTGTGTGTGTGCATACGCATTCATAGCTTCATTTAACTGTCATACTATATATGATAATGCATTTGAATGATTGAAATATTCATGGAAGGAAAAAAACGCAGGGCGTATATACTGAAAACGCCTGATCAGCAGTACAGAGCTAGCTGCCATGACAGAAAATTAATAGATTCTTGATTTTCAGCTGTACAATGTAATGAGTAAACCAGTGTATCAATCATACGTGTATATCCTGTATTCTATTGCTCTCTTCATGTGCAGACAGTGGAAGTCTTCGAGGTATCCCAGCATGCCACACGAGATTGGATGCCGCCGCAAAGAAGGTCGAAGCCTTGTCACAAGCCGCCAGAAAAACCGACTCCCTGGAATCGTTTCCGGAGACTGAGCCGAAGTACCCCAGTTTCAGCGCCAAGAAATTCCCCACCCAGTACCACCTGAGCCTAGTTCCAGAGTCGGGCCCGAAGCGAGGCCGGATGTCGCGATCGACGCTGACCTCCCAGTCTTCCAACCGCTCGTCGGTATCCGGCTATCACTCCCTCGAGTCCGACGCCAGCTTCGTCTCCGATTGCGACACGCCCAAGGAATTGCGCGTCTTCGACAGCTTCGGCTCGACCGACGAGGAGACCTTGGGGGAAATCCCTTCCCTTCTGGACGCGGACTCCTGGACTTCGGAGAGGTTCACGACCCTGTCCACTGATGCTCGAGGTCTACCAAACCCCCATCTCGAGGCAGCAGCTGGAGTCGAGGCCCCGCTCTTTGATGGTGCGCTGTTCGTTGCTACGTGGCCTCTTGATCGCAAGGGAAGCCACTGCCGTCGCTCATCAGGTAATTTCCACGCAGATAGACAGAAACATATTTTTTTGTTGTGCTGAACCTTTCAAGTTGGGCATACATATTACCCAAACATGAAAATATTTGTATTAAATTGTAAAATGACAATCAAATACATGTGTCAAAATTATGAGCTCTCATTTGCATGCATAGCCTTTTCAAGTCAAACGAGCTAACCAGGAAAAAAAAAAAGCTGAACATGAAATTATACATACATGCTTCAAGGCAGGAAGCCAGATGCCATAGTCAAGTTATTTCACAGAGTTCAAATGAAACGACTGGTTCCACACTCTTTGCTTCAGACAATACCAACGACTCGACCGATGACGAGTTCTGCCCGAGTGGGGACGACACCTTCCGAAGTCGTAAAGAAAGTCTCAGTGAGTGGACCATCCCCCATCGAGATCTCGTCTACGGGAGACTGGTGGAAACTGGCAAGATGGGAAACACTTTCAAGTAAGTGCACAGAACTTAACGATAAATGAATAGCAATTAATCATGTTTCACTTCATCTATCGGAGAAGTCAGGATTCAGATTGATAATCATAGCCCGGCGAAACATTGAAGGTGAAGAAAGGGCGTAAATTTGGCGTTGTTTTCGTCTTATCTTTCAAAACCGCATTCAACTTTAGGAACTCATTAACAAGGACAGCTCAGAATGATAATTGAAGATTTAAGAGAAGGACGTGGAAGACAAAGGAGAAAAGCGACATGAGTGGAAGTAAGACGACGATGAAGGAGAGAGATAAGAACAATAGATATCATAGAAATGGGGTATAAGAGTACATGGAGAGGAAAGGTAACTAAAGTACAAGAAGTGAGAGCAGGTGTACAGAAGAGAACATGACAGTTTAGTCAGACATTCCCGTCTATAGATGTTCACTGGTAAGTCATGTGTTGTAGATGTTAGTTAGGAACGACCTGAAGTACCGGTCTTGATTTGTGACCGTCTCGTTAAGGTCTTTGTCTTTCAGATTATCGACATACAGGTATATTATCATGTTTCATTTATCTAATGGTTACACTGTAGCAAAGTGTCACTGAATATCATCTCTCTGTTTTGAGGAAGGATTTTTTTTTTGTCTTTTTTTACTCATTCATAAAATACACGGTTCATGAGCAGGACAATGTTCTCACGTGTCGCCGCCAGAATCATTTGGGTAGCATGATCTGAAAGTTAACTCGAGCCGTTTATGAAACCGAGTGCCATCCGGAGATAAATATTAGCTGATGAAGATTTGGATGGCTGTGAGTGCCAAAGAGTGCCAAGTATCTCTTTTGAAAATTATGTCACAAACACCTGCCGACAAGCAGGGTTACACTGATCGCTGAGGAGTCTCATGTGAGTCAGCCAGTGTCGGGGTTGGAGGGGGGAGGGGGAATATTGTGCAGTCATACCCCGATGACAAGTGATGACTAACACGTTGCTATCGCCCTGAATCTAATGAACGGGATTTCGGGGAATCTGCGGGGATCAAAAAATGGCGAGATGGCATCTGAGCTAGTGAATTAGACCAGCATATTGTCATTGTTATAGCTGCACTTTTCACCCCCTATATTAATGCCTTCGATCTTTCAACACACCAGGTTTTTCAGGGCGTTAAAAGAAGGAAAGAGGACAAAAATGGAAAAAACGAGCCTCGTTTCGATTCTTTTCCCCTCTTTTCAGTGCGTAGCAATCGCTACATCGAGTATGATGAAATCAAAACATTGGCAACAAATCAACTGATTTGTCACATCTGATCAAAACGAAATGATGATCTGATCTAATCTTAGCATCCAGATATCCCGCTTGTAATCATGGATAAACTGTTAGCAATAACGATCTGTATATACGTACACTTTACACCAGCAACCTGTCTGTATAGTATGTCTTCTTCTAATAATTATGTTAATGACCACTTTAAGATCGTGGTTATGGAGGGGTTAATTGCAGTTTGTGTTGTTTTTTTCCCACTCTTGACACAGGGGGCGTTGGCACGGTGAGGTGCTGATCCAGACACGTGACTCGACGTCGGTGAAGGTGGACGAGTTCCTGGACGAGGTGTCGATGCTTAGCATGATCCGCCATGAGAACATCGCCCTCTTCATGGGCGCATGCGTGGACGAGGGCAACCTGGCCGTGGTCACGAGGTAAGCAGCGTCCGACCTTTTGTCATTATTTTCCACGTCCTCCACACTTTTCCGCCTATTGTTCTCTTTGCACCATCACTACTGTTCCCCTCTCCCACTGCCCGCCCACTCCCATACTCTACTGGGGCATTGCTCAACATTCGTAGGCGTATTTGCTGGCAGCATCCTTATTTACGTGATATTTCCCCCCCCCCCCCCTCTGAGGACCTTGACTTTAGCTATTCCTATTCACCTGTTCTCGCCATGCAGTATATATTACAATGGAGCAGTTGTTGCTATGTCCGGTAAGTCTCTACTTCAGTGACGATAGACAAATTAACATTTAAGTGTAATATCAAACGTAACTACACCTGTCGTTAGTCTTTAATACTCCATTCATAGCTCTCGGCGAGTCCTGCAATAACCTCTGTCTCGTGAAGTTGAGAGATAATAACTTCTTTTTCCCTCTTTTTCCACATGCAGCATCCACAAGGGTCCGTCGCTCTACCACCACGTGCACGTACTCAAGAAGAAGCTGGCGACGTCATCCAAGGTCCACATTGGCCGGCAACTCGCCCAGGCCATGGGCTACCTCCATGCCAAGGGCATCGTCCTGGGGCACCTCAACTCGCGTTGCGTCTTCCTGGAGTCAAAGGTCAAGCTTTACGTCACACGGGTCGACACCGGCGACGCCCCATGCCAAAAGTACGTCACAGGCCGGTACTCGAAACCATACTTTGTGATGTTTTGATGGTTGTAATGATGATAATACGCTGAACGTATTTCAATGTTGATATATTAGACAAAGAGAAATATAAGATCGGTTTAAAATCTTAACTTAACAGCTTATTATTCCTGTACAAAAGGAAAGTAAGCCAGTGATTGTAGCTGTTATGATGATTGTATGCTTTTCTAAGTGAACGATGAGGTGTTCTTCCAGAAATATACAAAATGATCAAAAGAGCTCCTAAAGCAAAACCAAAATAACGCACTGGTCGAGAGTTTTTCTTGTCTTTTTGCGTTTATTCTTGTTTCTAACACTTATGTAAGACAATGTTTCATAGATGAGCATAATGTAATGTAATGGTGTATTTAACTATTTGCCTCTAAGTTGATGTCTTACTATTTGTTGTTATTACAGACACGGTTACGCCTCTCTGCCCAAGGGGAAGCTGTGCTACCTCGCCCCCGAAGTCCTGGCGGGGGCTCGTGTCTCCCCACCGGAACTCGTCACCGAGGCGGGACCGACGCAACAAACCGACGTGTATGCCTTCGGGTAAGTGGGGAAAAAAGAAAGGTCTTCTCTTATCAGATAGAAAGTTTGATGTCTCATCCTGGGGGTACTTTCCCGACTTTTTATTTTTGTTTGTTTGAGGGGGCAACAGTAAGAATCGGGTTTCTCTTCAACCTGTCCCACAAGTTCGGTGTTTAGCAATGCAAAGGGGGGGGGGGGGGAGAAAACAGGAACGATGATGATTCTACCTGTCTACGTAGTGGACCAGTTGTGGGTTGTAATGACCGAGTTTGAAAGTTATTCCCAAATGTGGGCATCCTTGTTCAAGTAGCAATATTGTCCGACTGCCAACGTTGTTTATCGATGATTTCTGTGGATGTGCTGGCTGGACCAACGTATCCATCCTTCCTTCTCATGAATAATAAAAATGTAACAATGTAGCTTAGCGTTAGCAGTAAAGTCAAACATTACTTGATCAAGACATGTATAGTCATGTCTGTTTTGGAAAGAAAAATGTCACATGCAGATAATTGAAATGATGCTTTGAAGATTAAATGAAGAGGACTGTCTTTGTACTTTTTATGCTACAGCGTCACACTGTTCGAGATCTTAGCGGGACGATGGCCCATGCCTCACGCATGCGCAGAGGGTCTCATCTATCAGACGTGTACGGGAAAGAGAGACAACTTCCATCAGGTCACGTGTTCTGCGAATCTCAAGGTAAGAGCAACGTTTGAGCTGGAATCCAGGAAAATAAAGATAGCAAGCATATAGGCAATTATGGCGAAATGTCAGCATTCCGTTATTCCCTGGTATAGGACAACATCGTCGCCAGAGTCCTCAGAAATCGAAACGATCGGAAAAGCAGTGTTTAAGTGTCTTTTCAAAAGTGTCTTTTCAAGTTTAGCCATCAAACTGCTCGCTTGCATAGCCGCGGCTGGCTGGCGACGAGCCGAGCCGCTCACATGCCAACGAAGTAATTCGCTCAGAGGGCATCCACCCTACATTTATTCAAGAGCAGTGTATCCTTCAACGCCTTGATCAAAGACAATCATTTAAGAAAAATATGAAAAAGGTCTGGATATCAATATCTTTTCGATTGTCGAGTGTTGCTTTTAAGGAAAATTTGCCTCAATGACAATTTGCTATTTAAAAAAAACCAACAGTTTTGTCATATTACGCAACTCACAAGCTTCTAAAAGTAATTTTGCCATCCCCTCAAAATCAATGAAAGAATGATAGAGAAATAATGTTATTATTCAATGCCCAACCTGACCCTCCCAATAAATTACCGATTATGAATAGTCATATCTCTGAACCCTCTTTGTCACTCAAGAATCTATTTGGGATACCATGCACGTTATGTATACTTTACTTCAGAGGTTTTCACGAATAGCACGTTTTCTCCTCTTTCTTCTACAGAATCTTGTTCGCAACTGCTGGTCACAAGACCAACAATCGAGACCATCCTTCCCCGAGATTGTCAAAGAACTCAAGCAGAATGTAAGTGGACATGATACTAGAAAAAAAAAGTCAGCACACTGAGAGATTTTCCGATCTCATTCTAAATTATTTTCGATTCGATCTTCGGTTCTGTTATACTATCGGTATGAATAAAAACATTATAGTTGAACCCTTTTTCGAAATATGATTATTGATTATTATCATCGTGCATTGATTTCCGTGACGGACGTTTCAGAATTGCAACAAATGTTGTTGTCAGTACCAGTAGTATCTATAGACGAAGTCAATGACTATTTCATGGAAATCTATGTTCTTTATTAAAACGAAAGCTATGAGAAATTCCATTTGAAGTCACTGCTAGCCTGAAAATACAAGCATCATGCATTTTCGATAAACTGTGTAAGGTTTAATAGTGTTATTATTACAAACAATTTCATTTTTTTTTCATTTACACAGGCTGCCATCGCAAACATGAAGCACAGCCTATCGGAGCCGGATAACCTGAATCGACTGGGTACCGGTATTCATTGGTAACCGGGAATCAGCATTTTCGCACCGCATCGCCCTCAGCACTTGTCCCAAGCTGAATCAGACTCAAAGGATCACTGTGGGAGGCTAGAGGATAACCGATGTTCACGCGGGAATCAACAAAAAATACCAACCAATAACAGTACGCTTAGCCCAGTATTACCCACGGTCTTCGACAACTTATTTGCTATGAACTATAGGCAAAGTTTCATATTTCTCGATGTTCCTCACTCTATGGCTCATAGAGAATGAAAATATCAAAGATTATTGATCACCAGTACTTGCCTAACGGAAAGTGACTCTTAGTCTTACTTCAAGACGCAATCGAGAGCTTCCTATTTTTACCAAGCGAGAGAATACGTTTGTACATTTTGTATGTAGAGAGAAACTTTTTTACTGATTGGCACCCAGAAACGCTGAGTACAAATACTTGTAATGTTTTCAAAATAATGTTGCTGTTGAATGCTGATGATGTTGACGATTACTGATTGATTCTTTGATGACACATGTTGGAATTCACCTTGTTCTCTGTCGGTTTCACCGTGCAATAGATTTCATTTCGTCGTATTCAGTCTTTCTTTGTAGGACTGAGTCTGTCTTTGTCGGACTTAACGAGATTGTTAATTAAGTGTATTTGCGTTATAGTCATACTTGTGAACGAAATTTGTTTGATGTCAAAAATATGCATTTATTCAAATTAGGGACTTTGTCCTCATAAAAGCGGAAAATTTTCGACTTTCGTTTTGGGCTTTTGAAACACGAAGTGCAATAGAAGGTCTGTGCTTGAATCTACTTCGCCTCTGAGCGGATAAGTCTTTCATAATTATCGTGTGTGAATTTAAACTACTTGGAGAACAAAAAAATAGAATGGCGTTCTAATTCCCCAATTTGAGAAAATTATCAAAGCACTTCGTTGCTTCAAATTCCTTCGCACAAAGTGCAAGTATCTCCAAATGAAATTGAATCAAATGCACGTTTGAAAAAACAAATTTCGACTAATGTCACTTTCTTATGATTTATCATTGTTCCTTATTTTGGTATTGATTTACTTGATTTCATTCAGTTTGCACTTTTCTCTTTTAATTCATTATTATACTTTATTGTGACGAATGGTCTTTACTTCATTATTGAGGCCCATAACGTCTGATTTCGAGCTAATTATGTTGACATCTCATGTCGTTTGAAACTTAAGTGCAATACTTATGATGCAGTATGGAATTGATACAGGGATGAAAATGCGGCGACAGTGCCAGTATTGCTTTCACGCCCGATTAGTATGGCTCCTTGCTAATGCCAGCCACGGAGCAGAACCAAGACAACAACTGCACCGTCATTCCCTCACGCACCATTTACACCGTCACTTGTGCTGACGTGCACGCAGAATCAGGTTACCATGGCGACCAAGAACATTAAAGAGCTCACTGCATTCGTGGTAGAGTTATATCGTTGTAGAGTATACTTAATATCACACTTGAATGGTTTCTCTGATGTTGGTTATTGTGCTCAAATCGTATATTGCAGAAGTGCAAATATGTCTTTATGTTTTATCTTTATTTCGGTGTGCTTATTTTTTTTTTTTTTTTTTTTTGGTTAAATTGTGATTCTGTATCGTTATCGAATTGACAGCTTTAAAGTCACATGTAAACCCTGACTTTTGAGAATGCGTTTCCGTATATGAACTTTTGTTTTCCGTGAGAAACTACACATTCCCAATGATGGAGCCTACTTAAATTGTTCATGTTTTATTTACATCAGCAGTGGTGCACCTTATTTAATGTGAAATTCATTTGGCAGTTGTTATTGTTGAGTACCGGTCCTGGTTGTGGATTAAAATCCTGCAATTGTCATTTAGATTGTTCAATAATATGAACAATTCTGAATTTTGGCAAAAGAGTATAATCATTCTAGAACTCACAGTGGGGGGCCTTTAACAACGATCAACAGCTGGTACACTCATTGTGACGTCACCTCTCTTGTCGAGCGTCGACAAAACGAGGGAAGCGTGGTAAGACGTCGTCGTGGCATTGAACTTCAGATACCAAGACGCAATAATTGCGAGCGCCCCATTACAGGCGGCACATTCAGACAAAGTGCGACAGCCCTTGTTTCACATTCCTCTCTGGGTTTTTTCCTCAACTTTGCGAGAGTCTACAACAGTTGTTAAGAGGGGTAGAAAATGATAAAGGGGGGGGGGGGGGGGTGAGGTTGAAATACCCTGAGCTGGATCAGTTTGACGCGAAGATGTGTGATTTCGATACTTTAATCACTGGGGACAATCAATCGAATCAGAGGGCGAGGCTGAAAAGACTAGCTTGTCAGGGATAGTGCTGGCTTTGATCGCAGCGATTGCGCCCGATAGCCTAATCGAGCGTGCCGGAGAGTTGCGCGAGGTTGCCGAGAAGCAGAATATAAAGATAATAGGCGGGCGAACGAAGAGAAAATTGAAATCATGTTGTGCAATTGGTGCTCCTCCCAGATTTGAACGTTGTTAACAAGAAGAAGAAGAATTATAATAAGAAAAAGACACAATGCAGTGATTCGATTTTCGTCTGCGCAATACAGAAATTATCCTATATCGATATCAACGACGCTACGATGTATTTTCTGACATATGTTTTGCCGAACGATGTGAAGCTGTCAGTCATTTTATGTTGATATCAACCAGAAGTAGTTCCGACAGATGTTTATTGTACGATGTTGAATTGTCAGTCATTTTACGCTGTTACCAAGAACTTATGTACAGTTTGTATTTATTTATTCACACACTGATCACCAATTGCAATGTTTGATAATAAAAATGATAATGATATTTATCGCATACAATTCAACAGCCCTGTCGCTGCGTGGTCTTCCAACCTTTAGTGTTCAGAGCGAAGCATTTAGTAGTATATCTATAAATAACAAAACATCATTTATGAATGTGGCATATCTGTTGATATATATATACATATATATATATTATATACATATATATATATATATATATATATATATATATATATATATATGTATAAGTTAACGAATCAGTAGAAGAACGCCGTAAAAAAAATAATAAATCCTAGATCTTGAAGATCTTAAAAACGGAGCATAGCTCTCAAATACTGAAAGGCAAGGTCACACTCTTCATCAGTGCCCATGGTGTGACAAAAGATCTTAATCAAACCCGTTTCTGAAACAGACATGAAAACATATATATATATATATATGTGTGTGTGTGTGTGTGTGTGTGTGTGTGTGTGTGTATGTGTGTGTGTGTTTATTCATTTTGCAGATGATACTAACGTATTTTTTGCCCATAATGATATTGATTTTCTTGTTCACAAAATTAACATTGAATTGAATAAAGTGACAAATTGGGTCAGAGCTAATAAGTTATCACTTAATGCTCAAAAAACGAAATATATGATTTTCAGCAATACTATTGATAGTTTAAACACTAATATAGTTTTAGATGATTCTCATCTACAAAGAGTATCAAATATTAAATTCTTGGGGGTCATTGTAGATGATAAACTTTCCTGGAAATCACATGTTGATAATATTTGTAATATAATATCGCGTAATACAGGTGTTATTAATAGATTGAAATTTCATATTCCTCAAAAAACATTACTTATGTTATATTCGTCGTTAATATTGCCTCATTTGAATTATGGAGTTTTAGTATGGGGCAACACGCATCAGAATTTACTTGAAAGAGTGTCCCTCTTGCAAAAGAAAGCCCTCCGCATTATCTGCCATTCCCCTGTACGTTCTCATACAAACACGTTGTTTACCTCCAATAAGCTCTTAAACATCAAAGATTTATTTTTGTATAACTTATCAGGCCAATTTATGTATAAGTATTGTAACAATTTGCTTCCGTCTATTTTTAATTCCATGTTCCTAAAAAACCAATCATTTCATGAATATCCCACTAGGCGTTCCAATGAATTAGGTGATCCGAGTATCCTCTCGGATCACCTTCTGTATCTGTTCTGAATCTTTCTTCTTTCTTTGTTTCTTTCTTTATTTCTCCTCAAAAGTTGTGCAGAGGTTAGCTCAGAAAGTGCATTGCCTCTCAATGTCAAACTTATACCATATATGTATCATGTCGCAAAGACGACAGCACAAGTAAAATCATAGTGATCAGTCGACCATGACGTCACTATGACGTCATTATATGAAAACACATTTTCATGCATATCTCATTAATGGAATGGAATATTTCAATGAAATTTACGTCACATATATTTCAAGTCAAGCGAATTCTACTCATATTCTCAAAATTTATTTTTATCTCAAAACGCGCGCGTACGCGCGCGTTGAAATATTTGTATGCTCAAATCGAGCTCAAAATTTTTTTGCACACGTTTCAGACCATTTGGAGCATTTTTTGAAAAATTGAAAAAATTGGACGGACGCGTACGCGCGCGCACATATTCGCACGCACAGCTAATATAAAATAGAAATTTTCAATTTTTTCACACGGATCAGATGCCCGAAATGTCAAGGAATATTTCTACCAAGTTTCAAGTCGATCCGATTCAATATGACGTCATACGGGCCCGTCAAAGTTGAAATTCCGCGCGCGCGTCAATGGCGCTATACAGTGCAACTATGCCAAAAAACGCCAATTTTAAACCCGATTTTACTCGTCAGGATGGACGGTGACCCCCCATTTTCTTTACATATTCTGAAAGCTGATGAGTTGTACATGTCATTTCATGGGTTGGCAATGCTGGAAAAATGATTAAAAGATATCAAATTTCTTAATAAAGTAAAAAAAGTAAATTTTCAAAATGGCGTCATCAAATTTCAAGTTTACTCGAGCGTATGTCACTTATCCTTTGCCAATTTCCATCTAAATTTCAATATGTTGTAGCTTATGAAATGCTCTTTCATAATTGTAATTACATATTTTTGATTAGATGACGACATCACCTCGAAAAAATGGATTGAAGGTAACCTTGTCAAATTTGACCAGTTTACGTGTAATCTCTATGGGAGTGCAATTTTTATGGAAATGAAAATTGACATGACTATCTTTATCGAGCACTAGCTCACTTATGCTTCGGTGAATTTCTCTAAGATTTTAATATGTTGTAGCTGAGACGTAGGGCTATCGTAAGTGTGCCCTTTGTTTTTTTATACGTTGTCGGGATCACGTAAAAAAACTTGGTTGAAATTACAGCTTATCTTCGATGTATTGTAATGTTTCTTTCTTTTTACAACTTTATGTGCAATAACTCAAGAAAAACATACCCTATCACCACCATATTTTGCACATGTTTAGTTCATGTCACGAACATTATTTCATAAAATAACAACTACTTAATCAGACGCCATCTTGGGTATGTAAATTAGGGTCAAAGGTCGTAGATGTTTCATCCTGTATCTTGGTGAATACATGTCCTATCTTTCCCATATTTTGCACACGTAAAGACCATGTTACAGGAATCATTTCATAAAATAACTACTTTTTGCTCAGATGCCATCTTGTCTGTGCAAAGTGGGGTCAAAGGTCATATGTACTTCTTTTTCTATCTTCGCTATGACGTATTATCTCTATGGGAGGGAATTTTTTAGATGTGAAAATTGACATGACTCTCTTTATCGAGCACTATCTTACTTATGCTTCGGTGAATTTCTCTCAGATTTTAATATGTGTAGCTGAGACTTTGCACTATCAGGACTCGAATCATTGATTAAAAAAAATCGGATCACCTTAATTTGTCAGTGATGACAAATTACAATCTCTAGTTTCACTTACCCCTCTTACGCACGATTCTTGCTAAAAATACACTTATTTATATCGGCCCAAATTATTGGAATTCTCTGAATCATGATATAAAAAACGCCCCATCCATACATTCTTTCAAGAGGAGACTGAAGTCCTTTCTACTGCAGTCGTATGACTTTCCAGGACTCAACTAGCCATTTGGCCTTCTTTCTCACATACAGACTTACTTTTTCCTCTTTGAAGAATAAATTCTAATCTTTTGGATGTCTGCTGCTATCTACGCTTTCGCCAAAAGAGTCAAAGACATGAATGTCTGTCTTATTCCTGTTCTCACGTCCCTTCATTTCCTTGCTTTTCTCCTTTCAGACGTTACAATCACTTTTTTCCCCTCCACAACCATTTTCTGTTTCCCTTGATACACTTCTGTCGAAGATCGCTGTCTCTGTTGTGCATTTTCGTTTGCTATTTTGTCTTCTATTTGTTCATCGTTTCCATTCCGTTTTGTCCCGTACAGCCTTTTCTTCAGTAGTTGTTTTGCTGTCTAGTCTTGTTTCATGTTTTTTCGCGTCTGTTAGTCTTGTCCATCCCGTTTTGTCCCGTACAGCCTTTTCTCCAGCAGTTGTTTTGTTGTCTAGTCTTGTCCTATGTTGTTCACGTCTGTAATAGTAAGTGTATTTATCTGTGATTCTAGTTCTCAGTGGGCTTCCAGACTTCTTCCTCTTTTTTTTCCTCTCCTATAGTATTTATAATGCTTTAATTAATTTTTCTATTGATGTTATTATTCCAGAGGGGCCCACATTCTACAAGCTCTGTCTTTTTAGTGGGTCTCTCCATTTTTCGTATGCACTTTAAGCAAAGTTATACATGTACTATATTTCGATCACTTCTGTTTTTTTTTTTTACAATGTATAATTACTATGTGGTCCTCCTCAATTGTTTTATATTCTTTTCGATACATAATGTTCTGTTTACCTTATTCTCTGTTGTCAAAAGAAGTGTAACTTATATGTTTTGTCGAAAAATGAAATAAACTTTGAATTGAAAAAATTGAGAATTCTAAATATATATGTTTGCGTATATTTGTGTGTGCTAATTGGCTAAAATTGAAGAAAATGGTATAGTTATAATTATCAGAAGGCATGCATGATGAGACCAGAGTGCGAGGAGTTTCACAAGCTTCACAAAACACTGATAGAATTCTTAACCACATTTAATATGCAAATTACGTGAGCGGATAATGCCATCACGTAAATACCTACCGCACACACACACAGACACACAATCTATGAAATTTCCTGTTCTTACATGAAAACAATACATTCACACTCACATCAAATCAGTGTTGGTGTATTTGAGAAACTTTTGTATTCTTTATTTATCGTAGATCATAAACACAATCAATAGACAGGGTTCTTTTAATGTAAATGAGAGAGAGAGAGAGAGAGAGAGAGAGAGAGAGAGTTTGTTTTACGGTTGTGACCGTGGCAATAGTCTCCATTCGCAAAGACGAGAAAAAAAAATCAGGTGTCATAATTATACATCTCTTACTTATCCCTCCAAGGAAGACGTCTCCAACCTAAGAATAAGGTTTAATTATGATGCATCCTTGTCAACCACAACACTGATCAGTTCCTATAGCAGGCTGCAATGGCTTGTGATTATCATTATTATTATCAATATTATTATTATTATTATTATTATTACTATTACTATTCTTATTATTATTATTATTATCATTGTTGTTGTTGTGATTATGATTATCATTATTATCATCATCATCACCACCACCATCATCATCATCATTATCATTAATATTGTTGCTGATGTAAATTTTCCTGATTTACTTCAGTATGTTTGGTACAACAAATATCATATTTCAGTGTATGGCCTTCTTTATTCAGGGTAGGCCCTAGCCTTTTCAGTGCTGACATTACTCTGCCAGAGTGCCCTGCCATTATTACTTTAGTGTTGCCAAGTACCCAATCATACTTCTGGGTTGAGTGAGAGGTACATAATGAATAAAAACATCTCGTCACAGGACCTATACACTTGACGGGATTCGAACTCGGATTCTTTGATAGACAGCCAGGCGTCTTATCCACAGTACCACATTGGGTGAAACAAGGCTTGCTGAAACCGAAGTTAAATGTTCAAAGAACATGAGTCATCTCTTTCTTTTCTTTTTTTAATCTAATGATGAAAATGATTTATGCAACTTTGTTCGTCTGTAACATGGGTCTCACACTTGTAGAAAAATTGTGCCAAATTTATATCTCTTTGACGTGCCAAAAGCAACAAAATAAATCGGGAGAATTGTATAAACAAAAATAAACCATACCAGCCTGTCAAAAATTAATGAGATGCGGCTGATGAGTTTTATTCCTTCTACAAAATGCAACTCATTTGGAGAGTGGGCACTCTTTTTTTCAAATTTAGATGGACTACATTTGTTTCAGCTTAACTGTAGAAAAAGATTAAATTGTTGAATCGTAAAACCGGTCTTTCTTGGTCCTCTCACAAGGGGTTCAAGCTACCCCCCCCCCCCTTGCAAACTTCAGGACTGAAGTGAAACACTTTGGTTTACTTAGATTCGAAACATGGAAGACATCCATGTATATTCGTGGGTTTTATACAATTTAACTTTACTATTTTTTTAGCACTTAAACATTTATCTGTGAGGAAAAACAGATGCGAGAGCTGAACGTATGACTAGCATCAGCACTGAGCAGCTAGAAAGTGTATAGCGCCCTCTCACACCGGTCACGGAAGAGGTCAAACAATGATGTATGCTTTCTGATACGATGAAGTACATGCATTTATATACATGTACATCCCATACAGAGATCAGTGATCCGTTCATATCCATTATATCATTTTGATAGCGTAACAGTCTGAGTTTCAGGCTAATCGTTGCATGTGCTGTTCAACTTACAGACACACACCTCCCCACTCTAGCAATATATGGGTATGAGAGGAGAGACGTGCTACAGACACTCGGCTTTCAGTGCTAAACGATAGATGGATGAAATCGCGAACAGACCGAGTCCCTTCAGTGTGCAAGACAGTATACGAGTTGCACGGTACAATTTACTACAAAGACTAACGTTGTGACACTCATCGCACATTCTGAAGGACATCCACGTTGAATTGTCGTTGATTAGCTGTTGTTATTTTTTTTTTATTTGATGTGTCGATTTGTCAGCTTTGTCGACCTTTCTGTGAACCGACTCTAGAACGTAGAACGAACCACAACGCACAATTACAATGTACAGTGAAATGCAAACAAGAGGACGCTGTGTGCTTGCACTATCAACAGCCCTCATACTGTCGGGTTGCCGTCGGCCATTGTGGAGATTACACTCTTACGTGTTCTATTACTGTATACACACACACGCGCATTTCAAATGAAAAATGATTTATGATGTATGTGTTGTGGGAGCTGGACCAGTTGGATCGGCCGCGGCGCGATGGACCTCGTCGCTGAAGGGTGTCCGTGTGTGTCTCATTGGACCAGCCGAACCTACTGAACAGGTGATATCACAGTACTGCTTATAGCTGTCTTATAAAAAACCGAATGCTTCTTCATAGGAATATAATTTTCATTTTCAGAGATTAGGCCTACAGTAAAGTTGAGATGATAATGTGAAAGTAACCTCACATCGACAAATCAGGAGTAAGGTTTTATTGAGGTAAGTGTTACATACAAGAGGACAGCATAAAACAGATACATTATATTGGTGTGTAGGCCTGCAAATAAAACACTGACTCTTTAGCGCTTTGCTTTTTTTTTAATCACATACATGCCAGTCAGGGTTTGGATCGAAACCGGAGTTTTGTTTCATACAACAAATGCCCATGCTTCGGGTTGAAAGTGTTGATATCGTATAGTATAATCACATTACGGCAATTATTGTGCGCATATAATTGTATCATATTCAGGCACGGTACCATTGTGCGTGGTAATTAATGTAATGGGGGGGGGGGGCAAGACAAAGAGTCAGGACTTCGAAAGGACGATTTTCATGGGCTTTGATGCACACGACAGGTATATAATAGTGCTATGTGTTGTACGGCAGTGGGGAAGAACGCCCGATTTCTATAGCAGTTCTAAGTGTCTCAGCGCAATACAATGTGCCACTAGCGAGACAATTAATTATTTGCTGATTTACGGAAATGCACTCGATGTAAATTTGTTTGGCTCCAAGTATATAGGCCTACACGGAGATACTCATGAAGCGGTAGCCCTAAATTGCTGGTGATTGCTGCGGTCTGCAGCGCATAATGTTTCACGAAAATCAATATCCTTTGTGTAAGAAGCGTTGTCCGATGACAGCGTGTAGAGATCGAAAAACCTTCAACACAAAGTCAAATTTAGAACTAACTTTGCACAGCGCTGTTAGAACAAGATTTCAATAGGTTTCAATAGGCTTTGTTACTTTGCATGCAATGTAAATTCTCTGTCGTGACTTGCGTTGATATATGCTTATGTGTATAAAAATATACTAATATATATATATATATATATATATATATATATTTATGTGTATACACACTCTCTCTCTCTCTATATATATATATATTATATATATATATATATATATATGTATATATATATATATATATATAATCGTGTGTGTATGTGTGTGTATGTGTGTATTCGCTAGAAGTTCTCCAAACCGATAAAATTGTTTTCTTCCAAAGAATTTCCCTTCTGTCTGAATTTCTGTGCTCTGTTGCCCTTCGATTATTTCTAAACTTCGAGCTTTGGATATGAGAATAGAAATAATAATAATAGTCAGTTCTTAGAAACGCATGATACCATAAGGTAGTCTCTATGCGTGTACAAAATTAATGAAAACCAAATCTATCACATATTTCTCTATTCAAACATGTAATCGACAGTTGTCAAAAAGGTGAGTTTTCAACACAGGTTTGAATTTATCAAAATCTGTAATGTATCTAACACTGATAGGGAGATTATTCCATAATGAGGGTGCCATTTTTCCAAAAGCCCTATCACCAAATTTCTTAGATTTGACACTTATTTCAGAGAGGAGATTTTTTTTTTTTTTTTGAGCGCAGATTACGACCAGGATGATATGGCTTGATGAGTTCACTGAAATATACAGGAGCATTTCCATGAAAACATTTGAATACAAGGGTCAAAATCTTAAACCTGATACGAGCTCTTATGGGCAACCAATGAAGACTACGAAGAATGGGAGTTATATGATCAAATTTCTATATTTGCGTGTCACAAGCCTTGCGGCTGAATTTTGTATCCGTTGGAGTCCTTTCAGATGAGAGTCTGGCACTTCAATGAGCAAACCATTATCATTATCCAAATGACTAAAAATAAACGCATGAACCAGTTTTTCTGTAGTTGTTTTATTGAGAACGTGTCTCAATTTTCCGATCCTGTGTAGACCTATATATGGCTGCAGATTTGCATATGTTATTGATGTGAGTTTTCATACTAAGATCATCTTGGATAATGACACCAAGGTCACGTGCCTTAGAAATTGGCAGCACAGGAATATCGCAAACATTGACGGACAAAGTTGTTGAGGACTTGTCACGAGATCTTACACGTAGCCTACCACTTAGTTTTCTCAAGATTCCACTTCGAACCATTTTGCAGAGACCAATCTTATTAAACAGTATTATTTATTCATTTATTTACAGTATTAATATTAAACAGTCCTCTGGCATTGGTATTATGTGGATTGCAGGAATGGAGCAGCGGGGAGCGAGAGAATTTCGGGGAGCACTACGGTCAAGAACGGCTCGTCAGCACGGTGTGCAGCGGTCGAAACGAGGAGTCTTGGCCGATCCTCGCCCGGAGATCTATCGGCAGATTCCGAACTCTCGAGAGACTGTCTGGTATCAAAATATAGATCGAAACATCAATTCTTCGGTTATCACTATAAGTGAATCACATAAGGACGTGATAAATGTATTATGTTTCTTCGATTCTTGTCAAATCAGGAGAGGCCATTTTAAACATTTTAAAGAGAGTGACGAAAGAGAAACTGTTACAAAGAAAAAAAAAGGAAATCGTTATTTGAATAGAGAGTGACAATAGTCAATTCTGTTTTCTTGACTAATGCACCACAATAGGCCTATATTGATTATCAGACATGTATTGACATTGCAAACAGTATACATGTAGGCTATATGCGCTACTTCGAGTCTTGCTCATTTTAGTTCGTTATGTAAATACATTGGCCCAAATTCACGAAGGTGATACAAATGAAACCATGGTCTAAACCATGAACAAAAACCATGGAACGCCAAGTGTCGCACGGAATATGTCATTACGAAATTGGTCATTTCGTCGACAAAATTACCGTTTCGTTAACGATATTATCATTTCGTGAACGAAATGTTCAAAAATAGTTACAGAATGTTGTCATTTCGTTACAAAATAATAATTTCATCGACGAAATGACTGATTTCTTAACGAAATATTCTATGCGACATTTGGCGCTCCATGGTTTTTGTCCATGGTTTAAACCAAGATTTCATTACATTGTACCCCTTCGTGAATTCGGGCCATTGTTTAGTTACCTTGTACTGTGTAGCTTTTGTTTAGTCTTTACAAAGCATTCACGGACAGCGGAGAAAAAGTCAGTAACATTAAGACAACCTCAGGAAACAATCTTGCTGTACATGATTGTTTATTTTATAGTGCAAATACATGTATGTGTAAAGTTCATGGCAGTAGGCCTAAGCAATCCATGTTGATATAAAGAACCAGAATTTGTTTGTAGAAAAGATGCCGCCCACACAAAATAATGTCATTTTTTGTTGTGTTCACCTTAGCCCGAATACTTCAGGTGAAGTCATGCGTAGTTCTCTGATTGTGCCTACTGAGGGCGAAGCTGTCTTGGCATTACCAAAATACTGAATTGAGGATACATGTATTTGCAAGGTCCTTCATGCACCAAGATCTGTATATTTTGCAATCGGGAAGTCTGTCTTTTACATTCCTTTACAGGCATTCGATTCTTCGAAGAGGTTGGTTTCCTCTTCTATTCAACCAAGAAAAAGATCGGTAACGTCCGCTCTAAATTACCCGGCAACTTAGCTGTCAAGACGATAAGGCAAGAAGATATATCCAGCTTGTGGAATTTAAAAGCACCGTCGAAGTCAAAACATAAAAATTCTGAAACTCACGAAGGGATTCTAGAAGAACAAAGTGCAGGTTACATCATTCCCCGAAAGTACATTGAAGCGAACAAGTTCCTTGCGTCGAGAAACGGCTGCGAACTGGTTGACGATGCCGTGATCGAGGTCCGTGAACACGATGGCCAAGAAGAAAGCGGACGAAAACATATGCGCGTGTTCACAAAAGGCGGAAGCGAAATTCCCGCGCGTCGCGTCCTGCTCTGCGCAGGCGCATTCACCAACCACGGTCGTCTGCTTCCCCAGGGCCATGAAGTGGACATCACCATGACAACGGAGACTGTGGCCATGCTCGAAGTATCCGCACACGACGTGCAACGACTTTCTGGGATGCCGTGTATGGTAGTCAAATTTGATGACCTTAAGGACGTCAGGAATACGTACTTCTTTCCCCCGGTGAAATATCCTGACGGTAGGTTAAACACGAAAATTACATGCGTGAAAAATGCATGACCAATATCATGACCAATGACCCACTTTACTTCATATTTTATGCAAATTTCAGTTGCAATATACCCAAAGACGTTCTTATCTTCAATCCGTCATGAATCACTGATGAAGTGGAAACTTTATTCCATTCTGAAACTGACTTAAATGGATAAAAACATCATGACAGAATTTCTATGGATTCTTTTTAGTATGTTTCCCTTGTCTATAAGGCCATGGATTAGTTTTCTATTTCAGTGTAATGTATTTTTAAAATCAATTAAATTGCAGTTATGTGTTCAAGAGTCAATTGCATTGTTGAAGTGAACTTGATCATGTTCTTTGTTACATAAGCTCCCCAAAAGGAAACCGGATCATTACGAACTCCCTCGTGGAAACATTTTACTTCGGTGTCTCCTATACAGAGACAATGTTTTACATTGATCAACATTGATAGGCTTATTGATGATACCATTTGATTTGTTAATAATGGTTTGATCTGATATCAGTAATCTCGGGGGAAGACATCATCGATTGGGCCCCGTTCCTTTTTTCTATATAAAACGAACAATTGGCCGGAAGGGTAAAGACGCTGAATCTAGTATTTCAAGATGTTAAACAGTTGATTACATTTACCTCTTTAAACAAACTATGTAGGAAAGTACTGCATGAAGGTGGGCCATGGCCTGTACTTAAATCAACACTTGACCTCGTACGATGACGTCATATCGTGGTATCGCAAGAGAGGGAATGTCCCGAGAGCTAATGTGGAATATGTGAGCTCGCTTCTTCTAAACTGGGTGCCAGGTAATACCCTATCATGCCTATAATGTTTACTCCACAATCTGTCTACATCTTATAACTTTCTTAAAGCAAAATTAAAGCGATTTCCTTGCGACTTTCCTTCATAATGAAAGCCAGTCATTACAGACCATCTTGTTCCAATCAAATATGCTTTTGTTAACACCTGTCACGAAACGATTATGAAATATGAAATACGTCGATTAAGAATCAGTAATTTTCATTGGTAGGGCCTATAACTTGAACTTCATCTAAATGAATAGTATGATTAAGATGATTGACAGCATCATTCTTTCCTTCTTCTTTTTCACCTTTATTTTCATCATTACAACAACAACAATAATAATGATGATAATAATCATAATAACAGTGGCGGATCCAGAGGGGGGCGCAACCGGCGCACGCCCCCCTTTCTTTAAAGAAAAAAATGAAATGAAACCCGGAAGTGCCACCAGAAATATTAGTCACGCCCCCCCCCCTTTACAGAATTCCTGGATCCGCCCCTGTAATAATAATAACAATAATGATGGATGATGATAATAATGATAAATGATATCTGTTATTATTGTCATCATTATCATTATTATCATCATCATTATTTCACTGTTACCATAATCGTTAGTACCTGCAGTAAATTTCATGTTTGTAAGACGAATTACAGGAAATCTGGTAAGTCCCAGCAGTGATTTTATTTTTCTCTCTATCACCTCATTCATGATAATGATACAATGTATTCAATATTGTTTTACTAAACCTTTCAGAGCTCAGCTACCAAAAGATTGAACGTCAGTGGTCTTATTCACTTTGACGAAAAAGCTAGGGCCTCACTCTTTCGCTAATTTTTTTTTTCCAAATTGCCGGGATATATTTCAAGGTAAAAGTGACAGCGAAAAAAAAAAAGTTTGTTGAACTTGCCCTCTTCAACAGTTCAAATTACCTCAGCTATCAATACAACAACAGCAGCAACAAAATATGTTATTTTATTCCAGATCTTCGTCCTAGAGCCGTGACTGGAAGCACATGTGTGATTACGTCAACCCCGACGGGCCGTTATTACTGCGACATGGTGACTCCTACCCTCGGAGTGGTTGTCGGGGGTAACGGCGGCGGATGCATGATTGCCGACGAGATAGGACGCATGGGGGCGCAAATGATCGTCAAGGGTTCATGGGAACACGATCTACCAGCGTACCTCTTCAAGGCGAGATACAAAAGAAGGGCGCTGAATACCGAGAGTAAACTGTAGATACCATGTCAGAGTCTGGTCGGTTTCCATGACAACAGGCATCAGAGCCTCGCCAACGTCACGAGATCGAACTTAATGGATGACATGAATTACGAGACTATAGAAACCGAATGCTTCAAAATAAAGTTGTTCATTCGGTAGGGATTTATTTCATTTCAGAAAAGATGTTGAGCAATTATATATGTCATTATTACATCTCATGGTAAATAGGAAAAAACAAACAATCTATTTGTTACATACAGGTATTGAAAGTGAAATGTATGTGTAAGCAAGTCATAACCCAACGCGCACGCATGAAAGATTCCATTAGTTAATATTAACCTCAAACCGCCAAGCGCAAATGGCGAACATCATGAACATGGTTTGGTATGTGCATCACCAGATATCGTAAATATGTTTGTCTCTGTATAAACATGAGGGAGTTTACTCCAAATACTACATGTGAGGATTCAGTAAATACAGAAATATTGGAGGAATGCAACAGGGAAGTCAGACAACCAGTTCTAAATGAACTCATCATGCTTATGAATCTTTCCGGTTCGGCTAAATCTATTCCTGGATAAGAAGGGTGAACAGTTCGAGATACCACGGTAGTAAAACGATAATTATGGAGAAAATATAAAGAGAATTCCACATATTTTCATCGAATGAGCATAATGAAAAGAGGTCATTACTTATATCGCTCAGAAGGCAGGATGAAAAATGATATTCTAATTATTATATCAGTTGATATTATATCAATCTGTGTAAGAAGATAAGAATTTGAAAAAAAAAAGTGTAGGCCTAATAGTTTTCACAAACGAGAAATAAATTTTGTCATATCTCCTTCATATTTTGGGGTTTTTTTCCACTGCTGCGACAGCACCCATTGTTGGAATTATCTTGTCTCGCAATGTGTGAACTTGGAATTTTTCATGACTATTTATAACTTCCGAACTAATTATCCGATATTCCTCAAACTTAGCTGATGCATTCACTTGTTCGCTTACGCGACTTTTAATGCTTGGGGTAAATTCCCCTAATTTAAGCAACTGTCAGAAAGTTCCCTGAAATATCTATTATCTGTGCTATGCTAGCTAATCAAGACATAATTATATTTTTATCTTGAAACTGAATCTGGCAGGTATCATAGCCATGTAGTAGAGTATCCAATGGACCACCAGCCCTCCTGGAGATCCCCAAAGTTCCCCAAGTTTGCTACATGTATACTTTGGTTAATAGTTTGGAAGAATGTGTAGAAGGTAAACTTGCTGTTTGTACTCCGGTGAGCGCGAGACTCCCGGGGCACCTGTTGATTTGTTTTCATCAAGAAAAAAAAAAGGTTTGAATGAATATTTGTTACAATGTATTGGAGAGTTGTAAACTTAAAGCAAGTCTCCCTATACAGATGTTTGTAAAAATCAATTTGAGTTCCAAAGTGCATTTATAACATTTTTCTTCGGTGTTAATGGTATCTATCATTTATTTTTGTAACACTGCTCTATAATGATGATGCCACGATAAGAAGACAAATAAAGCAGTTCATGATTTAAAAAGAGCAAGAAGTTACGGGAATGTTGCCTTCATTTATCAAAATATTCCATAGTCGGGTAGCATAAAAAAAAAAAATCAGTTGATTATGTCAGTAAAGTTCCCGCTGCAGTTTTATAATCTTGCGATCTGGAACTTGCACTTATACCCGCTTTTGGTTTTCTCTCGTATGATGTGATAATCTCAGTTAGAACACTGTTATATCCATATGCATGTACGTTATATGGATACCGGTGTATCACCATCAGACTATATCATCTCAGCATGAGTATCTTTGGCTAAAATAATTTAGTCATAGGTAATCTCGATGGGATGATAATAGCCTGATGTGTGTATTATTGTCTACACAATGTGCCTGAGTGTCCCCCTCTCTCTGTCTAATTGTATCGAAGTGTCAAGGCAGTTGTGACTCACCTGAATGGAGCCCGTGCTGTAACTGTATTGTCATATGCGGTAGACTTTGCACGCATTATCTTACATCATATATAATGTATATATCAATTTCATATAGCACAATCATTATCTAATGACTGTACTGCATGAAGTTTGTTGCCCTGTTATTGCCAAGGCGTGACGACCGTCTAAAATGGGTTGTGAGCTCACGTTCAAGTGGTGCAAGCAAGGCAGTGTGTGGCTACGCAGTTTACCGGGTTATCGCTACATGTCAAATAAAAGGAAGCATTAGATAAACATATTATAAAGACAAGACTGTTGCATGATTGACATTGTGCTGATGCTGCTGTAACTGTAGCAGAGCATAATTATTGTCAGCCTGGACATCGAAAGAACGCCATGATGTACGACGTCTGTGTTGTGGGGGCCGGTATGACGGGATCGGCCGCAGCTCGCTGGGTCTCGTCGCGTGAGGGAGTCAAGACTTGCCTCGTTGGTCCCGCGGAACCTACAGAACAGGTGACCTCAGAGAATACCGTGTGTGTCCTGATCATATTACTAACAGGATCAGTGCAGGAACTAGGGGAATATCCTGCAGTGATACTTCTAAACGCAAGTTAGGCTTCTTTTTTCAGTCATTTTGGTTTCGGAGACCTGCATCCCGGGAAAGAAAAGAAATGCGAGCAGTGGAACAAATATTATGTAAAAGAAAGGTTTTAGGCCAATTGGAGAATTTTGTGAATATTACGACCGTTTAAAATTTGGATAAGTCATGTGACCTGACATCACAGAAGGGTTATCCAGACCCGTCTGAGCATTGACACTCCGAATGCATTATTTCTACGACACTCTGCCTAAAGGAGGTGTTCGGTTGTTAAAACTTTTAAAGTTGTGAGTGAGTGTTGATTAATCTTGTATCCTTCTAGCAAGAAACAACATGAACGATGATCTATCCAAATCTGTACAGAAAGGTACCAATGTGTTTTGTTGTTGTTGTTGGTTTTTTTTTTTTTGTGTGTTGTTGTTTTGTTTTGTTTTTCAGATTCGGGACATCAAAACGACATTTCAGATTAATCACTTCAACTACGTACATAAACAAAAGAATTATTGCAGAGCAAAGACGGGTACTAAGCTACCATCAGGAAATATTAGGGACATATTCCATGCTATATTTCCGCGCCACTTCTGAATTAAACCTGTTAAACCCGGACAAAGTCCAAGTCCAAAGGCACCGTACCAACCGTTCAAGCTTGCGATGCGTGTATAGAGTTGTCTTCGTTGTAGGAAGAGGGGAGAGTTGGGCCAAAATGGGGGCAGGCATATAGGGCCTACAGCCACCCTTTGGTGTCAGTCGATGGTCTTAAACAGTGGTAGGAAATCCAATGAGGAATCCGCTAGAGAGTGATTGCGTTGTTGGGTATACTGAGTGATCGTGCAATTTGTTGCATGAATGTATGTATGTGTGAATGTGTGCGTGTGTGTGTGTGTATGTGTTTTTCTTTATGTTTAATGCATGTGTGTATATTTTATGTGTGCATGTGATGAACTGCTTGTGTGTATGTATTTACGTAAATGTTATACTTAAAATGATTTATGCACATGTAAATGAAAATTTCTTTATCAATGCGAAAGCGTATGCGTTCATTTGCTTTTTCATTCTTCCTTTTTTTCCTGACGAGCCATAAAATGCACTGCTCCAAAATGTACCAAGTCGACTATTTTATGACTTAAAGTGACTAAACATTTTGAAGTTAATTGCCAGAAAAGTTGAGGGTTGATCATAATTTACGAGGGAAATATGCGCTTATTAAATGAATCAGTAGACAAAATGTTTATTTGTAAACTTTACTATTGGCAATGCAATTGACTTATCCTTGGCCTTCCACTTCGACATCGCAATATTTGACTGACGATCTGTAGGAATGGCGGGAAGGTTCGACTCGTTCGGTGTTTGGCGCCCACTACGACGAGGGGCGAATCATGAGCACCATCTGCGAGAGCATACGTCACGAGACCTGGCTGGTCCTGGCTCAACGATCGATCAGTAGACTGCGGCAGCTAGAGAATGAATCAGGTAAAAAGAAAAGACAAAATGAGCAAATATATGACCTAATTTCTTAAATTCTTGACTCAATTTATATTGTGTGGTGATATACCGTACTTTTGTGTGATCAATCCGGTACAAGATTGAGATCCCGCGAGGTTGAATGGTCACTGTCTTTAATGTAGGTGATCATGACTACTGGTGTTTAAATCGACCACCAGTTGATAACTTATCAACATGAGGTATGGAACGTTACTCTGTTTGAAAACATCTTCGAGTGGGACATCATCTGACACTTTGCATCGATCTGTTGATAAAGCAATAGTTGAGCTTCATTGACTATTCATTCCGAATTATCCATTGCAAGTTTGTTAGTAGGTCTGTATTGTTTTGATTCTTAACGCTGTTGTTTGGTTACCTTCATTCGTGATTACTAGTATTTACTTGCTGTCTGAAAACTTGGAAAGTAGTGGTAAGGTAGCAATCGATTCGATAAACAAAATATTTGCATATTGATGATATGCAAGCCTTAAGAATACCCAACGTGCTATAAAGGTGAAATATAAATGGGAAATTTGAAAATCGACAGGCAAACACGCTTTTCAGCATATGGTTTTAACAATGCGGAAAACTTGCAGGGACTTACACGTGGTTGTACAAAATGTGCAGTCCTATATCGCACCACAGTTTAAATAGCACAATATCACCTGGCTCTTATAAAAAAGAAAGACAAAAGACAAAAAGATGTCTTGAGCAATTAAGAGAAGCACATCTCACTGGCTATTTTCTATCCTGCTTTCATTCTACCAGGCATTCGATTCTTCCATCGAAATGGATGTATGATATACTCAAGTGCAGAGCGGATAGCAAGATTCCAACGCCTAGGTCTACCTGCGACTTTTTTGGACGCCGAAGGAATCTCGCGTTTTTACGCGCGCTTCAACCGTCCTTCACACGACAAACAACCAAAAACTGACGCGACTCACGCAGCAGCCCTGGAACGCGAGAATGCCGGTTACGTGAATCCGCGCAAGTACATCGCCGCGAACAACGCCGTCGCAGCACGGAATGGCTGCGATGTGATCACCGAAGTCGTCAACGAAGTCAGGGAAGTTTTCGATCAGCGGGAAGGTGGTCGGTACATGCAGGTTGTCACAAGTGGTGGAAGAAAAATTCACGCACGTCGCGTTCTGTTATGCACTGGCGCGTTCACTAACTTTGGACGCCTGCTCCCTCCTGGCGTCGAGGTTGATATCACCTTGGTAACGGAGAGGGTTGTCTTTCTGGAAGTGTCTGACGTGGACATTGCGCGCCTCGAAGGAATTCCTTGCACAGTGCGCGAATTTGACGACATGCAGGACCAACGGAACATTTACTTCTTTCCTCCTATACGATATCCGGATGGTATACAATCTCTCTATTTTTCCTTGCTTGGATGTGCTTGGTATTGTTGCTTTTTTGTTATTTTCCACAACTTCAATCCAGCTTTTCTTCAGTTTTTTTTTTGTGCAGAGAACTATTGTTATGATAATATATTATGATACAACTTTCTTTTCATAATACGTGTGAGCTCACGATGTCATATATTGTCTTTCCCCTCCTTTTATCCGACGTGTACAAACCTACCGGTCATTTTTCAACTTATTCGCTTTACAGAGTGCTTCCACAGAAACAATGGAGTGAGACTCGTAAGAATCTTTTCTGGATAAAACTTGGAATATTATTTTACATCTGCAAATTTTACAACTTACAACTGCAAGGTTACCTTGTACAGCCTTGTCCTTATTGTCTCGTATTAATTGCTTTTCTGTAAAAATTTGAGTTAGGAAAGATCATGCAGAATTAAGTAACTTATTTCTTAAGTTAAAATGTCAATCAAGAGAACGCATGTGTATGATTATAGCCGTTGAAATGTGCTGTGTATAGACTTTATGTCGGATCCCTTTGTGTGGATATGAAACCTATTTAAGTGATCTTTTTTTTTACCTTCGTTCGTGCTTTACCAATTCTTTGTTAGAGTTTGTTTCAT
Source organism: Diadema antillarum (assembly GCF_040938485.1). Classification (NCBI taxonomy): domain Eukaryota; kingdom Metazoa; phylum Echinodermata; class Echinoidea; order Diadematoida; family Diadematidae; genus Diadema; species Diadema antillarum. The sequence goes on from NW_027270986.1 coordinate 537,169, forward strand.
GGCTTACTGTGTCGTAATCATGATGTAACCTGTTCAGAAGGGCCACATACTAGTTACTTCGCTTTCTTAATTCAGTTTAAAGCCATCGGATACATTGGGATATGTACGGATAGTTATTGCTGAGTCTCCATACACAAACCGACTACCTTACGTCGATACAGTATGCAATTACCCCGATGTATACAATATTGGTCGATTTGCTGACTTTCATGATTTTATATCAATCCAGGCAAGGTGTACATCAAAGTTGGTCACGGATTCTACCTGAATCGCCCTTTGCCTACGTATGATGACGTCATATCATGGTATCGTCAAAGAGAGAAAATCCCCCAAGCTGATATAGAGTTCCTAACTACAAGCATCTACGGATTACTAACAGGTGAACATTTTTATCCCTTTTTCCCATCATAATTATACAGCCATGTCTTTTGTTTTTCTTTGCGGGGGGGGGGGGGGGAATTTAAGGGTGAGATGGTAGAAAAAAGAACACTGCAGTTTTCTGTTACTTTAATCGACAACCGTGAATGCAGCGTTTCCTCATAAATTACTCTGATTGATTTAATGTTAGTTTCGGGAAAGATCTTCATGTTTTTAATTCCGTTATGAAATATAGATCTTCGTACCTCTGTTTCACCCTCGGTCATTTTTTAACAAAACAAACACTAAAGATTTTAGATATGACTTTGTTCATTAATCTACTTATAAAGCAACATATTGTATTATTGAATAATTACTGATGAATAGATGACTATATACAAAGTAAACACGCATGACACGTGTATGAATAACAAAGAGGCAAACTGCCTGTTCAAATTGTACGTAAATAAGTAAACGAATAACATCAGGGGTTTTTTTAAGCTGTTGATTTATATTCCAGATTTCACACCGAAGTCTGTAACAGCCGCGACCTGTGTCATCACGCGCACACCTACGGACCGTTATTACTGCGACATGGTAACGCCCACCCTAGGGGTTGTCGTAGGGGGTAATGGCTCGGGGGCCATGGTTGCTGACGAGGTTGGTCGCATGGGGGCGCTGATGATTGGCAAAGGCTCATGGGACCATGACTTGCCCGCGGAATTCTTCAAAGTCAAGTACAAGGAAGTGGACCCGAAACAAACTCCAAAGAGCAATTTATAGTCTGGGACTAGAAACGATGATCTGGTAAAATCTGGCAGCCATATAAGCGAGAGATAATGAACAATACGGATTGTTTGTTTGTTTTTTAATGAGAGTGTATAAATGCACGACAAGGTCAGTGATAGTTGTTCACTTACCACACCCAAAGTGTATGTTTATAAGATTATCGTACCGAGTAATCGTTTCCAAGTGTAACCTTGATATTGTCGTCATATTCATTCTGCTCAGGGAGGTGAAAACTCGAGAAGAATACAAAGCAGGAGTCCCCTTGCCCCGGTTCTCCTTATCTGAAATTGTCATTGTCCTTTTTGTGTATTATGGTTTGCATTAGATATGCGTTGCAATAAAGGAAATGGCTAATTTTTATCTATTTCTTGATGGACTACTTCGCGCCCTTTCAGATGAGTAGAATCTCTTTGAGGTAATTATCGTCTGTTCTGTGCGTACATGCATGCCTATCGTCTCCCAACAGTTAATAATATTTCATGATAATATTCCCCCAAGTTAAAGACTGCAAAGTGATCGATAACAAATTGTGACACAGAAAATAATAAACGGCTTATTGGCTCGGTGGTCTTACCTCTCGTTTAGCCTGTATGATAATCACTTGAGAGTGCTCTCAAATCAACCATAATACACTTTCACGGTAACTATGCAAAATAATATGTACATTTTATGACTTGTTACAGCCAAAATAATTTTGTAGTTGTTTTGGTCTCTTCTTAATTCCTTCTCTATTGTCATCGACAACTATAGATCAAGGATATCATAATATGTAGACGACATTTCGAGTAGTCTCAAGACGGTCATCCTACGGTCAACCTACGGCCATGATTTTTAACCTTCAAATATTGTTTTCACTTTTTTATGAAGTAATATGCGAAGTGGGAGGGTGAAGGAATGCTCTTTTTGTTATTCAGCTTTCAATTAATGTTGTATAAAACCTCATTTTGATATATTTATTAAGTGCTCTTAATTTCCTATGTTATATCTGCCGAATGTGAAAGGGCAAGGAGTCTCATGGAATATAGTATGTGGTTAGTGGTGTATTGTATCATCAAAGTATACCGGGACATGCGTGTTATCGGGATTTATGAAACACGTGCGAATTCGAGCCTCGTGCGAGAGGAAAAACAGCCAAGTACAGAGTGTCCACTTTGCGAATGATATCACGGTGTAGGGATTTGTTGAGGGTGTTTGTTTCTGGTTAGTTAGGTTAGTTATAGGTCTCCATGTCTTAGCTTCTTTTTAGCCACTTTTAATGTATATCAGTCAATCAATCATAATTTGTTGTATTACTTGTGGGGGGAATGCACCCTACAAGCACTGCTTTTTAGCATTCCTCCCCATTTCCAGCAGCATTTCCGTAAACTTATAATATTTTGTACACTTATCCTTTATTTTGTATTATGATGATATTTATGTAATCGATTTCTGAAAAAAAAATATTATTTCTGTTGGAAATGGATAAACAAATGTATGAATGAATGAATGAATGAATGAATGGTTGTCAGATATTTCCTTCAGCTCAAGTGCATCCATGATTGGACGGGTGTCGAGCGGAAGATGACGATCGTGTGCCTCATCAATAGTCCACAATGGACGGAGCTGTCCGAGTTTCGGGATGCATTTCGTACACGGGGGGATTTCGTGTTTTGCAAAGTAGTCAATTATGATTGCATTTCTCTTTTTGTCCAGATACGTTACCCATTTCCAAAATAATCAAAATGATCAATGGTAGTGTACATTACATATTTAGATGAATTGTATTCTGCAAAATCATTCTGTATGAGGGCGATACCAATTAGCCAATCATCAATATCTCGCCGTCATACGTGAAAATTCCTGTATTTAGTGTTCCCGTGCGTACTTTCATGTCATTCAAGACACCAAAAAATATTAACGGGACTGCAAGAATTTCCACTTAATGTATTGGTATGAGCAATTCATTATTCCATGCCATTGTAAACCCCACAATAAAAAAGACGTATTCGCCATTTTCCGTCTTTTCTTTTATCCGTTTGTCTCCCTCGCTCTTTCTATTTTCAACCTTTGTCCTATTCATTCTTTTGTTGTTGTTGTTGTGTCACTTAGGTGGTCCGCCATGCTGCAGACACTGGTCAACACACAACCGTTGAGTTGCATGGTTTTTGTTGCATACGTTTTGAGGTTAAGAGCGGAATGAGAAGCTTGAAATTCTTTTTACCAATATCAACAATCCGTTTTGTGTTTGTGTTTTGCGAATAAGCTGTTGAAAAAACGACGAAAGTACAGTATAGGCTCTACTAAGAAATTAACGGATATAATCATGTAAGTATTTTTAATCATAATTTCAAGAATATTCCTTGTGATTCTACAAGTGAGGTATCACTGGAAAGGTTTTATTCTGCTCTATCTTATGGTGGACTTATATACTTCTTGATATAATATGTGCGTGTGTCTGTGCGTGTGTGTGTTCGCGCGCGTTATTTTGTTGACTTCCCATGATTTTCTACTCCATGTGACTTCTATAGGTGCATGATCAGGGCCCCATTTCATAAAAGATGTTAGGATGACAACTCTTGCTGGAATGACAACTTTCCAAAGCAAACAGCCAATCAGGAAGCTGGATTCTTGTCGTTACCATGACAATAGTCATTCCAGCAAAGAGTTGTCATCAAATAAACTCTTAAATATCTCAAAATCCTCAAGGATGCAAGAGTTGGATCATCCAGATTTGGATTCAGCACACTCGAAATAGGGTAAAACCATCATTTGTTTTCAATTTCTCACCATTTAGAAGGAATTACATGAGAATTTCCGGTCTTGGCGGCCATTTTGGCGGCCATCTTGAATATCTCAAAATCCTCAACGATGCAAGAGTTGCACTATACAGATTTGGATTCAGCACCCTCGAAATAGGGTAAAATCATCAATTGTTTTCAATTTCTCACCATTTAGAAGGAAATATATGGGAATTTCCGGTTTTGGCGGCCATTTTGGCGGCCATCTTGAATATCTCAAAACCCTCAAGGATGCAATAGTTGCATCATCCAGATTCGGATTCAGCACCCCCGAAATAGGGTAAAACCATCAAAAAACATTGGGTGGACGGTAAAACAAGGTTCAGCCTTTGGCACCCAGACTATTATGTATTAAGTATTAAAGGCAGTCATGTGTAACTGTATTCTCACACAGCAGACTTTGTACACTTGATCATTATTGTAGGACCTGTTAGTATTCTGATACAGCAGCACTATCATAATTGTTATGTGTACATAACTCGTGCGATCTTGTAGTTACATGTATTAGGCCATGGGGTGAAGCTGAAAAAGAGGCTTAGAAAATGGGTTTCGTTCCAGCAACACTGGCACTACTTTCTGAATGCGGAAATGTGATGTTTTGTACATCCTAAATATACTGTAAAAAGTTCTCCTCGAAATATCCTGTAGTTTTTGCGAAAATCCATATTTTATAAACTGCGACCAGCAGCCAAATACACATATCGTAATGGGGCTGTGAACTGTAGCATACAGGATCATGACGGAAGTTTTATCGCGGACAAATATCAACTTAAAATCGGGAAAAAATCTTCAATTTGAAGACTTATTAATAAATTTGAAGTATTAGTAACAGCGTTCGTGCAAGGTTTGCTTCTGCAAATAGTTCCTTTCTGTTCAAATTGATGACTAAATGTGACTCGGTCGAGAGGAAACTGGGAGAACTACGCTGAATTGACGGTCAGCGCAGGCGCACACATCACTGCGCACAAATTTCGAATCCATTGACTGGATATTAGATGTCTGTGTGTGCATGCGCTGGCAGTCAATTCAGTGTAGTTCTCCCAGTTTCCTCTCGACCGAGTCACATTTAGTCATCAATTTGAACAGAAAAGAACTATTTGCAGAAGCAAACCTTGCACGAACTCTGTTATCAATACTTCAAATTTATTGATAAGTCTTCAAATTGAAGATTTTTTCCCGATTTAAGTTGATATTTGTCCGCGATAAAACTTCCGTCATGATCCTGTATGCTACAGTTCACAGCCCCATGACGCTATGCGTATGGGGCTGCTGGCCGCAGTTATGCGTATGGGGCTGCTAGCCGCAGTATAGTTCCCATAGTGTTTCTAAGCTGAAATACGTGTACATATACACATTTGTAAAGCACTGCTTTTAGCCATATACCTAGAAAAAAAGTGAAGTTTTGGTTTAATAGTTGCATTATATCTCATGTTTCAGCTTTTCCTGATGCTGGCTATGCAAAGGAAGACAAGAGCAAAGTGGTTCGAGAACATTGAAGAGAGAGAGCACTGACTGACCGTCAGAGGTCAAGGCAAATGCCTTATATTCTGTTCAAAGACATGTTATTAATCAAATGACTAATCATTCAAGGCAAAAAAAAAAAGAAAAAAATTCAGTGCGTTTGTTTGTGTGTGTCCGCGTGCATGTGGGAGAATCTTATTGTACACACACACACACACACCCTCACATGCACACACACATACGCACACACATAGTTATGAAGATTCAATATACCCAAGTGTATTAAAATATTATTCTTCATGCCTTGGCCATTAATCACATCAGCATCATAAAAAAGATTATCATAAACATGAACACACACACTGATATAATACATGCATTGATCAGTGCATTACACATACACAGGTGCATAAAAAACGCTGACATATCATATACACTCACACGCACACATACAAACTCATTTACACACATGAGACATTACTATTAAACAGATCATATTGTTTATCAGTAAACATGTTTTTCTTTTCTTCTTCTTCTTCTTCTTAAGAAGCTTTAATATACTTAGATCACATAGCAATCACGTTGTTCATGAAATATTATACAGTACTTTAGAAAATTTAATCTTCATAAAATTTCCTGAAGTTTTCATTGCTATTATTAGGTTACAACATGGTGGGACACTACCTCCTTTCATGTAAGATAGCTCAAAATGATAATCAGTCAAATTTTCTAGTTTTAATAAATTTCCTGGAACATTCCATGGTCCAAATATCCTTGAAAGGGTGTAAAAGTTTTGAAAAATGCCAATATATAAAATAAAGGCAAAATTATAGTTTACCCATTCATGAGTGAAAACTGTTGGACTCTGTATTGGAGGCAGTGTGTACCTGAAAATCTCGGAGAGAATAAAACAGGTTTGGCATTAAAAATTATGATAACATTGCAATTAACTTCCAATATCAGAGGATCAGTGCAAACCTGACTCCACTTATGCACAATTTTCATTTGGCTGGTGTGTATTAGTTTTAGCAAACTGATTTTGTACTCACACCTACATTGTACTGACCTTTCTACATGAACATTCTGTTTCAGTATTGATAATATTTACATTTTTTTCCCAGAGTGGGAGAAACAAATTTTAATTGTAGTCATTCAGTTTTATGAAAAAAAAAAACACACTTAGGAAAACATCTTTGTTCTTAGAATAATTCAACCCTAATCAAATCATAATACATGTAGTGGGCAGAAATGTTTGCTAAAGGGCAAACAATCACTTACTGAGGCAAGGAGTCAAAACATGTTGCATAAACATTGGCATTCAAAATACAGGAAGCAATCTGTATTACAAAGACATTTTATCATGCACAACTTTGGTAAGATGTCAATTCTTGAATATCAATCACATTGACCAAAGCATTGGTGCATATACAGTACATTCTGTTGTTTCTGAACTTTGCACTGAAGTTCTTTGTGTATGTGTGTGAATGTTTCAGTGGTGTATATATATTGCTCCATTTTATCAAGGACAACTTATAGTAACATGACAATGTTTTCATGCTTCAATATCAATCATATTAACCTATTTCCCTTGGCAAGTAAATGAGCAGGTTGACTCTGTTGCAAATGATGCATTTTACAGGCAACACAGCAGAACCTGAAGAGCTTCCAGAAGAAAATCTTGATCTTGATGTGAGCGTCTTAGGGGAGGAAACAGATGCTCCTGCTGACGGACCAGGCTCCTCCTTCAGCTTTCGTTTCCTAGCGAGATTCAGGCGTTTGCTATCTATAAACCTCTTGTAGCACGTTTCATGGAATCCTATTTAATACAATGGAGAAATGAACAGCAATGATTAGCCGTTGGATTTTGTTAGGGGGGAAAAAGGCTAAACGCTAGAGGGAGGGGTTGAACATTACACTCAATATCATTAAATGTACGGTAGACTATTGACTGCCAATATTTGAATCTTGTAATTACCAATAGGCCCTAGTACTATGCCAGGTAATCATTAACACCTCATGATCATTGTCATCATCAACTACTTCAACTTGTACTTGCAGTGCAATTACTGATTTTAAATTACATCTACAGCTTTCAGCACCTGATCACATGCAATATCGATTATAATTATGAATACAACTGCCTTATCATCATTAATACTAGTAATCCTTGGCCTTTCACTATCGCCACCACCCACTGCTTTATAGTTTGGCACAACATAATGGTAATCATATGTTTTAGGGAGTTTAATTGTTGAAATTATGTTATTGTCATTGTTGGTTTTTTAGACCTATTTATATCAAATATTAATAAGTCAATTTAATGAGATGCCAAATGTGTGTTTTGAGGGGGGATTCGCCAATTTCGGGGTGAGAGAAACAGGATGGATTTTTAATATTAATACCTCATGGCCATGATTATGAAAATATAAATTTACATGCAGTTTAGACCTTTTTCAATCCAGTCCTGTGTGTCAAGATTTTTACAAAACAGTATCACCAATCAGCCACATCATTCTAACCTGGGCTGTACATAGAACAACATGTAAAATTACATCTAACGGTTAAGGCTACATTATAACGGCGCTATGCCATGCCAAGGTGAAATTCTTATCTAAAATGTAACAGACACGCTAACGGCTAAGCTACTGCATTAGCGCCCATTATAACATACACAAGCAACGTTCATAACATAGCTAACGTTGTACTTGTATGTAGTCATCATGGTCATTAACTGACATTACGCATATAACATTGACATGAGAGAGACTGCACTGCAGTGTCGACTGCTACGACTGTACGCACGTAAACTAACCTGTAAATTATCCTACGGCTACGTAGCAGGTTGCAGTTGAGTCAGTCCCCCGAGCAGGTGAATCACTTCGTTCTGGTCTGCGATTTCACGGTCTCTCCCACTCAATTTGATCCACTCTTTGGCACACAAAATAGGTTTCGTCTATCTTAGGTTTGTCATAGCCGTGAAATTTTCAAACTTCATCGATGTTACATGCATAATAACGCATCTTAAAAGTTTCGGCAGAGCAGACGACGTAGACGCGTCGACAGGCTCACAGGGGGCGGCCATTTTGACTCGTAAACGATAATTCTCGATTCGGATTGGATAACATACATCACATGATCGTTCGCGAATGAATATCGTACACGGCAAAGTGTACATATTGAGCTCCTCAGTGACAAAAAAGTTCACTGTTTCCCCCTAAATTACCAAAATACTACAGGAGGGTTTGTGTCGAACTTTTTCCTGTAGCCTTTTTGGGTATTTTTTTACACGTAGCTGTGGAGAAATTTTAGTGCCGCAGTTGTCGGAACGAAACAAGCGAAAAAACCAGCTCACCCCATGGCCTATATATTGAAGCGCTGTGCGAGTGTTGACTTGAGGTGTGTAGTCAGAGCTCAAGTTCAGCCGCGCTAAACACTCGGTGAGTGATGCGAGGATCAGGCTTGTAAAAGCAGTCGTTGAAGGCGCTGGCACATTGTACGTAGGCCTACTGTATGGGATTCAGTGCTCCTGGCACCTGGCTTGTCTATGGCTACACGTCAACATAATGAAGGGAAACATTGACTACCAGTAGAAGAAGAAGAAAAGACTGTTGATGATTAAGACCGTCGTTGCTGAGACAAGAGATCGTATAGGTTCAATTAGTTTCTTACCTGAAGAACTGTCTGCCTGGACATCTGAGTGAAGAACGCCATGATGTACGACGTCTGTGTCGTGGGGGCCGGTATGACGGGATCTGCTGCAGCTCGCTGGGTCTCGTCGCGTGAGGGAATCAAGGCTTGCCTCGTTGGTCCCGCGGAACCTACAGAACAGGTGTGAACTCCGAGAACACCATAAATACTAGGTGTTTCAAAAAACATTTCTCACTTTTGATTCTTAATAATTCATAAACTATATATCAGATAACACTGTCATTGATATGAATGATAGCTGAATACTGTACAATTTGATTGAAGGTAGTTTAAATATGAAAGCATAAATCAGTTTCATGAAATCCATGATTAATTTCACAGTTAGGTTCCAGGTTTTGCTCTATTTTCAACCCTCTGTACAAAATTTCACTTTGCACAGGGGTCAATGGGTGTGTATGGGAGTGTGTGGTTAACACCCTGACAATGGTCCTGAACAATGGCCAGGGTTTGAATGCTTCATTATTTATTCATGAGAAATTCCACTGTCACAACTAGTCTTTATTCAGCCTCTGGCAGTATCTGTGTAAAGTCAAACACCTGCCGATACTGTCTTTGAGTCGCGACAGTGCTCTCCCTACTTCTGAAAAACGAAATTACAATGAATCCCTTCTGTTCTATCGTAAACATGGTGACAGGAAGCAAAGAAAATCAATTAGAGTATACACTTGTGTATATGGAGCCTTAAACAAATCTACTGTGAAACAAATCGCCCCAATGATAAATGCTGCTGAACTCTTTACCAAAAATGATCTCTCATCGAAAAAGCGAAAATTTGTCAGACGATTTAATTAGTAGACAGTCGTATAAAAATGAGGAACTTTAGATCATTTATGTTTAATTATATCCCAAATTTAGTGATATGTGAAGCAAAATTTGAAAATGATTGCCAGCTGGAATGAAATGTGGTGTTTGCAAGTACATGGAAACATGTGCTTACTATTTCCATGTGCATGCATTTTACCCTTTACCGTGCATGAACTCAGACTAGCAGTGCCCAGGGCGAATCAACATGAATTATTGATTAAGCATTCATGAGCCAGGGAGCGCGAGACTGACGCCCAGTCAACAGGTGGGTTCAGGCATGTCCATTGTTCAGGGCCATTGTCAGCACACACTCACATACAAATCATTGGTTTCTGTGTAAAGTTCATTTTTTGTACAGAGGGTTAAAATTTGACCAAAATCTGAAACCTTACTTCAAAATCAATCTTAGATTTAATGAAACTGATTTATGCTTTCACATTCAAATTACTTTCAACAAAATTGTACACTATTCAGCTATTATTCATATCAATGACAGTTTTATCAAATGAACAGTTTCAGAATTATTAATGATCAAAAGTGGGAAATGTTTTTTGAAACACCTAGATAATGCAGAAACTGTTACCAGGGTAGTCTTCCGTAAAATGAAGCCTTCATTCTTCAGTCACCTAGGTCTCGGCGACTCGCCTCGGGGAAAAGAAAAGAATGCCAGTAGAGAAACAGCATGATGATGTAGTATAAATTTAATGATTTATCCCTGTTATTGAGAAGTTATTGCGAAATTAATATTCGTGTATGACTGTTTAGAATGTGGATATAAGTCACCTGACATGCACTCTCAAGGGTCGCCCTGTCACATGAACTTAGCATTGAAAAACAACCCTCCAAAGGCATAAAGTAAGTTGATTCCGAATTCGACGAAAAGCCTATAATTCTCTTTGTTCAGTGAGAAATTATAGGATATTTGTATATCTATACAGCGCCGGTCACGACCATGAATATGGCTGTATAGAGATCCGGCAAGGGACGCCAGTTTAGATGACTTAATTTAACTACATGTACTTACAATGATAATCAAACTTGTGAAGTATCGCTAAAAATCTCCACAAACAGCTTCTTCTTTCTTTTTCTTTTTTGAAAGTGAACAAAAATGTAAGCACACACGCACACACACAAGCACACACGCACACACACACACACGCACATCTGACACAAACACACAAACACACAAACACACACACACATTACCTCTTGTGACTGTTACCAGACAGAAAATACTGTTCTCCCTGATAATATAGGCCAACATTATCTTGCATGTTTCATTTCATTTCACTTACAAAAAAGGTATGCATATTCGCAGACATGAATACGCATAACAAACAAACCTATAGCAGAACATCGACTGACATGACTACGTGCAACGTCGGCAATAACGATCAACCTTTACCCGCGTTCTATCATACAGGGCCATACGATCGAGGTTAGCTATTACAGAAATCACCAGGGTGTAGAGAAAATAAAATCAGAGCAAAGACAGGAAATAAGCTGTTCTATTCTATGCTTTTTCCGCGATACTTCTGAATCAAGCCGGGACAAAGTCCAAGTCCAAAGGCACCGATGCTTGTGATACGTGTAGATTGTATTCATTTTCGGTACATAGGAGAGCTGTTCGGCAGGGCGATGATAATTAAGCAGAGCCGTTGTTAACCTCACAAAACCAATTTTTGGTGTCCTTTATCAATGATTTTGAACGGTTGTTGGAAATCAAGCAGACCAGAGCGAAGTGCTTTAAATCCCGGGGCCACTTCGCACTTTCAGTCCCTCAGTTTCTGGGTCGAGTCCAAAAGAATCTGCTCAGTCCATAGTACGTAATAATAACTGAGGATGAATTGATATATAAATTATATATAGTATACACATTATGTCTGTAAGCTTATAGTATATAATATGTGTTTATTTTTGTGTGTATGTATGTAAATACGTGTATGTGTGTGTTCATTGTTCTGTGCACGTTTGTATACATACGTAAATGTTTCTGTGTATGGAATACGTTTTTAATTGTGATAATGCACACTAGTCATATGACCTACATTATATAAGTTTTGTTTTTCTCGATACGTCCAAGTACATTTATAGGCCTACATGTTTGATTTCTTTTTGTTGGCTTGACCGTTATTGTATACCTACTATAGTGTTGCAACATCATTGTGGTATCAAGTTGTCTGAATGACTTGAGATTTTTGAATTTGTATGCTAAATTACTGAAAAGGGAGGGGCTATACTTTTTATGCCGTTTCGAGGGAAATGTCTACTTGTTATATGAATCGCGAGACAAAACGAGCGAACTTTACTTCTGGTAAAACATCAAATGTTGATGTTTCTTTAATTGTTCGTTTCCTTCGACAATGTACGACTTACGATCTCTAGGAATGGCGGGAAGGTTCGACTCGTTCGGTGTTTGGCGCCCACTATGATGAGGGGCGAATCATGAGTGCAATCTGCGAGAGCATACGACACGAGACCTGGTTGGTCCTGGCCCAGCGATCGATCAGTAGACTGCGGCAGCTAGAGAAGGAATCGGGTAAACAAGGAAAAAGAGATAATCCCATAGTTTAATTCACTTGTGTTGTAATAGACTGTACTCTTGTGTAGACGTGAATCCGGTACAAAGTAATCTTGATGATTTGAGTTTTTGCTCATTTGGCCTAAGCAGGGCTTGAAGATCGTCAGTGGTCACAGCTTATCATGATAACTTATTTTTATATAAAGCAGTGGTGGATCCAGATCTTTATTTTTGGTTAAAACAAAAGAAATAAAAAGAAAAAATGGGGGATGCGTGCACCCCCCCCCCCTTTAATTTTGCAAAGGCGCCTCCCCTTTACGGAATTCCTGGATCCGCCCCAGTAAAGGTGAGGGATTGGACGCTACTTAGTTGCAAGGTGTATATATCTCAAGTTTTCTCTACTTAATCAGTACTACACAGTAGTCATGATTGTTCTTCTTCATTAAACATCCATTCTGAATGGTCTGTCACAAGTTTGTTCGTATGTTTTGTTCTGGTTGCTTTTTTTTTTATTGCCTTGATTCACGATCATTTTGATTGGCTGTTTTCACACTCGGGGAGGAGCGGCAAGGTAGAAATCGATTTGATGAATCTTTGTCATCGATAATACATATAAAAGCGATATTAAATGTGACGAGTATCACAACTACCAATGGGAATTTGTGAAAATCGACAAGGAAATACGTTTTCCCAGTATGTTTAAGCAGCAAAAAGCTTTATATACACAGCGTATTATCAGTGTACCACATTTTGAAAAGGATCGATGCGGGTCTGAAAGATAATTCGAGCAACACTGCTTATCACATCACATTGACTATTTCCACCCTGCTTTCATTATACCAGGCATTCGATTCTTCCATCAGGTTGGATGTATGTCATACACAACCCCGAAGAGGCTCGCCAGAATTCAACGCCTAGGTCTCCCTGCGACATTTTTGAACGCTGAGGGAATCTCGCGCTTTTACGCGCGCTTCAACCGTCCTTCTCATGACAAGCTTCCCAAAACTGACGCGACTCACGTAGCAGCTCTGGAACGCGAGAATGCCGGTTACGTGAATCCGCGCAAGTACATCGCCGCGAACATCACCGTCGCAGCAAGAAATGGTTGCGATGTGGTCACCGACGTCGTCAACGAAGTCAGGGAAGTTTGCGATCAGTGTGAGGGTGGTCGATACATGCAGGTTGTCACAAGTGGTGGAAGAGGGATTCGCGCACGACGTGTTCTGTTATGCACTGGCGCATTCACTAACTTTGGACGCCTGCTCCCTCCTGGAATCGAGGTTGATATCACCTTGACAACGGAGAGGGCAGTCTTTCTGGAAGTGTCCGACAAGGACGTTGCGCGCCTCGTGGGAATTCCTTGCACAGTGAGTCAATTTGACTACGCGCAGGACCACCGGAGCTTTTACTTTTTTCCTCCTATGCGGTATCCAGATGGTATGTGATTACTTCATTTTTTCCTCGTGATTTTATGTGGTTATGGTTAATTTTGGGGTTGATTGGGGTTTATTCTTCCACAGCGCCAATGCAACTTTTGTTATTCTTAACAATAAATTAATGATACTGATATTACGATTTATTATTTCTTTTTCGTTATAAACATGAGCAGGGAAGATAGATCATTCTAAAAGCTGAAACAAAAAACCTGATGATCAAGTTTTTAATCGTGTACACTTTCCAGATCTGTTCCAGATGGTAGAGACTTTTTTATGTCGGATCTTTTATAGGGAAAAGCGGATTATGTGATTTGAATATTAAACCCATTTTATTGACTTTTTGTTTATTGTCTTCTATACTCTAAGCATCAAAATTATCATAAACAGTTTGCTGTTGCTATTTGTCGTGGATCGTATCGTATTGTAACCAGTTATGAATGCCTAAAGTACAGGATGAATATGAATTTCGCTCTCTTGTCATTGTTGATTTCTAAGCCAACAGATTTGTACGGACACTTATTGTTTCGCCTTAGCACATACTGACAACTTACTGAATGTCGAAACTGGGCAATCAGCAATATAGATTTGTATCATTGACCGAGTTGTTTTCGCATGTTCTTTATCACCCAAGGCAAGATATACATCAAAGTTGGTCACGGATCGTACCTGAATCGACCTTTGCCTACGTATGATGACGTCATATCCTGGTATCGTCGCAGAGAGGACATTCCCCAATCAGAAATAGATTTCCTTACGGCACGCCTCTATGGTTTGCTAACAGGTGAATATTCTTAATCCCTCTTTTTACTTGAAACCATGTCCTTTTTTTTTCTTTTCTCTTTTGGTGGGTATAACTAAAGGATAGGATGAAAAAAAAGAACATTGTTTCCGTAATGTTTGATTGACAACCGTGGGACCTAGAGTTTTCTCATCGTGCTCAAGTTTATTTTGATTGATTCGATGTTAGTTTTGATTCATTCCAAGTCTTTCATTCTTTTATATGAATCTTCGTTTCCTTGGCAACTTTTGCCTGTACCTCTCTGTGTCATTCTAAGTCACCTTTAACAAGTTGAACTATGATATTCTTCATGCATCAGCATGTTCTGATGAATCAATAGACTATCGACTTACTGAAAAATGAATGAACAAAAGTGAATTTTAGACTAGCTGACCATTAATAATCAATTAATCAATCAATTAATAATCAAAATGAATTGCCGCATTAGTAAATGAATAGCGTAGATAATGAAAGCTCTTGATTTGCATTCTAGATTTCACACCAAAGTATGTGACAGCCGCTACCTGCGTGATCACAAGCACACCTACGGACCGTTATTACTGCGACATGGTGACGCCCACCCTAGGGGTTGTCGTAGGGGGTAATGGCTCGGGGGCCATAGTCGCTGACGAGGTTGGTCGCATGGGGGCGCTGATGATTGCCAAAGGCTCATGGGACCATGACTTGCCCGCTGAATTCTTCAAAGTCAAGTACAAGGATGTGGACCCGAAACAAACTCCAAAGAGCAATTTATAGTCTGGGACGAAAGAAAGATGGTTTAAAGGAAAAACTGATTGCCTTCTATAAGCCAGAGATAATGAACAATACAGAATAATGTATAACATCTTGATGCAAATAATGACTGGCTTCTTTATTGTAAGCTGTCCATGTATAAATCTTGAGAATGAGCGCAAACTGAAGTCTCTTTCCCTGAAATTACTGTTGTCCTCATCTATGTGTTACGGATGAACACATTGACACATTGTAAAGTATAACGCTCAATTTGTTAGAAATTATGAGAATGTATAAGCGATAATCTATTTCGTAATGGGCTGCTTGAATTGCACCCTTTCAGTTGGAAAAGTATTATGAGCTGATTGAATCTCCTTTGAGGTGAAGTGCTGTCGTCTGTTCTCAACAGTTCTGTGCATACATTTCCTGTGTCTCTTATAAGTGTCAATACTAAGTCAGGGCTGCAAATGATAATGATAACAGAGAAAACGATGAATGACCAAGTTGCTCAATGATCTTACCTCTGGTCTTGCCTGTACAATTGAGGGTAATTTCACTCGCATACCAATTATTCTAATCGCACTATACAGTCCAAAATGTATGTCGTATGACTTACAGCTCTCACATGTGTAAATGTATTGGTCTAATGAGCTAATGGTTAATGTCATGCCATCGTTTATTATAAGACCTGTTTTCAATAACCGTGGTTTTCCTCGCCATGCTCGCTCTCCCTCCCTCCCTCTCTCTCTCTCTCTCTCTCTCCCTCTCTCTCTCTCTCTCTCTCTCTCTCTCCTTTTTCCAATATGTTCTACTGTCGTTGCTGTTGTTACTGTCGTTTCACCCTGGACCGTGCTACAAACCTTGGTAAAAAAAAAGTGTAATTGTTAATGCATGGATGCTTTGAAGATACAGTTTGTAGCTGTGCATTGAGAAACTTGTGATTCTCTTCCAGTAAAGTTGACAATCCGAACGGTCGATGGTTTGTCGTGTGTTTGGCGAATTTAGAAAAGAAAAGAACTACATGTATTGAGTAAATACAAACGATAAGGACATGAAGGAGGGTGTTGCCAGACATTTTGTTCGTCATCAAAGTGGATAGTGCTTTGTTTTCTCGTCATCATCATGGACATGACTGATATGAAATAAGTGATACCTATTGTACCAGTGGGATGCAAAATATTGAATGAACTGTATTGTTTGTGCTACATAATATATTGCCTACAGTAACAACGTGTTGGTTACTTTGTAGCCAAGTGTCTGTAAAAAATAAAGATGTTTCTTGATTTGTTTGTTGTTGTCTTTATTATATCCGGTATACTCCAGGCTTTCTTTGTGATATGACAGTCATTCGAAGGTATCACTTCAGAGTGATTTGCGATATACCAGGTCCGGGAGGTGCACCTTCCTGGATATACACTGTAATAATACACTGTTGCTTCACTCTCATACAGCGTAGTAATGATTTGATACATCAAGACACACATCACACACACACACACACACACACACACACACACACACCCGTCGATGATTTGTCTTACTGCTGTTTTTATCTCTTTTCCTATACCTCTCCCCTACCCGCCCCCTCTTTTTCTCTCTTTCTCTTTTGCCCATAAATTTTCTTTGAGAAAATTTGTGGGATTTTCATCCTACTATATCTATACTGTATCATTCTTCTTTCTATTTCTAACACTTTCCTCTGAACAGTAAGTAACAAAATATTTTCTCCTTCGTATCATACATCTTTCCAGACCTCTGTAACAACTCAATACTTTTCGTCTCTATTGAACAGACTACAAAAGTTACTGCTTATACCATAGAAAATACATTTAGGACTCGATACAATAAAACAAGCTACACGATTTATGTAATTTTGTAAAAGGCTCGGAGTGCTAATTTTTATTTATTAATTCACCAGAAAATTAACAAACTGCGTGCCAAATGGGGTTATTATGGAAAAGTTCGAGCATGGCTTATTGAATGTACAGTGGTCATAAATGCCATTGTAAAAGTTCGCAGTACAGGGCTTGTGATCCTTCGTTGCAAAATAGAAAATTCTTAATCAGGAATTCAAGGTTTTGTTGTTGTTGTTGTTGTTGTTGTTGTTGCTTCTGCTGTTTTTCCATCACCCAGCAAAAACATAAACTGATCTGACGTAACTCACCATATAAATGCAATCATTATTATTTATTATTATATTTTGTGAGACTGACGCAAGGTACTATCCAAAAAGAAATTGTGGGTCCAATTGGGACTTGCAAAAGTAGAATAAAACTATATGGTGTAAAAACACCTATATACCAAATCCCTCTTTCAAGAGTATGCTTCTCGCACGAACAACAGCAAAATCTTACTATCCGAATAGCTCATTATATTGCTTGGTTGTATTGTCGAGGTGAACACATGTATTTGCATTGTTGTGAGTTGCTTTGCAACATGGACCCCTCACCGCCTATAGTGAAATGACGAGATCAATACAATTGTATTTCATTCATCTGCACCTGACCATTTTTTTTCAATAAATCTGCTGTTTGATGGAGCTCGGTTTAGGTTTTAGAAGGCAACATTTTTGTTTTTGTTTTGTTTTTGTTTGTTTTGTTTGGTTTTTTTTTGTCCCCATCCCACTCCTCCAGATATACACCCCCTGTTGCTGACACGCCCATGCGATCACCCTGGCATTTGGTGTAAAAATTGACGCTCATTGCTATAGGAATCGGTGTTTGTTCGGTAACGACAGCTCGCCCTGTAATTGGAGAAAAGTCTCACAATCGTAAACTGTAACATAAAGCAACTGTAATCATCATGGAATATAACAGCAATCATGGCAATGATGAAAGCCAATTCATTGTCATTAGCGCAAATTCAACTAATTGTAACTCTCAAAAGAGCACAGTCCTCCAAAATCTTATTATGTGAACTCATTGATCATGCGCAATAACAAGTATACTTGACAGTGCTTGAAGGTGAAAACCTTGACAAAATTTGATGCTGGATTCCCTTTTAGGGGCTTGATTTTTCAAAGTTTTGATTTTATTAAGTTCGGTCTCATGGTGGCATTCACTTGGAAAATATGATTTACCCAGGATAATTGCCACTTGAACAAGGTGTATTAATGGACACCTTGAAATGCCTTGGTAATGATAAGCATAGAGCCTCAGGAGAAGATGTAAGCTCCATTATTGTTACGTTCAAGTGTATATTGAATTGCCTCTTATTGAAATGTATACTTAAAGCTGCCATTAATAAATTTCTAAATACTCGCGAGCCTATATACCCCCTCCCCCTTTCGTCGTGTGTTAGTGGCATGCAAACGTGTTAGTGAAGAACGCATTTACAAGAATAAAAGTAAGGAAAGATACCACCTGTGAGATGAGATTCTCACTCGGGACAGGCGCAGTCCTGAGAGACCCAGTAGCGGAGAGTCTCCGGGCCCCCAGCCCGCTCTCTGAATCTCATCTGATGGACCACGTGGTGCTCCTGGAAGAAGTTACCATTCTCGTCCTTCAATGGAAGAAAATACACCCCATTAATGCACATGAAAACTACTGAAAAGAAAGCAATCTATACGACTTCTGTTATTGTCCTTCCATTTGTTTCTTTTACCGATACAGTGGAAACTCAATACAAATGGAACTGATAGAACAGAATACCTGATATAACAAACTATAATTTCTCCGGTCCCAATGAATTTTTTTGTTTTGTATTGTTTATTGACTACTGATATAACAAAAAATATCGGATACAAAGAACAAATTGTCTTGGTCCAAATGATCTCTATAATATATTGAGTTTCTACTGCAATTACCATGGATACCATATCGGTGTCATTATGAATTGAGTATATTTTTATGTGAAACCAAATCACAATTTGCCCGAAACTCATCTGTCATCGATGAAATTCTACATAATTTTATCAGAGAATGCATAAGAATGTACTTTAAGTTCGTGGACAACTAGTGAAATGTGTGATGAAGGGAGAAATTACTCACGACGACACAAAGAGTGCCCTCTGGTGTCCACCACACCCAACCTTTTGGCTTCTTGCGTTCATTCTTCTCCTTTCTGCGGCGCAGAAATTTGCGAACGCTCTTCACTGTAAGGGTAGTTAACCAAAGAGAGCGAAAAAATATATATATTTGTAAGAGTAATTTGTGACTCTTTGTGATGACATCACAGACGTAGTTCATTATTGAAATATTCTATTTATCAAAGAGACAATGTGTTTTTGCATGAAATCCAGAATACCTGCATGAACTTTCCGGATTTGCGCAACCCTAACGCAGATTTCGCACTCTGTCTAAAAAGGGCACTCCCACTCTGAGGGCACTCCCACTCTGTCTGAAAATAGGGATGATTTGGCTCAAAAGTAGGAAAGAAAGAGCAGTTCCCGTAGGAGTGTGTAGTAAACTTATCAAGAGAAATCGGAAACTCCTGTTGAAACAAGAGCTGGGAATCAGACATGGAATGGTCAAAAATCAGATTCTTTCCTCCAAATTCAGAATGGTTAGGAGGTCTCCTATTATGCAACCAACTCCAACTTGAGTTCTCGTTTATCATTCATTATAAGCATCTGCAGAAATGTCTCACCCAAAGATGGACGTTTCTTCTTCTGCTTAGAAGTGACTGCTGCTGTCTTCTCCGCCTCGATCTTCTTTTCAACGGCTGTCTCGACTTCGTCACCCTTGTCGGTCATCTCCGTTGGGGTGTTGACACGGACCTCGATATCGAGTCGGCTGTGAAAGGAGTCCGCCCAAGACAATGAGATCATGTCCTCATCGAAGTCGCTTACAGCGATGGACGCGTCGTCAAAGTCAGCCGAATCAAGTTCTGCAAATATGGCAAAAGAAACCACTTACTTTATCGGACAGGTATTATGTTATATTTTGACTACATAGTATACTAACTTGGGAATGTGGATAGAAGAATACTGAGAGTTGAAAAGATGAGTAGGCCTACAAACATGAAACACAGAGAAAGACATAGAGAGGGGCAACATCTTGTCACTAGATGTATCATACCTGAATCATCGGTTCGATCGTTTTGGTTGACCGAGCTCATTTGCTTGATGACGTCATCGAATGGAGGCATGGAGAACAGCGTCGGGCTGGTTGTCATGGTGACACTCTTCTGGGCGTGGTCATCATCGTCGTCGTCGTCGTCGAGAAAATCTTCTTCCATAGAAGCTATCGGAGCAAGTTGAGGGCTGGCGACTACGTCAAGTTTGAGATAATGAGAACGAAATGAGGAGCGCTCACAGACAGTAAGTCATGAGGGATTGTTGGCTGAATATATTTTGCAGAATGTTCGAAACTTCGTAATTTTTCCTCCATGACACTTCTCTATACAGCAATCTGCTCTTGAACCTCGAAAACAAAATAATTAATTATCAAATTATATTTTTATTATTAAGTTAAACATCATTTATTATTATGTTAAACATGCCAATGCATCTGAGATCAGCGAATATGTCCCTTATGAGCATATTTGTTTCATAGAGTATTCTCGAGTTTCTGTAGGCTATGGTTATCTTTTCCAATAATTGTAGAGTTGAAACACGTGCCATAATTATGGTGATATAGTCTGTGCAACAATGATGTGTGACATCTTATTAAAAGCATACTATAGTATCTTGTGCAACTTTAAAGCTGAATAGACATAATGTTTGACTGTTTTTTGTTGTAGTCTTCACATCATCGTTCCCATCCATAGACTCAATGGAAACCATTTGATATAGGTCTATTGAGTATTCCAGATAGAACATTTTGAGAGTGTGCGTGATGTATGTATACCATGGATATTGTCACCGCTACCCCGAATGTGAATGCTGGACACCGACTGGGAGTCGGGAGGGATGCACTCTGGTGTTGGTGAGCGCTTGGTAGGACGAGTGAGTGGACTCTGCGATGGAGGAGAGATATAGGGGACTTTATCAGAAAGAGACATAGGCCTATAGCTGGTTGGACTTCCGTTATCTGGTTCTTGCTTTAATATGGTATCTCAATTTCAATGTAAGGAGGTAGGGTTTTATCATGTAGGCGAATGTAATTGATGCAAAAGTTTATGTGATTATCAAGTGATGAGCTTTCATCGGGTGCAGTTGAAAAAAAAGGAGAAAAATATAAACCAGGTTTCACAATATTGTGAAGATATCGAAGGTCCCTGTACGTTCATTCTAATCTATGTTTATCCTAACAAAAAAAAAAAAAATGGATGGCAGTAATGTTCTAGTGAAGAATATAACACAAACATAAGTGGTGTGTACGTGCAGTATGCATCGCATTCTTTTCGTTTTCATGATGGCAGAAAATGCTCAGTGTTGTTGCGTGATTCTGGTTTATGTTCATGTAGGCCTATAGGTGCATAATGGTATGCATAACACACTGCTCAAGGTCACGTGAAGGTGACTGAGATCTGTAACCGTCGTCGGGGTTTTGGCCGCAAATTTGTACCAACTTACCTCATCTCTAGCATTCGACAGACGTTTGTATCGTCCCTGGAACTTGCTCTGTGCAGTACCCATACTGATCGTGATCAAAAGCGACAAAATTTGCCAAAAATGACTGAAAATTCTCAGAGAGATACAAGAGAACTATGTAATCTGACAAGTCAGAAAGTATAGTGTCTGTTGTGGAAACAGCAGCGCGTTGACAACGTAGCATCCATGGAGCTAGCCTGGTTACGCGCTTTGGCGCAGTTGAGAATCCGCGTCTATACGCGAATTAGAGTTGCGTAACAATCAGTAGTATTGTTAACGAACAAAGGGGAACGCGTACCAAAAGTGAGGAACACATGGCTAGAGGTTGTCCTGTGTCCTACATTTTTTTTTTTCGGCAAATGGACTGTGATTGGTCAATAGCTGGTCCTGTGATCACCAGGCGCCCACGTACGCAGTGACCATTGTTAACAAACAAATACACTGCGCGTATACGCGTGAATGCACACGGGTGTCGGTGGATGCACTTTGTGCTGCTGGGTAAAGAAATGGCGCATGTCGTTGCGATTGGCTGCTAGTAGAGGGACAGACAATTCTGAAAAGAATACCCCTTTCATATTCGCCAAAAACACGGCACGTCCTCCGGAGGACATGCCGTGTTCATCCCAGACCACTGTCAATATGAAAGCTCGACTCGGCGTGAACACAGCACGAACAGTGGATCCAACACGGCGTGAAGTTCGTGCTAGACGCTGCCAATATGAACGGACACGGCATACAACCGGAACCGGAAATTCCAGATAAACACAACTGCGAACGCGCTAGTATGTGTACAGTTACACATGTGTGCTTTGTCAACATACAATGATCGTTAATTTATCGTATATTGTAAACCATAGCAAATTGCTCGCCGACTTGCAGAGGTATCAAATTTGTAAGAACAACGAATCCTTATTCTTGTTCTTGTGTTGACTACAAAATATTACAGTTTATGTCTTATTTATGTCTTAACAATCTTACACTCATTTCACGTGTAAAATTGCAAGGCAATTAAGTGCGCCTGCTTAGAATTTTGTGAGTCTGCGCTAGTAATTGACATGATTACTGACGACTGTCATCAGTGGCTATACATACACTGTACTGATTGCTGTCAGCTGTAAAATGTATGTATTGTTGTATGCATTTGGAAAAAAAATTGTGGATTCGGCATTTCGGTGGACTTCCAGACTGTCGCTTTGATGAAAAAAAAAAAGCGCGGGAAGCTGGCGGCAAGTAATCACGGGACCGTGTCGCGAGCGGGTTGCTATGGAAACGTGTGCCGAGTTCGTGGCGTGTTTGAGATCAATATGAAAGGGTGTTACGGGCTGTACCTCGTGTTTACATAAGAATTTGGGAGGCCAGTCACGCCGTGTTCATCCCAGACTCAAGTCTGGCATGACATCCGAGGAAGCCAATATGAAAGGGGTAGAAGTAAGTTCCGATCCATCCCCTTTTTTAATAACGGACTTTAATCAAATGCAAAATCAATTTATGAAAAGTGAGAACCGGAGCTGGTTAACGTCACCTCAGGGTCACATCTTAACAGTTTTAAACGATTTTGAAGATTGCATGTTTCAAATCAATTTTGACCCATTTGTGATAGAAACTAGAGATACATTAAGTAGCACCTATTGCTACAACTTTGTAGAACAGAATCACTTGCCATCACTATCATTATTTTTAATTCATTACCAGTTAATACTCTCTAGCATATTCATTTTTGTATTGATGTTTATTTCATCATTATCTGAGGATTCCTTTGACATCTATGAGTCTTTTAAAGGCGTCCTTTTAGTGATTTCGTTTTTTTTTTAAAGTCGCATTCTCGATGTGTGAATAGTTGATTGAAATATGAAATCAAAGAGTGTTAGGTTATGTGTGTTAAACAGAATTCCACTGATTCTTCAACGTGGTCAAATGCGGGATGCATACAAGGGGATTTCACATAAATTTCTGAACATTCATCAGTTTCGGCAATAAGAAGTGATGAAAAATATAACACAAGGTTCGAAAATGTAGCTGCCTCCATTATCATCAAAGCAGATTTTAAAATCTCTTTGAGGGACCATTATGCACTCCAGGCTTGTGTGCAATGCGCGTTTATAGTCTGATAAAGAGTTCGTATGTCGCAGCTCATTTCAACGTACTGGGATGGACGTAATCAGTCTTGATCTGTTTGGACCTAGAAAGGTATGAAAAGGAAGGGTATTAGGATGGTGGCATACTAGGCAGTGATAATGATGACAGCAATTTTAAAGATTTTGTCCACACAAAAAAACCCTTGAAAAAAAAAAACTAATTAAAAAAAACGAGGAAGACGAAGAGAATGGAGAAGGACCCAACGATGCTGACGCTGCCACAGTTGCAGCCGGACCCCTGGCTACGTATACAGGTGAGAGCTCGACAAGATGAAGTTGATGCTTGGCTGAGTGAACCGAGGAGAAATGGAGAGTTGTCTTTTGTGACCAAAACGATATTGAAAATAAGTACATCATCTCTCCCATCCAAACTTTGTATAATTGTGAGGGATTGTTCACAAAGAGGCTTATAATCAGATAATCATATTCAGTCGTAGACCCCGCACAACCTAAAATGATGACGTTCGTTGTTTTCAGAGGCAGTATGAAGCCGCATGTCACGTCACAAATCAAGACCATGTATGGGGGGGGGGGGGGGGGGGGCTTGTAGTGTCTGGATTTACACATTAAAAGGAGAAAATATCAAATCATAAATGCACATAATCCTTGTCATCAAGAAACATACCTAGAATGGTGTACAGTAAGAGAATGTATATTATCATTTTTCTTCATATTGAATCTCGCAGAGATGGAAAAATTACGCAAGTAAAAGCTTCCCGCCATTCCAACCCCCCCCCCCCTTCGATTTCGGTTTTCTTACGCAGTAACCGCTTTTTCCATCGTTACTCCTTTTTTTTTATTTCATCTCCATCTTCACTCTTCTCCGAAATCCTCTCAATCGACTAGTTCGAAATGATTCATAAGGTGCAATAACAGGGTTATGATACGAATCATTCTGATTAAAGAGTATTAGTAGTGTATTACAGTCCTTTCACGTAATAAGACCTCACATATAGAGCTCAGGAGATTTGAATCCGTTTTCGAACTTAAACAATAATAATAAAAAACTATAGATTATATTGCATGTTAATTTGTTGGAGTTTTTTTAGGGGGAACACTTTCAAGATAATGGACTAAGAACTAAAATTCGAATAGAAATTTTCTTTTTCAAGAATGAAACGTCTCTGTCAGATGTGAGAAAACGGACTCATTCTTCTAAATATTGTACACTCAAATTTTCACTATTTTCCTTCGGCAAACTACATTACCTTTGAGCTCGAGCTACTCTAATGTGATGAGCTAGGAAACACCTTCAGAGCTGACATCAACCATGATTACAGCTGAGTACCATGATATAGTCTAGCACATTTCAGGACTGTTCCATTGTTTCCGGTATCTTATACTTCCATCTCCATTTGTATCACCTAAGGTCTTTGTGAATTATCCCGCTTGTTTGTTTGCTTGCTTGTTTATTCCTCTTCCATAATCTTTCTACTTCCCTTGTCTTTTACTCCCTCTGCGTGACGTACGCACTTCCCTTTGTTCGTTAATAATACCTTGCTGCGCCTAACGCCAGTGCGCGCGTAAAAATAAGTTTTTACGCCTGATGCGCCATACTTCCATCGCGCGTAACTAGGGTCCATGTTGTCAACGCGATTCCTCAACACTATACTTTCTGACTTGTCAGATAACGTAGTTCTCCTATATCTCTCTGAGCATTTTCAGTCATTCTTGGCGAATTTTGTTGCTTTTTCGATCACGATCACTATGGGTACCGCACAGAGCAAGTTCCAGGGACGATACAAACGTCTGTCGAATGCTAAAGATGAGGTAAGTCTCTGAAAATCTGCGACCAAAGTCCCGATGAAGGGGCAGAGATGTCACCTTCAGATGACCTTGAGCTATTATACACGCATGATACTGTACACTGTATTATAAGTATGCGCTGATGATCCATACTCCAATCAGAGCAATAATTATGACACAACTGCACGCACTCAAATTCACAAATAAATGCATACAAGAAAATGAGACTGTAACTCAATAATTGTAACGTCTTGTACGACATATGAATCAGCCATATTCATGGCAATAGGCCCTATTATTTCTCTTTTCTCTTTTATGGGAAACAGTTCAAACTTTAAAGGAAAGGAACATCCATTCCTATGATGGAACAAGACCCATATAAAAGAATATATATTATGTTTAAGAAAATGTCAATTGAATCTTTCGTTTCACGAAATGCAATCGATCGCCCAGTCAAATCAAATAGCGAATATCGAATATTGTAAATTATCAAATGCTGATAAATTTTCTCCTCACAAAATCCACATTTTCATCCTGTAGTGCCCACTCTCTCATCCTACCAAGCGCTCACCAACACCAGAGTGCATCCCTCCCGACTCCCAGTCGGTGTCCAGCATTCACATTCGGGGTAGCGGTGACAATATCCATGGTATACCCTTACACATACATTTCGCTTGATACGTGCCACATTTGCCATACGAAATATACCTATTGGATGGAAACATTATTATAAGAGTACTGCGGGGGGGGGGGGGAGATCACATATGGCCACAACTGATACCATTAAACAATCAATGTCAGTTTCGCAATCGCTCGTCATGGCTATGTCCAAAATTTATCACACTTTACATCTGTCCTACATGACTTGTGTCTGAAAAATCATAATATCAACTTTCCACAACAATAATCATGATTAGAAGAACCACTGCAAAATTTTTATGAACAGCTGATAAAAGAAGATTGTCACCAGACACCAACTGTCCAATACACGTGGACATTTATTTCAGTTCTGAGTACTAGTTTCCATTTTCAAAGAAATGTCAATGATCAAAAATGATGTAACAATTGAAATCTGTGACCACACATGATACTATTATCTGAATCTTACTCCGCATTGCGTTCTCTTTTATATCTCAAAAGTGGATGAAGTCGCCAGCCCTCAACTTGCTCCGATAGCTTCCATGGAAGAAGACTTTCTCGACGACGACGACGAAGACCACACCCAGAAGAGTGTCACCATGACAACCAGCCCGACGCTGTTCTCCTTGCCTCCGGTTGATGAGGTCATCAAACCCGTGACTTCGGTCAACCAGTATGCTTCAACCATTGAATCAGGTATAATCTAAAATCAGTGTCATCTTCAACAATGTCGAAAAATACAGTCAACTTCTCTAAAGTTGAATCCAAAGAGACCGGGAAAAAATGCTTCGACTTAACGTGAATTTCGACTAAAACAATATGATTAACACATGCAATATCAATAGCCTTCGACTTATCAAATTTTCTACTTGTGCTATAGGTAGACGTCCTCTTTTCTCTCACTCTCTCTTTCTCACTCTACAAATTAAGCCTTACTTTCATTTATTTACCTATTTCTCTTTCCATAAATTTAATTCAAGTAACCAGACAGTTCTAGGTTTGCAGTAATATTTATCCGTATAATAGTGACACTTCTGATTAACTGCAAGATTGATAGCAATATTGGAATTAAAACAAAAATTACCTAGGTAATGTCCTTTAGTATATATACAGTCAACAAAATCATCTAGCTTGTTCGTGAGAACCGATCATCAGCAAGTTTTTTCGACAATTATTATTTTGCAGAACTTGATTCCGATGACTTTGACGACGCGTCCATCGCTGTAAGCGACTTCGATGAGGACATGATCTCATTGTCTTGGGCGGACTCCTTTCACAGCCGACTCGATATCGATGACCGTGTCAACACCCCAACCGTGACGACCGACAAGGGTGACGAAGTCGAGACGGCCATTGGAAAGGAGATCGAGGCAGAGAAGACAGCAGCAGTCACTTCTAAGCAGAAGAAGAAACGTCCATCTTTGGGTAAGGCATCTCGACAGATTTATACCTTTTAAAAAACTTTTAAAAAAAATAAGCCTGCCATCTAATAGCTCTTGTCGACTTCTCGAAAAGACAATAGTACATTGTGTCATGAAAATAATGGTATGACACTGAACTATCTTTCGTTAATTTAATGGCTTTCCTACTTATGTTTTAACAGAAAATAATCTCCCTTTACTATATACAACATTATGCTGATGATTCTCAATTTCTCTTTGGTTAAATATCCTTACAGTGAAGAGCGTTCGCAAATTTCTACGTCGCCGTAAGGAGAAGAAGGAACGCAAGAAGCCAAAAGGTTGGGTGTGGTGGACACCAGAGGGCACTCTTTGTGTCGTCGTAAGTAAATTCACTCGTCATTTCACATTTTTCCTCTTACCCACGTAATTTTTTTTTCCGTTTTGTCGACATGCATTTTGTTTGGGTTCTTTAACTTCAATCTTGTCCGTGGTTCCGACAAACATTTCACAGTGATCAAAATGAATGAAAGGATAACACAAGAGCTCACTGAACGTGCCATCTAAAAATTTTCATGTACTAATGGAATACAATATTCTATCTTCTTCCATCAAAGGACGAGAATGGTAACTTCTTCCAGGAGCACCACGTGGTCCATCAGATGAGATTCAGACAGCGGGCTGGCGGCACGGAGACTCTCCGCTATTGGGTCTCTCAGGACTGCGCCTGTCCAGAGTGAGAATCTCACCTCACAGGTGGTATCTTTCCTTACTTTTATTCTTGTACATGCGTTCTTTACTAACACGTTTGCATGCCTCTAACCATGGACCTAACAGTTTTCTGTTAGGTCCATGCTCTAACACACGACGAAGGGAATGAGGGGGGGGGGGGGCTCATGAGTGCTCGAGCATTGTTCTCAAAAGTTTAATGTTACCCTCATTCCATTCTCTCACTGTGTTCAATGACTGGTTACCCATGGTCAATTGCACACTTTTAAACAAAGGAACATAATCATTTGGGGAACAACAAACGCAACTTTCCGGTTAATTTGCTTCTCAAACAGTCTCTATCTCCGTGACTTAAAGGATTCGCACCCACTAAAACTGTCAGAAACTTGCAAACCTGGCCAAAACATGCTCCGGCCCTGTTCGGCTTTGTGCTGGTTTTTTTTTTTTTTTTTTTTCGAAGACATTCCTTCTTGTTGACTGCGGATATGGATATGTAAAAAGTGATGAAGATTAGATAGCGTATCATTGCATGGAAATTTGTATGCAAAAAAGAAAGAAAGAAAGAAAAGAGATATTTGAAATCCATTGCGACCAGTTTCTATTTTGTGTTTCTCGCCTTGATTCTCCCCATAATCATCAAAAGATTTTTTTTTCCTTTTCCACAGGAAACGAGACGTGCATATACTGCGGAAATCTTTTCTATGGGTTTCTCACCACCAGATCTTTGAATCTTATTCTATGCCTGCATTATTTTGCTTTCACACAAACAAAAATCAAAACAATTTTGACCGGAAACGCAGATGCTGTATATAACAAGGCAAAATAACCCTACAGCAAAGATCAATTAATTTGTGAAACACGTTTATTCAGAATCTTGAGGAAAAGAAAGTGAATGATTTAATAAAATATTGCAAGAAACCTTCTTCGTCTATTGCTAGGTCTTGGTGGAGGCCTCATTAACACAGCTAATGCACAAAACATAGGGTATCAATATTGTACGAATCAATGAAAATCATAGATTGATTGCATTATTTCAGCAAGCATTAATATAGTGTGATCAAAAAGTGCACATTTACGTAATCCTGAGATAGTCGCTCTTGCAGCTCCAAGAAGCCATACTGGAATGAAGCCATACTGGGTTCCATGACATTATTACTTGTTCCTGCGATATTATTGCTCCCATGAAAAATCTGCACGCTAAGCTAGACCAAAATTCTACCCACATAATCACCCTAAGCCTAATCCTACTCCTCACATCAAACTAAACCTAAAACCCTGACACATTTCTAACCCTAAGTCCTTGGAAAAATTTAAGACCGGAGTAATTGTCGCAGGAGCAAATGTGTCAACAATCACTGGGATAAACTACGCATGTGTCGTGGGAAGGTGCTACGGTGATGATCTCTATTCACAATAAAAAGTGTGCGCTGTGTGAATTGATTGTACCTGAATGACTCGAAACTGCTTGTTTTCGGCATACCGCGATAATGTTAACAACTGCGTCTTACTTCCGAGAAACAATGAATAAACCGAGCACACTGAGCCATATACATATATTTATACCAAAATATTTGTGTCACGTGTCTTTGTACGGTGTTGTGTTCTTTGAGAAGAGTTAATCGGCGGGAGTCAGTGGGAGTGTTAGATGGTTTGAAAACATTACATAGCAATTGCAGTGAAAACAGGGACGACGCAATGGTATACATGACTGTATGTGACCGTGCACCTCAAACGAGCATAAAGTCGCACACACTGATTTTGCGTGAGGACTGAAAATAAGTGAAATGGGTCAACCTAGACGAACTTAACTTTTTCATATTTTCTGAAAGAGCGGGTCTTCTTTTACATTTTGCTAAAATTTGGTATCATAAATCGGGCAGGAAAGTGCATTTTTTAAGCAGTTTATCTCGAACATTTTTTGGTAGAATAGTGTGAATAGGTGTGTCTTTAGAATCCCTTTTTCATTTCTGAAAAACCTTGTCCACACTCTTCACTTTCAACTCTAATAACTTTTGAAAAGATAGTGCTACTGCTTTGAAAGTTTGCATTAATTATGGACACAATGTGTTAATGAGGCATGCTTAATTTCAGTCTAATCTGATAATCCCTTCATTGTTGTTACATTGTTGTTACTCCGGTGGTTTACTTCCTGTTTTTTGTCCCATTCATCGCACAGCCAGCACGGTTTGGTAAAGATTAAGCGCTTGAATAGACACTGTACTTCAGAGCCTCTTTTCTCAGTCCACACTTTTCCTGAGTTTGTGCTTTCTTTCCAATATTTAGATAGGTTAGGAGAGTCCATTTGATTTGAGTTATACATCATTTTAAAGCTTAAGGTCTGTTCTTTCAGAATATGGTCTTAAGTAAAAATTCATGTCTGGCGACTTGTTGTTTGTTTTGAGGTGCAGGGTCACGATATAGCTTGCAGCTACGAAGACCACAAGATATACCGATACTGATAAGACGACGAGAGGAATACATTTTTCAAACGCGTACACACACACACACACACACACACACACAAACGCACACAGGCAGACACACACACAAATACAATGAAAGTTGTAAAGAGTGATTGTGCAGAAAAACGAGTAAAGTAGAGAGAGAATGCTTTATAATAAGACATTCATATTTATATGTTCGTACCATCCGGGTACATTGGAGATGATTGTTAACAGTAGATTCCCTTCCTAAGGAACAGCATTATATTCCTACATTACAGTCATTGTCCTGTCTAACAAACTTGACCTAAAATAGCTCTAAAAGTCAGTTATATTTATACGTATACCCGTATATGGTCTGGGCATTTCGCATATGTTAATTTTCATCATTTCTTAGATTCTCGTATTGCAGCTTTGCTTTACAGAAAATCAAAATTGATTTGGAGAACTCCTAACTTTTATACTATATTAGAACTATTGGAATAAAAGTGGATAATAAACAAGGCAAAAGTTATTTTAGAATAATACAACATTCAGGCTCTTATACAAACACCATGCAGTTCTTAATTGTTCGATGGTGCTCTCTACGAGGAGAAAGAGAACATCAACTCCTAAACATGGATGTATAGTTCAAGGCAGATCATTTTATAATTACCTCATTTACTTATTACAAAGGTTGCATGTACAAAAATGAAAGAGACGTACCGGTTGTCATTATGTAGTGTAGGCATATGTCTTTATACACGAGATAAGGGAAAGCAAATGTACTCTAATTTCAGACCCAAATTTTTGCATATAATTTCATTGCACAATGTACATACATTGTATGAGGAAGTCACCAATTAATATTAGTTGGTTAAGGTGTATTCTTATTGCTACAATTGGCTATTAACCTTCCCGCCCTTCTTAATCTTCCATCTGATTTTAAACTCTTCGGCTGGCAGATCCGAGTCCCACGCCCCCTTGAGGATCATGCGTGCCCCCGTGCGGCCAATTTCGTCAGCTGCCATAGCGCCCGCACCGTTCCCTGCCGCAATGAGTCCCAAGGTTGGGGACACCATGTCGCAGTAGAACTGACCAGTAGGGGTGTACGTGGTGACGCAGAACATGGAGCGGAGGGATTTAGGACGGAATCCTGTCAAGAATCAAACAGTATCAAGCTTCTATTTGAAAGCACTAAAAGTATATAATAAGAAAAACTTTCACAACTTCCTCTAGAACCTTTTAGGGAACGACACAGTTACAATCCTATCAATTATATCGGCAAATATGTAGAACATTGGAATACATCAATTTGGTAAACCTTGGAAATCTTTTCAGCATGGAGTACAATATTGCCTGTAGCAATAAATTAGGTAGGTGTATGATGATATTTGATACTTCTCGGATCACAGTGGGTAGGCCTACTATGACGTAGTTACTTGATGGAGTCTGAGATCCCATATAAACAAGTTCAGCCAAAGTGTGTTTGAAAATGGTATTGCAACTATGTTACTTTCTACTTGTGAAAATGAAGACAAAAACATCAAGTGGAGATATAAACACACTTTCGACAGATATGAATAAGATTATGAAAAGACATCTTTAAATACAGCCCTTCACGGTCACATGCGGCCATTATCAAAAGATTAATAGCGGGAAATTTTGTCGAAGGTTTAGCGGCAATGCATCCTGCAGAATCAGAATGCGGAGGCAGGGATAGAATTAAAACGGATGCTACTTTTAGTCGATAATTCCCCCTTTGATCACATATGGAAATCTAATGCCTTTTGGTATTGCTTCACATATATTTCTCACCGGTAACAGACTCATAGATGCGGAGGTATATACTCTGAAACGCCTGGAAGTTATCCTCCGTCCTGCTGCGGTACCACTCCGCTACCTCCCGACTCGAGTACAGGGGTCGGTTCCAATCGCTGTCATGGCCCACTTTCAAATAGTACTTTCCTGAGAAGAGAAAAATCGTATGTGTAACATCATACAGTTTGCCTAAGAGTCGTAATTAGGGTGGATGTGACCCTGCCGGGGTCGAATTTGCGTTCGCATCATATCTATTCTGTTTCAAAGTCCGTCTGGACTCTCGCGTAAACAGTCAACATGGTTAACAGGGGATGAAACCCAAATATTAGGTCTATATGGTGGATTGACATCGTGCAGAAATATCCGTGAAGTTTGAGGGGAAATTGGATAATGCGTTCAAATCACGGGTATGCAATCAACATGGTACACATGGTTAAAGGGGAATAGAATCCAAAATTAAATACATGAATTGACTGCGTGCAGAATTATCAGTGAAGTTTGAGGAAAATCGGACAGTCCGTCGTCAAAAGTTATATAAGTTTAAATTTGTGCTACTGCCATCGCCGGATAAGAAGACTAGATATCTCTACAATTCGTGATGTCACACATAGACAAAATATTTATGGAGACAAAAAGAAGGGGGGCAACAATGACCCGCAGTTCCTATATCTTAAAACAATAACATTAATACGTTCCGCGGGCCCCTGTTTTACTATTGTAATTATCATTATTGTTAATCAGGTAATGCTACGTATTGTTCTCACAATTTGTGTAAGTGAGTTTGGTCAAGGATATCCAGTATTCCTCTACATTTGAAAGTAAGTGCTAACAAGAGAGTTCCTTCTATTAGTACCAAAAATACACTGCGCAGCAGCCATTGCAGTCATTGATACTTAAACCCATGGTTCTCTTCTCTCGATCTACAATCAAACGGGGGATGTTTCATAAAGCTGTTCTTAAAGTTACGAATATCAATAATTCAGCACAATAACAACTGATCACCAGTCGTTCTTAAGTCGTTCGTAACAGTAAGAACAGCTTTATGAAACACCTCCAGGATGAGAATCTCGTGCAAGTATACATGCCATGAAACTTATTCGTCATAATGGGTCTTGTTCGCAGTGCTGGTAAAGTTTTGAATAAACAAGCACGCCCATATACAATATCATGATTTACCTCATTTCTGATTTTTATAGGGAAGTGAGAATTTCTGATTTATTTTTATCGAGAACTGCCAGCAGTTCTGCATTCTAATCTAAGCTTATAATGTTGCACTCCCTAGTAAAATCAAGGAGCTACTACAGTAGTAGCTCCTTGGTAAAATGCGAATGGTTTCCCACGATCACGGCAGGTGTGACGAAAGGACCCGTTGCCTGCTGCATCAAGATTCTATTTAGTCAGGGTAAAGTGAGTGAGAATGGATAAGTCCGGGATGATTTTGATGTTCGTACCATCCGGGTACTTGACAGGAGGGAGAATGTACGAATTGCGATGGTCATTGCTGTCTGGTAAATACACAAGCATCGACGGCATCTTCGCCATGCGACGGGCGTCCTTCTCCTGTAATTCGATCAGGACTGCCATCTCGGTCATAGGGGTGAGATCGACCTCAATAAGAGGGTCGGGAAGCAGTCGCTCGAAGTTGACGAATCCCCCCGGGCACAGGAGAACTCTCTTCGCCGTGATAGTGCGACCGCCATTTTGGGTGACGACGCGCATATACGCGCCCAGAGACGGATCGTGGTGGCGCGTCACCTCGCTGGCAATGTCCCTGATTACGTCACAGCCGTTGCGCTTCGCAATGATCTCGTTGGCAAGAATATACTTTCGTGGACTGATGTAGCCAGCCTTCTGAGGTTCGAGTATGGCGTGAAAGCGTGAGTCGTCTGACTGGAGGTAGGGAAAAAGTTCGGAAAGTTCCTCTAATGTCAACTTGCGGGTGTTGCTATGCGATGGTAGCAGAGTGTGCACTCTCGTAACATCGTCTGCAAATGCCTTGAATACGCAGCCGACCTCATGATAGAAATTGACGCCTGTGAAGAAACATATAACGATATTATCGTAGCAAGTCGAAACAGATTCAAGCATTTCTTTGAAGTAGAAATTTTGCACAGTGTTGATTCCTTTATTTCAATAAACCTACTCACAGAATAAGAAAAAATCGTCGAGAAAAATGTAAAATGTCTACAACTTTGGTAATCCTTCCTTGCCATATATCTATGAAGCCTGCAGAACAAGAAAAATAACGCTAATATTGTTCTTCCACCGTTCATGATTATTACTTCACTTCTGATTATGTTTTTAAAAAAAGC
Source organism: Diadema antillarum (assembly GCF_040938485.1). Taxonomy (NCBI): domain Eukaryota; kingdom Metazoa; phylum Echinodermata; class Echinoidea; order Diadematoida; family Diadematidae; genus Diadema; species Diadema antillarum. Next base: position 572,209 of record NW_027270986.1, read on the forward strand.
CTCCAAAACATGAAAATATACAAATTAATCGTAATCGATAACGACACCGATTGAATCAAGATACTCGTCGTGAAAGCAGTAAAGACGTAAACATATCATTGTTACATGTCTATGCTGACTGTTTGCGCACACCATTATGCATTATGCAACAAAGTGTTAGATCCAATGCGATTCTGGTTTTGTCTTTAGAGAGAGAGAGAGAAGGAGAGAGAGAGAAAAAAAAAGAACTTGTTTGACTTAAATCCAGGAAATTTCGAGTTTGTTAATTATTTGTATTTTCTACTTAACCCCATCCAAACTACCATCCCCATATCCTACACATAAGGTATGCTGATTAAAAAAAATACTGACGGGATTGAAAGGGTTAACAGTTCAGAGATCGAATTGGAATCCGCAACTTCGTCACTCCTAACTTCCGATTTTGTTTGCCCATGCACGCTGAAACAAAAGTCAGTCTGTAATGTCTGTGTAGGTCCCACACTAAAAACATACACCACAAACAATAAAAGACACGCAATTAAGTGTCCACCGTTTTATATGTGATGCTATGGTAGATATCACTAGGGAATAATCTCACCAGTTTCCCGTTCGAGGTCCTTGAACCGGTCAATAGATCGTCTGACCACCACCGGCCATGTGGAGTCTCGTCGGCGCGCGCACACCTCGCTGACGATGCGCGCTTCGTCGTAGTGAGAGCCGAATATCGTCCGCCTCGGATCCTGCAACTCCTGTGATAAGGTGTGCGAACACAAGTAAAGCGCAATATGAGAGGAGTTTGTCTTTGTGTCTCACTGAGCGGTGAATGCTTGCGAGCGTAGCGAATTCTAGGGAATTTCAGGGTTCGTAAAAAGTTGCAATCAAATTCGCAAACAATTGCAATCGTGATAATTTTTTATTGTAGTAAACAATGTTTCTTGGAGCAAGGAAATTTTGAACATGTTCAAAATTTGTTTGCGACAAGAAAAACCGTTTACGGCAATGAAGCATGTTTGCCAATTTGATGGCAATTGTTTGAGAATTTGATTGCAACTTAACGAACCCTGCCGAAACCTAAAATTCCCTAGAATTCGCTATGTTCGCAAAGTGAGATACCCCCTTTACGAATTTGCTTCCAGCTTTTTTTCGAACCTTGACGAAATCCAAAATTCGCTACGTTCACAAACAATTGCCGTTCAGGGAGATAACGTAGAATGGTTGAAGGCCCACTGATTATGAAACACCAATGAGGAAAAACGCCGATACATGTAGTGATAATGGCAGATTTCGACACCTCTGGGACATAAGAGGGTTAGCGTTTGGAGGAAATTGGACAAACTGATTACCTGTAACTCTGTATTATGTAAATCGGAAATACGCAGCCGAGGTGCTTGACAATGCAACAATGTGTTAAAAAAGAAAAGGAACATCTTCTGATACAGAATCATGCTGCCATCACACGTATTGGTAACCTGCGTGTTTGCATGACGTTAATACAATTTTGAGATGGTGGTCCCAAGAATAGGCCAATAGAGTATAAACCAAGAACGGTCTATTATTGACCCAGCATACAAGACCTCACTTAGCCGCTAAAGATATTGTGGTGCATAGCTTCTCACGTCAGATATTACATTTTCATTTTTTCTGTTCCAATTTCAGTTAACGATATAATAATGGATGAAATGGGGGCTTTCTTGGCTGTTATTTGCCGAAGGGACAAAATTTGAAGTAATTATGGTCGTGAATTACATTGGAACGGTCTTCTTTTTATTTCCTTTTTTATTTTTTATATGACGTCATAGGCATCAAAGAATAGATATATTAGAAATTATTGAAAATACAGCATTTTCAAAATAAAGACTATACCCTTTTATTTTGTGTAATTTCCACACAAGTTTACTCTGTATTATCATTTGTTCATAATTTTATCAATTAGCAAACTCAAAATTCCAATGTTATGGAAATATGAAATGTGACACAATCTACCTATCCCAAGCAATAAACCATGGGTGTCATATATTTCGTCATAGTGTAATGAATAGCACCTCAATGTATTGACCTTGAGAAATTTCAACCATAACAAAATATAGTGAAGGTTGAGTGTCTTTTCCTTTGCGGCAAATATAACAAAAATGATTGGTATAAGACTTTTTTTTTTCAAAAGCATAAAAATTGGGGATAACGAAATGTAAAGAAAGAGGATAATTTTAGCATATTTCATATGTACTTTTTTAATATTTTGGCTAGTAGCGCCCTCAATGGATGACCGTGAGAAATTTCAAATGTTGCGTCATGTAGAACATGAGTTCCTTTACCCATGTGCCAAATATGACACGATGCTACATCATGGGCCTGGATGGGGTCAAAATAGCCTGGGCTTTATAGGGTCAAAAGGGAAAACAAAAGGAGGCAAGGAAACTCCCCAATCTCTTTGGTTGCAAATGTGGCACAATGAAAGAAAACTAAAAATCAGATGGAAAACAGTGTATGTATGTATGTATGTATACACTCGACCCTCATAAGCCTCTCAATGGATAGGACCAGTATTACGTAATGGTGTCATTGGGAACAATAACTTGGTCGTCTTTACTTTCTACCGTTTACTCGAGCATGACTAGAGCGCGTAAACTGAACGACCTACGCGTTTACCCAGGTATAGGTGGAAAGGCCACCTCCCTGTTTACCCTTCAATTCTTCCTCTGCACTGCTCTTCCAGTCTGAATAGGGTCTCCCAGTCCAAGAGAATTGATTTTCCTTTGAAGCCTATTGTATAATCTTTGCGTATTGTGCTTCAAGGCACAGTAATTCAGGACGGCTAAAGTGTCGGATGGTGCGGTGTAATACTATGTGTATCTGGTTGCGTTAAAAAATATCGTCTCCAGCCTACACCGACTTCTCTGTATGCCGGTATAAATATACTATAGACTACCCTTATCCTGTCTGAGGTGAGTAAACCTTTTACTCTATATTCAACGCATCAATTCATTACGAAACTTTTGAAGGTCGCTTTATTTTGGAGTGTTCATAGATACACAGATTTGAGGGAAAAGGACTAAGTCTTCACACGAGCTAACTACAATACACACATGTACTTCCCAGTATATCATCCAATGATTTTCAATATTATCTTCCTCTTCATTGAGAATAATTAGTGACGTCAAAAGTTTCACCAAAGAGATCATGAAATTAGCGGAAAACTTTTCATGTGTCGATAGAAGTTTACCGATTTTCTTATATTGTTCGTATGTACTTTCTTTTTCATTCATTTTTTGTAACTTAATTGTTCAGTGTCTGTCATTTGTTGTGTATCATTGCATATCTGTTTGCATTTTCGCTGTGTGTATGCTTTGTAACTCGAAGTGACAAACGATGTCTTACTGAAAATAGCTTTCCAGCTGAAACAGGGCTTTAATCTGTGCATAAATGAATAAACCCAACTCAACTCATAGCGACAAATTATGAAATTCATTGGAAGGAAGCCATTCAGACGTTGAAATGGAAATGATTTCATTATCAAACTGAAGGGTTACATCAAAATAAAATACCATCCCTAGCAGAATAAAATATTACCATAGCATATATTGTTACACGTCAACACACTCGTAGGACCTATACTTTGGAGCACTGACGTCAAAGCGAATCCATACGTCTATTAGGGTATTTTTACATCTCCTTTCTTCATATCCTTGCTTCAGTATTGCCATATAACCCTTACTAATTATTAAAATGATAATTATTAAAATGATACCTGATCACGGCGCAATGTATCTATCGACGTTATGATGTAAAAAGGTAGCACCTTTGTAATTATGACAAGATTTCAGATATATATACAGCACTGAAAGCGCAGTTAATTATGTTTGAGAAGTCGGACCTTATGAATTACCTATCAATAACCTACATTAGCCTCACCTGCATGTAACGAAAATCGACGATTAAACAACGTTCAACAATTACATGTACTTAAATAGTTTTGTGCCGAAATTGTCTACGTTCATTATCGAGAAATAAGTTCCAATTTTTCTTTAGATACCTAAGGACATGAATTAGTTTCAATAATATTCTTACTTGTTTAATTCAAAGTCGCACATCTTGTAACACAGGAATGGCATAACTTTATCACTTCGTCCAAATGCGATTTGATGAGACTTGTGCAATCTATTTCATGATATACCTTGAGATTCACATGAATTGAAATGTCGAATTGTTGGTGTACAAGCCGACTCGATAGATGATAAATATCCCTTATTATTTTACCAGCCCGAACTACATTATATACTTTTTGAATTTTGTAAGATGAAGGTTGTACATGTTAATTCATGGAGTAATGTCATCGAGTTCATGGGGCGACTAAACCTTATGCATCTTAATCATACCAGTAATACTGTTAGATAACGCAGTCAATTTTAACTCAAATGCATGAAATTGTTCACCGTGTTACTATTAAGCACATTAAAGGACAAGTTCACCTTCATATACAAGTGGACTGAGTGAATGCAACAATAGCAGTAGAACACATCAGTGAAAGTTTGGGGAAAATCGGACGATCCGTTCAAAAGTTATGAATTTTTTAAGTATCTGCCCAGTTACTGCTGGATGAGAAGAGTACTACAGTGTATGATGTCATATGCGTAGAACAACATAAAGAAAATAAAAAGAGAATTTCACAAAATTTTACTTTTTGAAAAAAGTGTATATTTCCTCAACTTGTCACGGATGTGTGTTAAGGGTAATATTATTCCCCTTGCCTTCTGAAAGAGGGTAGTCAAAAGACTTTTTATTAAGGGAGGAAAGTAAATATATGTTGAATTTTCTTTATAATATTATTTTCTTTATATCGTTGTACTCACGTGACACCACAAGCTATAGTAGTCTTCTCATCCAGCCTTCAGTGAGCGGAAACTTCAAAAGTGCATAACTCTAGAACGGATTGTCTGATTTTCCTCAAACTTTCACTGACGTGTTTTACTAATATTGCTGCATTCACTCAACCCACATGTCTGTGAAGGTGAACTTGTCCTTTAAGACTAGAGGAGTTTATAAGACAAGACCTTCTCTCCAGTTTGCATTATTTCCTTCGAAACCGTATAGGTTCAGGATTATGGTTATAGGGTCAGGGGAAATTGCCCAGGGGGCAATATACTTGCCACAGACCCCTTTGAAACGTCTGATTCGTTGGCATCGTCTATCGAGAACTCGAAACGGTATGCTCTTACAATTCTACAGGTTTCCAGCGGCAGCATCGATCGACGACTTTCAGATCCATCTGTTAATCAGTCGACAAACTCAAAACAAGGCAAGAGTTTTCGTCTCGCAATGTTAAAATTAGTATTGTTTTTTTTCATTATGTTCATTCTTTATTCTTAATCAGTTATCTTTCCTTGTTTCCTGCTTACTAGGAGTGCTAACTTCATCACACCTCATCAATGAAAAACCCCAAGCCGAAACTTCATAATAATTATGCCTGCCTTCAACCAAGTCATCAAATGCAACGTTTGCGGGGGCAGATTTCAACACTGGACCGGACTCTATCGACACAAGGCCATTGCTCACGGCAATCGCAGCAAGCGTCATTTGTGCGATCGCTGCGGGAAATCTTTTCATCGAAGTGACAACCTGGCAAGACACCAGAAAGTACATGACAAACGGAGTTCGAAAGACACTCGACTCTCATGCCAATACTGCAGAAAGGTATTTGAACGCGTTAGTGATCGACAACGTCACGAGAAATCCGTTCACACATTATCATCACCCTTTGTCTGCAAAACATGCGGTAGGGAGTTTAGGAGAAAAGACAACCTTCATCGCCACTTCAAAACGCACCGTGATTTACAATCAGCAGATGGAGACGAAAGCCTACCCACTAGTACTCATTCTGACCATTCTCCTCACATAGGAGCACTGGATCAGTCAACCACACAAGCTGAAGACCAATCACTTTCACAGTCAGCAGTTGGAGACAAAAGCCTACTCACTAGTACTCAATCTGGCCATTCTCCTCACATAGGAGCACTGGATCAGTCAACCACACAGGCTGAAAACCAATCACTTTCACAATCAGCAGTTGGAGACGAAAGCCTACCCGCTAGTACTCATTCTGACCATTTTCCTCACATAGGAGCACTGGATCTGTCAACCACACAGGCTGAAAACCAATCACTTTCACAATCAGCAGTTGGAGACGAAAGCCTTCCCACTAGTACTCATTCTGACCATTTTCCTCACATACGTGACATAGGAACGCTGGATCAGTCAACCACACAAGCTGAAAACCAATCGCTTTCACAGTCAGCAGTTGGAGACGAAAACCTACCCGCTAGTGCGCATTCTGACAATTTTCCTCACATATATGACATAGGAACGCTGGATCAGTCAACCACACAAGCTGAAAACCAATCGCTTTTACAATCAGCTGTTGGAGACGAAAGCCTACTCACCAGTGCTCATATTGATCACATCGGGGCACTGGATCAGTCATCCACACAAGCTGAAAGTCAATTCCTTACCCTAGATGATGTGTGTGAAAAGCATCGGAGCTCAATCCAGACGCACCTGAGTAGTTACAGAGATCGCCACGTCTACAATTTTGAATTTGACGGTCTTCGACCCAATAAGATGAGAGAGTTTGCGGAGAAAATATTTGAGGGACAGGAAACTGCTTACAAAGTCAACGCGGCGTTTGGGTTAATTCTTCGTCATACTGAGACACAGGACCTGAAATATCAGTGCCCTTCCGCTAATAGGACACTATTCGAAGCACCTCATCAAATAACTAATCGAGCATCGCTGGAGATGTTCATCCAGGCACCCCTGCAAGCAGGCTCTATGGAGTACGGCAAACGGCGGAGACCCAGCGCAGAATGGGCAGTTTATCGCATCACCAACATTTCCTTCAGCGTGTACCCTTTACCGGACTTTCCAACTGATTGACAAGACATGTACACTCTTCTTCCCGACTACGTTGACGGAAACAGACCAATAGTATATGGACTGTACGAAAAAACGATTAAAGCATCCTCATCTCTTCTCTTATTTAGTGTTCCATTAGATTGTCTACATTCGGTGCTATTAAAGAAGAAACAGCGGAAAAAACGACCATGACACACTCCTGGAAATTCTCTTCAGAATTCTCCGCTAAGTTCAAAGGTTCTCCACGCTTCGTCAACCTGGTGAACTTGAAAATATTATTGAGCTACAGTTCGTAGTATATCAGTGAAGTACAGAGAAGAAGAAGAAGACGAAGAAGACATAATTCGCATAAAACAACCTGGAGAACAACGAAGCGGTTTTAAGACTCGTGGAGGATCGAGACATACGTCCAGATACAGCGTAGTTGACTTTTTACCACGATCTTTTCTTATTTAGTAATATATATATATATATATATATATAGTGCGAGAGATAGAAGTAGGTCCCTTCCCAAACGTACGCGGTGCCTCATTGTTGGTTGCATATATACTGGAAGAAATTAGAACACTCACCCATGATCAGGGGAGCAGGACGTAATATAGATTGGCCAATACAGAAGATGAGCACACGGTGCTGTGATGCAGGACATCACGTCAAATGATACACGTCTCATGCAGATCCTGAGGAAGGCCTGATGACTGGCCGAAAGCTTGACTGAATAAAAGGGAGACTCAAGATCGAGAGCAACGTCCGCCTCAGTCTGATTTCTTTCAGTATACATACATATATATATATATATATATATACATGTATATACATATATATTATATTCATTTGTTATTCTAAAGTCCCATTTCAACAGGCTAGACCCATCAGTACGTTGGTAGGACCTTGCCTGTTCTTCCTGGGGCCCTGAAATATTAAGCTGTATGTCGGACATCGACAGATATTGCAAGTATACACAAGTGATTTGAAAGTCGAAGGTGCATGTGGTACTTTGTGAAAGCACTGGTAAAAATCTGTACTTCGTCCTTAGTCTAAACATGAAAGCAATAGGACAATAACCATTTATCCCAGAGAGTTCTACGTCACAATACGTCTTGGAGCTTGAGAGTAAATTAGAAATACAATGTTCCAGAGATCAAGTGGTATGGCATCCATTGTACGCAAACACATGCAGAGTAGATGGGTCAGAATTTTGAACGATGTACAATTGAGCCAAAACAAGGCAAAATTTAAAAAGTAGGAAATTCTCCAAATTATTCATCTTACCTGAAAGAGTATAACTCAAGCTTTAATATGAACCCAATTATACTAGGATTTTCCCAGAGGAACAAGTTTTTATTCACCGCTGAAGTTTACCCTGTCCAGAGCAGCGAACGTCCGTGAGGAATAGTACAGCACATACACTTGAATACCATTTAACATAGTTTGCAAAGATCTGATTCAGTTCAAAATCCTAACGAAATATCTTAAGGGACATGTGTACGTGCTTGCAGAATATTAAGCTTGTACTCTTAGTCTGTACGTAATGGTAGACAACTGATGATTTAACGAAATTCGTCGTTTTTGTTGAAATATTGCTCTTCCGCTAAACACTTTCTCCACTTTACGCGCATTTTACAGAAACTCAATATTTTTACCTCTTATTTCACTATCCCATACTTTAATCCTCACTCCCAAATAATAACATACCCTTTTAAGGTGTATCTGATCTAGGCAGTCTCTATATCCCAACGGACATAGCATAGTTTTCATCACGGAGGTTCGCACGTAGCTCACGGACGTTCGGAACAAACAAGATGCAGTTCTCTTGAGTTGGAAACGCATTCTACTCACAACAAACAGCAATTTCATATCGAGAACAAACTCCTCTGCAAAATCCTGAATAGATATTACCAATTCTCAATTATATAAGCTTGTTTATCTTCTCATACTGAGGAATCAAAGAAAACAATTTTTCCATCTCTCGTAAATGAACGTACAAACGTACGTGTAATCTCAGTGACGTAGTCCATCCTTGAGAACGAATATATTTATCAAAATTTCGTTATCATGAAGTAAAGATTCAGGACCTAAATTTGTTATCTAAAGTCTACAATGCAAAATTTGCTTATAACGAACATGGTCACAGCTAAGATTATGACAAAGAATTAACATAAAAAGACAACAGAAATGTGCCTTGTTATAGAAATACGAAGTTTAGCTGGGGAGGGCAAACGAATACGTTGGGAAGAAATCCCTCTATGTTTGCTCCTTGTGTTACACACCGTTACCGAGGAGAATTTGTATTATTATATTAGTCAGAAATGATAATAGGTTCGATACTGCGAAGTTTCGTCATAACAAGACACAATAAGTCCATATAACTTGGATGGATGTTTGTGACTTCGATATTATACAATATGGTTCGTTATAACAAACATTTTGTAGCGCGTCATTTCGGAGGCTCGTTATTCATACAGTTTGTCAATACGAAAATTGATAGAGTTCGTATAATTATGAAGCTTTTTTATTCGGTAAATGATAGGAATCTCCGAAGGTTAATCGAAAGGTTTATTAATTGGAACATGAAAAATCATGTTCGCTTATCCAAATGTGGAGAAACAAGTTAACAACTAAAATCCTCCAAATTTCAAAACCTCATAATAACCGTTTTCACCTAAACGAATATCAGGCCCTTTCCACTTTTAGAAGAACGGACCTAAAAATAATGATCCTTAATATTTATTTTTCGGACTAACAAACTTTCGGAATAAGAAAATTTTTAATAACAAAACCTCCTTAATTAACTACAAACTTTTTTTTTTTATTTTCGGAATAACAAACCTTTGGACATCGGAGTAACGAATCTTAGGAAGAGCGAACGTATCAAAGTGCAACCTTCAACCTATTCTTAATCATTACTTTTTTAACATGTGTTTTCAAAATAAGCACAAAAGCACAAACAAATTGATGATCTCTCTGTCTCTTAAATGTAAAATGAAAAAAAAAATCTTGGAAAGAATTACAAATGAACATTGCTTTTTATTGATGAGTATAAAACAACACCATGTGATGATAAGCGGAGGATTTGTTTGTTTCCATCAGACAATAATTGTAGACTGCATTATTTTTGTTCGCTTGTGACGGCATTTCGATGAATGAAAAACATATTAAACAAACAAGCAAAAACTTCTCCAGAGGAATTTGGTACAACGGGAGTGCACTGGCAATTCTTTTCTCTGTGTGTTGGAGCTCGATCCCTTCTCTGTTTCTAAGTCATTTTCATTCAACTGCTTCCACGTCCTTTTGAAACTTTTCCATTTTTTATTCAACACATGCCCATTTCAGACTTCTTCCGTCATTATCCTGCATGCGATTACATAGCACTTTTCGGATTTGTTTTGGTTTGTTTTGTTTTGTTTCTGTTTTCTGTTTGGTCGCAGCATGTCCAGGCTATTGAGGGAATGAGAGAAAAATCGTCATGAAGAGAAAAATAAGAATGAATTGAGGCATTTAATATCATGACAATTACAGCGAACGTCCGTTGTGGAGACCAAAACTGGATGTGTTCTGTTTGAGACGGCAGCTACCATACTCAAAAGATAAACACTTGGCGCACCTGTCACTAAAAAGTGGTACTGATCCTCTTTCTCCTACTATGTAATCCATTGACTTATTCTACAAACGAACATCCGTGACCAAAACGTTTTCCTTTTGTTATTACAAGTAAATTGAGTGCTGAACGTTATTCACTTTTGGGTATGAGCGGCTCGGTGATTTGGTAATATTTTCAACTAACATTAACTTTATGTGCAGTAATATATTTGTAATTATCAGAAATTTCCTTTCTCGGACAGAACGTCCGTGAGAGAAACTTTCAGAACCTTTAACAGTACAAATTGTCTCCAGATCCTCATTAGAAAGAAATTTAAATGCACAGAAATTACAGATTACGTAAAATTCCATTTTCCTATAACTTTGTTTTCGGTGTTTAGCTGTTTTTTTATAATTAGAGGGAAAACAAGCGTAAAATTGTGAATAAATTTTCAACTGTTTGTTCATCATGATCACATAACGCCTTAAAAATTCTGAAACAACTGCCCTAAACTCATTGTTTACTTTGTAAAACTTTATTTGTGGCTATTGGAGCTAAAAGTTTTAAAGAATACAGGACACTTTCGGGACAAGTTATCCCTATCGAAGGGATTGCATACGTCACGGACGTTCGCTGGAATTGTCACGGACGTTCGTTCTACTGATAGGGTCATGTTCCAGTACGGATAACTAATCGGCAGAGAGTACCTAGCCTTCCTAACTCTTTCAAAAATTTGAAAAGGTATTGTCAATGCAAATTATAAGAAATTTGACATCCTTATAACATATGTATTGCTCAGAGGGGGATCAGGAGATGAATTTTCAGAGAAAATATGAATTATTTGCTTGGTTTTCGGTGAATTGTATGGTCCAAAAACTGCGGACAAGCCTCAGTCCGCTCCAAAAATAACATGCAGCTCCTCGGCTAGAGAGCCAAAGGTAAAATGCCCCTTCGTCATCAAAGCAAGATGGTGTCCCACTCGAAAACGTTTTGATAATCACGGACGTTCTTTTCTTCTCGGAGGTTCGTCTAAAAATATAATTTCGGTTCCTATTTGACAAAGGATGGACAGAAACTCAAAACAAACATATTATCGTGTGGCTAGATCTTAGTTGATTACGACTCAGAACAATATCACCAATAACGTTTAATGGGATACGATCTTTATTAGAAAATAGCGGAAGCACGTCCGTGACGAAAACTGAGTATAATTTTACATAAAAGAATATTACGTCCCATGTACAGCCAGCAGATGTACAATTTTTGCAGGATATGTTCATTAGGTGGAACACCAAATTTTCGTATACATTACAGTTGGGACAACAAAGTAGAATTTGCAGCAGCGATAGAAATAAAAGCACCACGGACGTTCGTCTGTTTAGGACTTTGATATTTCAATTGTTCTCTGTGATTTTATACGTGCTCATAAAGTTCATGATTTTGTGGTTCATACCCTTGATATGTCAGATCAACAACATGGTCAGATATTAGATGCCACGTACGCTTAAAAATGCACATCATTACTTTGAAAAACATAAATTATTGTGAAAATAGCGTTTTTACCGTATTTTTACGCTTTAAGTCCTTGTCAAATAAAAAATATCAGGCAAAAGTCAACCAAACCATATATTTCCTGAAAGGAAATTTACCAATCTTTGAGATGACATGAAAAAATCTGGTTTCTTAGATCATCCTGGCGTGTTCTAAGGGAAAGAATGTCACAAGGTGCGAAAATTGGCAATTGTACGTCGTTCAAAATTCTCACCCATTGTATACTATTTACCCAACTTGACCTAGATGCTAATGGAATTTGTTAATTCTTAGTAAGAATTAACAAATTCCATTAGCATCTAGGTCAATAGAAACATTCAGCACATGATATAGGACCTACAGTGTAATGCTCCACCATGCTCTGTCTCTAATGGAGAGCCATTGACCATGTCTACCCTCAGCCAGCAAAATGGACATAGATTATTTTGTAAAATTCATTTTACGTGCAGGAGGTAAATTGTCACAGTCATAACAAAACGCTACGCGTATGAGAATGATTTTATTATTGCTTCAACTGTAATTCATCGACGCATGCTTGTATGTGTGTGTGCGTGTGTGTGTGCGTGTGTGTGTGTGTTTGCGTGTGTGTGTGTGTGTGTGTGTGTTTGCAGTGAAGACAACAAAGTTGCAATGACAGATTTGGCAGGGCGAAATTGGGATGAGTTATGAGGTGGGGTTTGGGGTGGGGTGTGGGACATCATGTTAACTCTAAGTTTATAAGCCACAGAATAATAGAGAAAATTATATTATCACCTCTTCCGTTGGCTCTAGTGGCCCGAGAAGACACACTCGAACCCCTTTCTCAGTAGACAGCCAGCGGGCTGCTGCCGACCCGGTCATACCTGCTCCAACAATGCATACGTCATATTGGAAAGCCATGCCGTGACTCGTCTCGATCCCGACAACAGGACAGTTGACAGATGAAATAGTATAGAACTAATAATGCACGGCACCAACGTGGTAAATATACTCATTGCGGGAACATAGGCGCCGTACCATGGCACATGAATCTAGACGTAAGTGCCTTGACCAAGGAGCTTTCAGAGTTCAGGACCGGTATCTCACAGAAGTCACGTATATTTGGATATCAAGTCGAACGGCAAACACATTATCCACGGTCGCCCGTAAACGACCTTTGCGCCCCATCGTCCAGTATGATCTCCCAGGCATGTGTCAGTGGAATATAACATTGCAAAAACGTCCCTCTACCGTACGGTTATACATGTACCAAAGATGATAGAGCGCCGCCAGGTCGAAGTCCCCGATGTATGACTTCTGATACTGACATTGCGCTGTGTTTTACTTTGTTTATGGATGTCTCAGCCATTTAGAAACAGAGTTTCATCAAATAAACTTCAAATTTCTCTTAGAATGATGCTCTGCAGTATTTCAGAAGTGGTTTCTTAGTATCTCGTAAAAAGCTGAGCTCAATCCTCATCTCCACCAATAGTATACCATTCTTTTAAGAGTCATTTGTGCATCATCGAGCGCGAGCGCGAACAATGAAACATTCAAATTGGAAAAGCAACAACAATAACTATGGGAAGAATGGTTACATTTCAAAACGTCCAAACATATCAAAGAACTTCCAAACTTTGTCGAATTAACAAACCAAATATGATTTGGCCGTTCTGCCGGCAAGGCGACTATTAGGCCTATAGAATATTTTTCACAGAGCTACACTTTGTTGGAAACTAGTTGCAGAGACTCCAACCCCAAGCACCTTCTGATCTGGAGATTCTCCCGCCCGAAACCCCTAGCAAACGGGAGACTCCAAGTTGATGCGTGCGAACCGCGAAGTTCCTAGGTTCTAGATGTTCTCTGGTGCTATCTAAGGCTAATTTTTTTTTCAACATACGATAGCAATAAGTAAGAAATCCTTTCCACCGGGAGACACAGAGACAGGGCGGGAGAAATCAAATCTTCAGCGGGAGAACGGGAGATTCTGCAAAAAATGGGCTTTCGGCGGGAGATCTCCCGTCGAAAACGGGAGAGTTGGACCTTGTCTCTGTAGTTTAACCCTAAAGGGGCCGGGCTTTTTTGCCCCCCCCCCCCCCCCCCCCCCGAGATCTCGGCCACCGGTGGTGCGATCGCGATGAAATTTTGCATGCGTGAGACCCGCGTCATATAATCTACAAGATTGTTTCATAAGATTTTTTGAAATAATCAATTTCTAATTTTAATTAATTAATTATGCAAATTAAGCTCAAGATATTTTAGCCTAATTAAAAGCAATGAGAGTCTACTTTTTGATCTGCAAATCTGTTTAGCATATTCAACAATTGTACATCACAAAAACTTCCAAAACTCATTTTAATTCTTATGTATTTTATTGTTTTCAGAATTTCTTATGTATTTCCTTGTTTTTCAACTTTTGTTTTTTTCTTTGTTTTTTCATCGGAAATTGTCACTGACCACTTTTCTACCATAATTAGCACAAAATTAATCAATGAAAGTGATAAATTGTTAAAATAATCAGGGTTTTATGACTTTCATGACAGAGCACTGTTTTCCATAGGAAATGCACACAAAATCACGAAATTGTGCCCGTTTTGGGGCGACATTCCGTTACTAAAATGGGCGTGGCTTCGCAAAAGTATGCGCGGACGTTGCAAATTTGGTCTCAAAAGTTGCGCGAGACTTGAATGAAGAAAGTCAAGAAGTCTCGCGACGAGGCCTTCTCGCGTTACAGAATTATAGCGCGAAACGTCGAGGGGGGGGGGGGGCGGATTCCGCCCCCCCCCCCCCCGGCCCTTTTAGGGTTAAGTTAACTACGTTAGGAAAAGCGTCGCTATCCACAGAGAAGGGAGACCTCCGGACGATTTTCAGACCTTTACATTTGGAGCTGTCGATTATGTACTCCATGATGTGAAATTTTGAAAATTGTCTGGAATGCCCCGAGAAGTGTGATGTGATACAGACCGATCCTGGAGCTCTCCTCACTCGGTCTTCGTTCCGCCCATGATATAGTGACAATGACAAAGTTTGCAAGTTAGCTAGCCGCAGAACTTTGTTAACATAACATGTATGTGTAACAGGTAGGTAGTGGTCGACGGATCTGTGTGAGTGTAAGAAAGACTACATACGATCGACATGATCGATAAGTCCAACATTCACGCACCATACACCATACGTAATACGCGCCCACAGAGCTATCTGTGCTTGACTGACAGTTAACCATTACGATATTCGTAATGAAGATCGCATGGCAACGACCATGAGGTCAGTGCCGTATATTAATATACGGTACTGCATGAGGTCATTAAATAGCGCCCTCCAGAAACCCAGGTCTTCTGTGTACCTTTAAAATATGGAGGCATGCAATAGCTGGCTGCCGATACTGTCAACTGAAGACAAACAAACACAAATAGTACATTGCATACTGTATTCAAGCTATCCAGTATACTAATTTGACTTTGCCTATTGTCACTCTTGTTTGTAATTCATACAAGGACTTTATGAATACACACACACAGACACACACACACACACACACACACACACACACACACACATTCACACAGAACACACAACACATATGTCCACACCCACACACGTAATAATACACGGCGTAAATTACTTCTGTTGGGTCTGTACCTTTAAACTATAAATCTATTTCAGGCCATTTAATGGTATAACAAGATATACATTCAAACATACTGTACCCACAGCATAATACTAGTAGGCCTACATGATTACAACATTAACCACAATTACTAATGACATTTAAAATGCACAGATGTAGCATAGACCTCAACTGAAAGCACAAAGGACAATCGAAAATGCTGCTTTAAAATGAACTGTTCAGGACCTGGGAAACAAAAACGGTGGTTGCCCTAGTCTGGCTTCCAGACCCTCTGCTCATACTATTTTGCTATACAGGTTATTGACGCCATCAACGTCGAAAACTGGTGTACATGTAGGTTTCGGTGGATTTGTCCTTCCGGCAAAGGGTCTGGAAACCAGACTATGGTTGCCCTAACTTGTCTTTGCCGGCATTGTAAGGAACTGAAAGGAATTGAAAACTTGTTCAAAAATACCATCCCCAAATTTTTACTGGTTACAAGCATTAAATGTCTTGCTATGCAATGCTTCCACAATATACTGTAGCTTGAATAAATGTAGAAGTATTCTGCATAAGAAGAGTGCATTTTCTCTGATTCTTTTTTTTTCAGGGCAATGTAGTTCCTAAAGAATTTAGCTTTGGCTGAAAATGAAGCAGATGAAAGCATTACATAATCAAACAGTATGTATGCAATGGTATATATTACAGAGATGAAAGTAGTGTGGCAAGAATATTGTTCATTTATATGTTCCCATAACAGATTCAGTTCTGCATTTTCATTATGATGTGGACAACAAGCAATAAGTTTTAAAGATTAAAGGGATGGTATAGTATTGGTTGAGGGAGGATTCAGCTTTTAACTTTTTGCAAAAATACTTAGAAACCACTCTGTGAATTGATGTTAAAGAGCATATGATTCTAAGAGGAATTCAGATATCATTTGATGAAAATCGGATTGAAATGACTGAGATATCCAAAAACGAAGTAAAAGTGATCCTATTAAAAGGTGGGTTTCACCCTTTTTAGGATCATTTTGTTTTTGGATATCTCAGCCATTTCAAAACCAATTTTCACCACATAAACTTTTAATTCCTCTTATAATTATATGCACTTTCATATTTTATAAGAGATTTCTCATTATCTCAAAAATTTATCACAACATGTTGGAAACCTGAAGCCCCATCTCAACTGAAACTGTTGTACCATCCCTTTAAGCCTTTATCCGGGGTGAAACCCAAGGTGGTGATACCATTAATTTAGTGATTGCCTTCTATGTCATGTGCCTGGCTATTGCACAGCACAAAATGATTAACACACTGCCTACCAGAACACGAGCAAGCTTTATGAGAATTCCACAACCTTGGTACACAACAGGTTAATCTTTATCGATGTATCTAGGATTACCGACCATGCATTTTTCACACTAAAAATCTTAATGATAAATTAACCATTACAGGTTGGTTTTTTTTTTTGTCTTTGTCTTTGCATATTAATGCTTTCAAATTATTGCTGGCAGACAATGTATACTGGTAAATGTAGAGAGCCACAAAGCTGAGCATGTTGATAGGTTTCATATACATAAATGGTGGTTGGAAAAATACAAACACAACAAGGAATATAAGTGCAAATGATCAGAAGATCATGCCAGTCCCATATTCCTTGAAATGCATTACTATGTCAATCACATTCTAAATTTTGCAAAACACTACAGTATCTTTAATCAGCATAACAGATGGAAATTTAATATTTAGCTATGAGAATTATACATAATATTTCTGATGCAAACTAAACTAATGTCTTAGGAAGTCATTGTTGTTTTTAAAAGATTTGGTGCGAGGTTATACCTAAAAAGTAATGAATAGTGCTGGAAATATCCAAGCTATCCACATGTGTTGGCAGAAGCAGAGCTTGGTCTCAATTAAAGCAGACACCTTTTCACACTCATCTATTCTAATGTCAGTCCATTAACATTGAAACTAGAAATGTCGGTAAGGTGATTGGTATGCCTCCGCCATAATGCATGATTCTCCTAATAGGTCTATAGTACATGTGGACAATGTGTGATTACACTTTCACAAAATTGGCAAAATATCAAAATGACAAGTTTGTCACAAACGTGTTGAATGTTCACCTTCCTTGACCTAGGTTTAATTGGATGAAGAGGAGAGCATGTATTTGGGGATTTAAGGACTTTAACTTGACTTTGACCCATTCATAAGTTTATGCATTTAGTAATTTTCAAGGTATGCAGGAAAAGTGCAATTTCTGTATTAAAAAGTACATTGTTACCATTTTCATCTGGCCTTTGACCCTAAAATTCATAGGATAATTACTGTCAGGCAGAACATGCATGTAGCAAGTTTCAAGATAACTTGAGCCGTGCACTTCCGAGATATGGAGGAAAAAGTTAGTTCAGCACTTTCCCTTGATCTTTGACCTTTTGACCTTTGAGGCAAACAAAAAAAAAAGAAAAAAAAAAGAAAGTTTCCAGAGAATCTCTATTAGGTTATACATGCATGCATACACCAAGTGTAAAAAAAAAAATAATAATCCTGCTGGCATTGCATAAATATGGGGGAAATAGTAAAATCTTGAAGTGTTGCCCTTGACCTTTGACCCCCTGACCTTTGACCCCATAAACCCTAAATTTTCTAGATAATCACTGCCAGTAAGTACATGTGTATATACTATGTTCCATGAAGATACCTTGAACAATTTCCAAGGTACAGAGAAAAAAGTGAAGTTTTAATATTTTTACTTGACCTTTTGACCTTTGACCTCACGACCCCAAACTTTCACCACATAATCTTAATTGGGTAATACATGTATACACTAAGTTTCAAGAAAATATCTTCCGGCATTGCATAGATATGGTGGAAATAGTGAAATTTTACGTATTTGACCTTGACCTTTGACCTTGAGCATGTGCACCTAAAAGTTGATAGGCACAACTTCACCCCCTAATACACATACATGCCAAGTTTCATTAGGCTACCTCAAAAGGTTTTTTAGTTATGCTGTCCACAAAATTCATTACGGACGGACAACCCGAAAACATAATGCCTCCGGCACCACTTTGTGGCGGAGGCATAAAAAGTGTTACGTTTTAGTTCCTTGCCAGTATTTTCTCACTGAAATTGTCAAAGATTTCCCCCTCCCCCCCCCCCCCCCAAAAAAAAAAAAGAAAAAAAAAAGAGAAAAAAAATTAAACAGATGAATTAATTTGTTCTGCCATTGTGGTCTACTACAACATAGTAGCAAAAACTTACAGACCAATTTTGTAAACACCACCTAAAACAGATACCAGCAGAATAATGGGTGCATGCCACAAGCTTTCCCGAAATCCCCAAATACAAGCTGGATAAAGTAATACAATCTACATAACCAAAAGAGCAACTGAATGTGAATACTTGCTTATGTTTATACTTTTAAAAATATGCTTATAGGCCTACAGGCATCTACGAGTGAGGAAATTTGCACTACACACGTGTACACATAATATTTGAGAGCATTTAATGCACAAACACAAATCAATCCCTGGTATATCAGAAATATTCTTGCACTTTTGCCATTTAAGACCTTTTCATTTAGTCTGTTTATTGCTGCTTATTAATATACACACATAAAAATGTATACATGTGACCCTGCACCTCAAAACAAACAAAAAGTCGCCAGACATGAATTTTTAATTAAGACCATATTCTGAAAGAGCAGACTATAAGCTTTAAAATGATGTATAACTCAAATCAAATGGACTCTCCTAACCTATCTAAATATTGGAAAGAAAGCACAAACTCAGGAAAAACATGAACTGAGAAAAGAGGCTTTGAAGTACAGTGTCTATTCAAGCGCTTAATCTTTACCAAACCGCGCTGGCTGTGCGATGAATGGGACAAAAAACAGGAAGTAAACCACCAGGGTAACAACAATGAATGGATTATCAGATTAAAGTGAAATTAAGCATGCCTCATTAACACATTCTGTACATAATTAATGCCAACTTTTAAAGCAGTAGCACTATCCTTTCAAAATCTATTAGAGTTGAAAGTGAAGAGTGTGTACAAGGTTTTTCAGAAATGAAAAAGGGATTCTAAAGACACACCTTATCACACTATTCTACCAAAAATGTTCGAGATAAACTGCTAAAAAAAACACACTTTCCTGCCCGTTTTATGATACCAAATTTTAGTATAATCTAAAAGAAGACCCGCTCTTTCAGAAAATATGAAAAAGTCAAATTCGGCTCGGTTGACCCATTTCACTTATTTTCAGTCCTCACGCAAAATCAGTGTGTGCGACTTTATGTTCGTTTTGAGGTGCACGGTCACACATGTAGTACTGTCACAATTGGCTGTGTAATAGGAATATGAAATAGAAATAGTTTTATCATTCTGACTTAATAGATAAAACAAAGCAATCTGATCTTACAATATATTGCAGCTTTCCATAGACTATAGCATATACTTGAAACACAGGCACAAACCCACTCTCATCACACACAAGTCTTGCTCAGTGTACAGCAAATGATTGCTAGGTATTCCACAAAATGAACACCCTTATTTCATTGTTGACTCAGGCAATGAGAACATATTATATTTCCATGACACATTTTACAGTAGATATCAAGGCCCGGCATAATTTTTTTTCTCTGTTGACCCCTTTCATACAACTGAAATCATCAAATTTTAAATGTTGGTGGCCCCAAAAAGAAATGAAGTGTCGCTAAATGAAAGGAAACATAGCAATTTTGCCCGATTGGGCCACCATAAGATACACCTCCAGACAGATTAGTGGTCCTACACCAGCAGTGGCCCTGGGCCACAAGACCACCGTACCATCCCCAAATTATTAACAGCTATGATATGTAAAGTCAAAACACCTGTAAAAATCTGGATATTTCTTCCTTCTTAATACCAACGTGTTTTGATCAGATGAGCTACTTGAGTGAAAAAATATGCACACAAACATGAATATGAAATCACTTTGCATGCCTGCAGATGCCCAGACCCACATTGATGCCAATGATGACATCATCTCTCACGAATCTCACTCGCACTTGCTTGCCCGATAGCGCAGCTTGAAGTACTCCGCTGGCAAGTCGTAGTCCCATGAGCCCTTGGTTATCATGTGTGCAGCCATTCTCCCGATCTCATCGCTCGACTTGGCCCCGCGGCCCGTCATGCACACTGCGGCTCCAAGACGGGGTGTGATCATGTCACAAAAGAGGCGGTCCGTTGGTGTGTGGGAACTCACACAGCACGCCGTCGCCATGGATACTGGGTTGAGACCTTGACAAGAACCGATAGGAGAAATTGGATTATTGTGCACTTCATGTGGATCCCAAGAACCACATGAGCAAATGTAGCAACATTAATTACACATAAGAGGACCCTTTACTCTCTTCAAAAGCAGGACCTATATCACATCAGAGCAAACAAACACTGAACATTAAAAGTGGTAACATCACACCACAGTTTACCAATACAGTCTGATTTCAAAATGCAACACAACATGGATTACCATATTCTTGAAGTTATGATTAAAAGCACAAAGTACATGTATCAAATATTTTCTTATCATTCTCATTGTTTTTGAACAGCTTTGATTGCAAATATCTCAAGTAACAAGAATGGAATTAGACCATTTTTGCAATGAAACTCTTTATACACATAGACAGATTCATACATAATCATACACATATAAAATATATACAGGTATATGTTTGCCATGGTTTCTTATATCACACTTCAGACAACTGTCTTTCTATGCTATAGCTGACAGCAGTGCACATATCTTACCTGGAACAAGAGACAATATCACTTGGCGAAGGTACTCCACACCCTCATGGTTCTCCCCCTGGCTGCGGAACCATGCCCCAATCTCCGCTAGGTCATCAATCTGAAGTCCTCTGCCCCATCCACCAAGTTTAAGGTAATATTTCCCTACCAATAAAAGAGAGGTGGAGGAGAAGAGAACAACAACTACAGATAGTTTCCATTTAGTCACTCTGGGTAAAGAAGTGAAGAGTTTGTTCGCAAAAACCGATAAGTCCATATTTGCCAAATGGAGATATTTGCAATTAAAGGACAAGTCCACCTTCATATACATAAGGATTGAGAGAATGCAGCAATATTAGTAGAACACATCAGTGAAAGTTTGAGGAAAATTGGACAATCCATTAAAAAGTTACGAATATTTTAAGTATCTGCGCAGTCACTGCTGGAAGAGAACACTACTACAATGTATGATGTCACATGTGTACAACTATACAATATAAGGAAAATAAAAAGAGAATTTCACAAAACTTTACTTTTGGAATAAAGTGCACATTTCTTCGACTTGCTACTGACGTATGTTAAGGGTAATATTATTCCCCCTGCCTTCTGAAAGAGAGAAGTCAAGTGTTCTTTTGTTATGTGAGAAAAATGAAAATATGTTGAATTTTCTTTATTCCTTCTTTATATCGTTGTACTCATGTGACATCACAACCTATAGTAGTCTTTTCATCCAGCCGTGACTGAGCAGAAACTTCAAAAATTCATAACTTTTTAAAGGACAAGTTCACCTTCATAAACATAAGGATTGAGAACATGCAACAATATTAGTAGAACACATCAGTGAAAGTTTGAGGAAAATTGGACAATCGATGCAAAAGTTATTAATTTTTTGAATTTTTGTGTTGGAACCGCTGGATGAGGAGACTACTACAGCTTGTGAGTCATATGCGTACAACAGTATAAAGAAAATGTAAAAGAAAATTCAACATATTTTCACTTTTTTCGCATAATAAAAGAGCACTTGACTTGCCTCTTTCTAAAGGCAGGGGGAATAATATTACCCATAACATTTGTCGGTAACGAGTCAGGGGAATGTGTACTTTTTTCAAAAGATGGAATTTTGTGAAATTCTCTTTATATTTTCCTTATATTGTTGTACGCATGTGACATCTAAGTTATTCATACACTGCAGTAGTCTTCTCATCCAGCCGGTACTGCACAAAAACTTCAAAAATTCATAACTTTTGAACGGATTGTCCAATTTTCCTCAAACTTTCACTAATGTGTTCTACTAATATTGCTACATTCTCTCAATCCTTATGTTTATGAAGGTGAACTTGTCCTTTAACAGATTGTCCGATTTTGCTCAAACTCTCACTGATGTGTTCTGTTAATATTGCTGCATTCACTCAATTCACATGTCTATGAAGGTGAACTTGTCCTTTAAAGGTCAAGAAAAATAGAGAGAATAATAAGAAAATGTTTGCTTCTTTTGACCATAACTTCAAAAATGTACCTTTATATGTAGTGACCAATCTATCATTTAAAAGGTATCATTTTGTACTTTATGACAGCGACCGTACTTCAAAATCTTCAAAAATGGACTTATCGGCTTTTGCGAACAAACACTTCAAGTTTTCCCCTTTCATAGTCACAGAACAGAAAAACAGAAACCCGAGAAACCACACCAAACTAAAGAAAACAAAAAGACCTCCACTGAAATAAGTGATTTCGTGGAGTAAACCTAGGGTCCTAATATAATATGAAAGATTACCAAAGAAATTTATAGTAATTAGGGCAGATAGAATAAGGAGTACAATGCAGGTGAATTCTCAGCTCCATGCCTATCTCAGCATTTTGGAGACACAAACAGAAACTTATGGAAATTAACCAGTCAACATTGACAGTGTTGGCATATTAATATATATCATGTATTCATCAGTGTTGATGACAGCTGAACAGGTTTTCAGATATGGAGATAATGCTATAACAAAAATTAAAAACCAAACAAATGAAAGCTTTTGACTAGATAGCAATCACAGTGCATGTAGCTCTGCTCATGATCAGGACAATGTTAAAACACAGGATGAAGTTGGAAGAAACTTGAAACAAAAACAGCAAAAGCAGCTATTTAACACTTTTCATGACATTGCTTGGCATTCGCAATGTCAGCTTGCTCTCAACATTATTGCTTCTGGCATACACCATGATTGTACTCAAAGAACTGTGTCCCTGAACGAAAGGTCTACCAGGAAAACATTTTTGCTTTTCAAATCAATTAGTCATGCTTCACTGAAAAAACTCTCTGGTTGATTTGGATGAGTGATTATTTGGCTTTTGGGAAGACAATCACTTCAAAGTTTGACATCACAGGACCAGATTAGATAACTTGTTTACATTTAGAGGAAGAATCTGTATGAACTGACAGAAAACATCCAAATATAACATGCAGTGAAAACTCAATATACAGAGATCTGGGGGGTGTTTCATAAAGCTGTTCGTAAACTTACGAACAACTTACGAGCGACTGGTGATCAGTTCTTGTGCTGAATTATGGAAATTCTGATAGGTATAGCACATCAGAACTGATCACCAGTCGCTCGTAAGTTGTTTGTAACTTTACGAACAGCTTTATGAAACAGGGCCCAGTATTTGTTTCCTTTGTCTTGTATTGTTTATTGACTACTGATATATAACAAAATACCTGATATAAACAACAAATTGTCTTATTCCCAAGGATTTCATTACACTGAGTTTCCACTGCACCAGAATTATATGACAGATCCATCTCTTACCATCAGGATACTGTATTGGTGGCAGAATGTAGGATTTCAGGCCAGGGGCTCTGGAAAGTATGCACGGCATGGTCGACAAATCCTTCACATCTTTCTCCGTCAACTCCAGTTTCAAAACTAACGTCTGGCAGGGATAAAAATCAACCTGTTTGTCTCCTGGCAAGAGTCTGTGGCAGTTTGTAAATGCCCCCGTACATAGAAGCGCCCTCTTTGCTTGGATCTTGCGGCCACTCTCGCACTGGATTGTAACAATGTCCCCATTCCGCCCATCACCACCAGACTCCCCTTCCGTCACCGCGACGGCGATGTCGACGACAACCTCGCATCCTCCAGCCTCGGCCACCTTCTGCTGGGCAGCGACCAGCCTCCTCGGACTGATGTGACCGGCATTTTTGAAGTTCAACAGCCCCTGCCAACCATCCTTGATCCTCATGTAAGGGTATTTCTTCCGGAGTTCATCGGTGCTGAGGTGCTCGTATGTGTCAAGGTTCATCTCCTCTGCATTCTCTATTGTTGACTTGATATTTTCACCTCCCTCTTCATCAATGAAAAGGCATCCCACCTCCTCATAGAACTGAATGCCTGCAAACACACAGATATTGGAGAAAAAAAATAATGAGACCCAGAGATCTAGTGTTCACTTTCCATGCATTATTAAAGGGATGGTACAGTATTGGTGGAGATGAGAATTGGGCTTTTAACTTTTTGCGAGATACCAAGAAAACACTTATGATATAGTACAGAACATACCATTGTAAGAGGAATTCAAAGTTTATTTGATGAAAATCTGGTTTGGAATGACAGAAACATCCAAAAACAAAGTAAAACAAAGCGATCGTAATAAAGTGCGGGTCCCACATTCTATTAGAATCGCTCTTTTTTGGATATCTCAGCTATTTCAAAACCAATTTTCATCAAATAAACATTGAATTCCTCATAGAATTACATGCTTTTTAATATTTCAAAAAGATTTCTCATTATCTCACCAAAAAAAAAAAAAAATGTTAGAAACCTGAAATTAGGTGTCAACCAAACTCTATGGTCCCTTTAAAGACTACGACCAAAGAAGAATATAGCAAACTTGGGGGTGGGGCGAGGGCGGGGGGAGGGGGCTTTGGTGGCCTCTAGGAAAGCATGATGTCCATTTGTATATTCTACCACACTGGCTATAATACCTTCCAAGTTTGTAGGAAATTTGACCATACGTTTTCAAACAGAAGATAAAAAATGGTCTCCACTGCAGTCACGCCCTTGGCCTTGGACGCAGTTGGATCTGACACGAACAAACTTGAAACTGCACTTACAAATGAACATATCTATAAAATTTCAGCTCTGTCATTTCTGGGTATATAGAAGGAGATTCGTCGCAGATTCTCTAATCTGGGGTTTCTGGGCCCCCTTTGGGCCCTAAGTAGGACACGGTGCCCATGTGTACTAATATAATATTCTATCATCCTAGCAATTATGGGTGCGTTTATCAACTCCTTTTCTTGGCAGAAACAGGTTATCCAAACAGCTTTCAAGGAATTTTTACGAGTTGATAAATGCAAAGCTGTTTTGAAAGCCCTTTAGGAAAGCCTTTACGAATAGGTGCATTTATCAACTCTCCTTTCTCAGCAGAAACAGGTTATCCAAACAGCTTTCAAGGAATTTTTACGAGTTGATAAACGCAAAGCTGTTTTGAAAGCCCTTTAGGAAAGCCTTTTCGAAAGCCCCAAATTTGTGGCTATCCAAACAGGCTTCCTAAACAGGTTTTCAGAAACCTGTTTGTAAAAGCCTTTTAGAAGTTGATAAACGCAAAGCTGTTTTGAAACGGCTTTGTAGTCTTGTACTTCAGTACTTGTACTTCTCCTCGGGTCGAATAGCGCAATGCAGCTGTGCAGTGACAGGCCAGTTAAAAAATCATGTTCGCGAAGAAAGTTGATAAACGCAACTATTTTGAAAGCCGTTTCTAAAGGGCTTTGGAAAGGGCTATCGAAAGCCGTTTAAACAGGGGAAAGTTGATAAATGCAGCCAAAGTCTCATGCCGCCACTCAGAAATATTTGAAGTATGTGCTAAACTGGAGCTGCCTCACAGATAGGAAGACAATTGATTCATGTGGCATTTCATCATGACTCGTCACTCTCAAAGGAAGATATGTCTTTATGATGGTAATTGCTTTTCGCCGTCCCTTCTTAGAAAACAAGCGGCACATTAATAGTACAGGCAGTCGGGGCTTTGGAAAGGGCTCTCGAAAGGGCTATGGAAAGGGCTTTCGAAAGGGCTATCGAAAGGGCTATCGAAAGCCGTTTAAACAGGGGAAAGTTGATAAACGCAGCCTATGTTAATGACATATTTGGTGATGAATTTGACCTTGGTATTTCAAGAGGAATATGAAAATATAGAAATTAAGAGAAAAACTTCTTGAATTCTGAACTCTAGCAATAATCAGGACCATCCATTTACTTAGTTTGCTTGTTTGTTTGTTGTTGTTTTTTGCATATCATCACACCATGAATAGGACTTAAAGTGCATTACCAACATGAACTCTCTGTGACTAACAACCTACAAAATGTAGCTCATTGGCAGCACACAATGTGGAATAGTAAGTAAGCTGTCATTACATAGTTTACTCTAGAAATGGTGCGCTGACCTTTGAACTCTATTCAGAGTTTAGTGCAGCAGCATGGGTGTACTCTCCACTATACCATCAGAGATAAATCACCCTTTGTATTTGCTGCTTTATCAGCATGCTATAAACATGAAAACAGCACAATATGAAGAGTGTATTAAGTCACTGGCTACAGGTGCTCATCTCTATTAATTAAATCACTTTTGCTACGCTTTCTTGCATAATCAGCTAGCGCACATATGAGTACTTTTACAGCATTTGGAGTGGTGTTTTCAGATACGTAGGGATAATTTTGCAAACAGGTCCTATCAGTTTGTTTGTTTGTTTGTTTGTTTGTTTGTTTGTTTGTTTGTTTGTTTGTTTATTTTCAATCTGAGAAGATGGCTGGATAGCCCATATTCAGCTATGTTAAGCTGGTCTTCCATGGGGTCCAGTTGGATTTGAGGTGTGAAATCTTAAAAATCTTAAAAATTTCCTAATGCCACAGTTGACTGGTGCACTCCTTTTCATCATGTTATAGAAGTTTTGATGTTTTTCATTCTCTGATCTACTCTACAGGTACAATTTGATACCATCTCACCACCCTCCTATAATAATACACTTATTACATTACGCTTAAAAACCTGTGTGATACAATAGTATGTGTGGGGCTTTTTATGTACAGATAAATGAATTTGATTAGAATAATGCACTAGTTTTCATCCAAAATCTAACCTTGTTATGATTAAAAACTTAAATGTGTATGAACCTTTCTAGGGCATGGTCTTTTCCCATTCATATTAACAGTTTAAATCTGAATCCTCTAGAGATTTTTTTTAAAAATATTTCTCACAATTCATCCTACAATAAACCATGGCTGGCGGAAATGTGGGGGCCATGGGGGCTCAGGCCCCCACACTTTTTGGGCACCATACGAAGGAATACATAAGGTGTCATCACTTTGGGCCCCCACACTTTTTTTAACCCGGAAGTACGTAAGTGGCACTAAATAGAAATAGATAGAGATTTTGAAGTGTCAGCATGGTAAGGTTATATGTTTTTCCACTGAAGACTTTTTTTTTTGCTTGTCAGCTGAAGAAACCCGGAAATGGAAGGGAAGAGATGAGCTGAGGACCTTTTCTTTTTTTTTTTTTGCTTGTTAGCTCATGAAACCCCGAAGTGGACCCCCACACTTTTGAAAACGCTCCGCCGGCCCTGCTTACCATTGGATTAGGCGCTTTTCGATTTGCACATTGAGCCAGGCGTCACCATGGGTTAACATATTTTTTGCGTACTGCGCATGCGTGAGTGTCGACCCTCGGCTCATCACCCAATTTTCGAATGTGTTCACCCCGGTTATCACCGTCCACCCAATTCACTTGCGCCGCGCTCGAGCGCGCCTTATCTATGAAGTCACACTCCTCTCGCGATAGACGAAAATCGTGCGAAACAGCACGATGACTCTCGGGAAATCCGTGCTCAGTTCACTTGTTTTCCTATTTTTTTTCTGGAGAATATCGATATTCTAATTACATGAAAGCTTATGATCTTGATAAGTCACAGCAGCAGCGCTGACATACAGACTCCAGCCTCTGGTACCTACTTTATTTGCTCGCTTTCACTGTTCTGCAATTTGCAACTGCATACCATAGTCCAACACATGCATTTACACGTAATGCTGTATGCAATCACATCTTGGTGCTTGGCCTGGGGCAGTGCATTTACCTTTCAGTCTAATTACCATGCATCATGTTTTAAAATCCACATAATTCATCCAAGGATACTTATTCCGCGTCTAGTCAAAGACAAAATAAATATTACAAGTAAAAAAACAAGTCACAAGTTCTGCGTAATATATGCACACAAGGCACAGGTTGCCTCCAGCACACGCCATGCGTCGAGACGTGAAGCCCGAAATCGAAATGTCTTTTAGCCGCGGGTCAACGTACAGACGTGACGCCTTGACATACGCTTACGCTCGGCATCACTACCTTCTCGTTTACCCAATCGAAAACTCCCTAAATGTCACCACTCAACATGTGTTCATCTAGAATGATACTTAGAATAAGAAAAGAAAGCCACATAAATAACAAAAGTATGGCAAAGTGGTGAAAGTTTTCCTCAACTGACCGCTCTCTCGCTCGATGTTGTCATACTCCTGAATAGATCTTTGTGCCAATGTTGCCCATGTGATGTCTGCGTCCAGCTCTCGTGTAATGCGACCTTCGTCATAGTAAGAGGAGAACACATTCCGCTTCTCAGATCTCCACTCCTACAAAAGAATGCACAACTTTCTTGCTCAAATTCATTGGTATCTTCAAAAGAAATTAGCAATGAAAGATTTCTCCATTCCCATGGATCGTTGGCAATTATAGTAAGCATGAACTAAGATTGTCACAAACTATCAAAAAAGAATGCACATCCTTGCTAACATTAATCAGAAGGATCATTAAAAGTAATCTGTAATGACTGCAAGGTTACTTGAATTAGTTTAGTTGCACTGGAGCATTTACTATTCTGAAAACCTCATTTAATTTCACATAATTCATCTGACGATATACTGTAGATAGATAGATAGATAGATAGATAGATAGATAGATATATAGATAGATAGATAGATAGATAGATAGATATGTAGATTGATAGATAAGACTGATAGAGAGATAGAGAGGGGAGGGGGAGAGAGAGAGAGAGCAGTAAGTGGAAATAAAGGAAACATGAGATTAGAATAATGCATGAAGAATGTGCCTTGGACAGGTCAGACAAGACTGAAAGAATTAACATGTTTGCAGTCCGCCAATACCAATTAGTAGAAATCTCCAGTCCCCACATTTAACTTATAAGGACCACACCCATTCCCTTGTATGAACACACCCCTGGAGTTGGTTCAAAAAGCTGCAGCCTGCCATACCAATTGGTTGAGGTCTTATGTCTTCACATTTCCCTTGTATGACCACACCCATTTCCCTATCACACCCCTGGAGTTGGTTCAAAATGTTATAGTCTGCCAATACCAATTGGTAGAGGTCTCTACATTACCCATACATAACCACACTCATTCCCCTGTATGAACACACCCCTGGAGTTGGTTCAAAATGTTAGATAGTCTGCCAAGACCAAATAGTTAAGGTCTACTGTCTCTACATTGCACTCTCATAGCCACACCCATTCTCCCATTTGAACACACCCCTGGAGTTGGTTCAACATGTTATAGTCTGCCATTACCAATTGGTTGAGGTCCCGGGTCTTATTTCCCTTACATAACCACACCCATTCCCATGTATATATATGAACACAACCCTACAGTTGGTTCAAAATGTTGGGTCTGCCAATATCAATTGGTAGAGGTCTCCATATAGTCTCTGCATGTCCACACCCATCCTCCTATACAAACCTCTGGAGTTGGTTCTTGAGGCCCCAGTAGACAAACTTTGATGCCCGGTTCCCGTGACAACCACTTGGCCGCAGCCGAGCCAACCATCCCAGCTCCTACAACGCAGATGTCATACAGCGTACTCATGATTTCACTGAATGGCTGGTACTGAATGGCTGGTGGTTACATCCAGAAGGCTGATAAAGAAGAAGAAAACAAATAGGGACAGTTGTGTCTCTTTAACGGAAATGCATTATCTCCCATTTACAGATTAACCCGTTGAGGACGAGTCCCGAGTATACTCGGGCAGGTGTCTATGGGAAATGCGTGTTATAGCAAAATCAGCCCGTCCTCAACGGGTTAAAAAAAAAATAATGTTTCAAAATAGTTCTAACATGATATGTGAGTTATATAGAAAAACCTATGTAAAATGCTAATCAGTGTAATGAATGTGAAGTATTGAAAGAGATGTAATACAAAATATGAGCAACAGTTGAATAAAAGTATTTCTAGCTACCATAAGCCATCTACTGCAGTTTTGGTTGTGGATAGAAATAGTAATACATGTGTATCTCCTTATATTTTAGGTCTCATTGCAAAATTTCTATATATGGTAGGATGTTTTGAGATACAACTGGTCATACACATGTATTTGCATCAAATGTGATAACTCAAAACATTTTTAAAATCACTGTACCCATTTATAAATAGTACCTTCAAGCTGCTACAAAATTCCAGTGCTTTGTATTTGCAGATAAAATAGGAATGTTATTATGGCAGAGCTGTAGATTCATTATCTCTTAGAAAGTACAATTCTATAGGCATAGTAACTGGAATGGTTCAGTAGCCCTGGTCTTCATGTTGTTATTTTTTATTTTTATTTTTATTCAACATACCATAGCTGTCCCAAATTTTCATGGCAATATTATAGTTTGCATCTAAAAGAATTCAGCATCTACAGAGTAATGCAAAGCTCTCCACAATAATGTCTAATTCAATACCATTTGAGATAGTGAATTTTCTGAGAAAAATAAAAAACAGGGTGTTGTTGAACATTGTATGACTAAACTAGAAATGTCGCTATGGCGACTGGTATGCCTCCGCCATAATGCACGATTCTCCTAATAGGTCTAGATAGTACATGTGGACAATGTGTGATTACATTTTCACAAAACTGGCAAAATACTGAAATGACAAGTTTGTCACAAATGTGTTGAATGTTCTCCTTCCTTGACCTTGGTTTAATTAGATGAATAGGAGAGCATGTATTTGGGGATTTAAGGACTTTAACTTGACTTTGACCCATTCATACATTTATGCATTGAGTAATTTTCATGGTACCGGTATGGAGAAAAAGTGCAATTTCTGTACTGAATAGTAAATTGTTACCATGTTCATCTGGCCTTTGACCCTAAAATTCATAAGATAATCACTTTCAGGTAGAACATGCATAAATATGCAGTAAGTTTCACGATAAATTGAGCCACTTCCGAGATATGGAGGAAAAAGTTAGTTCAGCACTTTCACTTGATCTTTGACCTTTTGACCTTTGAGGCATAAAAAAAGGAACAAAAAACTCTCCAGAGAATTTCTATTACGTTACACATGCCTACACCAAGTGTAAAAAAAAAAATAATAATCCTGCTGGCATTGCATGAACATGAGGGAAATAGTAAAATTTGGAAGTGTTGCACTTGACCTTTGACCCCTGACCTTTGACCCCATGAACCCTACATTCTCTAGATAATCACTGCCAGTCAGTACATGTATATACTATGTTCCATGAAGATACCTTGAACAATTTTCCAATTTACAGAGAAAAAAAAGAAGTTTTAATACTTTCACTCGACCTTTTGACCTTTGACCTTTGACCTCATGACCCAAACTTTCACCAGAGAATCTAAATTGGGTAATACATGTATGCACTAAGTTTCAAGAAAATATCTTCAGGCATTACTTAGATATGGTGGAAATAGTGAAATTTTATGTATTTGACCTTGACCTTTTGACCTTTGACCTTGAGCACGTGCACCCAAAAGTTGATAGGCACAACTTTACCCCCTAATACACATACATGCCAAGTTTCATTAGGATACCTCAACAGCTTTTGATAGTTACCTTGTCCACAAAATTCATTACGGACGGACGGAAAGACGGACGGACGGACGGACGGACGGAAGGACGGACGGACGGACGGACGGACGGAAGGACGGACGGACGGACAACCCGAAAACATAATGCCTCCGGCACCACTTCGTGGCGGAGGCATAAAAAGAAAGAAAGAAGGAAAACTATGTAGGCCTTCAATGAGTAAAAGTAAAATAAAAATAGTAATAGCACAAATCATTATATATAGGACTAAACATTTTGAACTTAACAGTGAGATGATACAAAAAACAATAAGTTTTCACATAACATATATTCGATCCGTTGATGATTTGTACCCAACAATTTTGCAAATAGATCTATGCCTGCCAAAATCAACAGTCTCCTTTTATCTTGTCTGATCAAAATAAATAAATGAATAAATAGTATGGTAGCACAATCATATTATTCATACTATTCCAGGATTGGTATAGTATATTTGCCAAACTTTGACTTATAAATGGTTGCTCCCCCACCCTAGAAACCATACCTCCTGCAATTAATTGGGACTGTAACATAATTCTGGTGAGCAGAATTTTTACAGAATTATGTTTTCATTCCCCCCAGGAAGAAAAAAAAAACTAATCTGTGCTATTCTAATATCATGCAAATAAGCATATGAAAGGAGATACGGCAAAAAACAAAACAAAAACAAAACAAAAACAAAACAAAACAAAACAAAGCAAAACATATTAACAGCCAGTTGGGAAGCTATCAATCTGGCAAGTACAAGCTTGTACTGAGCTGGCCGGGCTGGGCAATAGGATGTATCTATCAATTTGTTGATCCCACAGAAAACTAAATAAGATATATAGTCCAGGTGCATGTGTGTGTGTGTGTGTGTGTGTGTGTGTGTGTGTGTGCGTGTGCTTACAGTTCACAGCAATTGGCATAATATACAATCACAATTTTGCACCTTTTCAACTGCATGCAATGTGGACAACTTTAAGTAATACCGAGTTGGTCCTACACGGCATTCATAACAGGTGTAGGGTGTAGGATCGATTGGGGTTGGAACTCAAGCCAAATTAATCGTCAGTTTGAGAGGGGATATATCTGGGTTATGACAATTCAAACACTAACAGCTCATACAGTAAATATGAGTAATGCTATCAAAACGATAATGTTGCCCATGCAGACAGGAAGGATTGAGGCAAACAAGTTCTGTACTCCACCAACGCAGTGCCTCTGCATCTTCAGAAAAGATGTCACACTCGGTAATGCGTTGGTCTTCCAAAAGCCTCGAATCATCACCAGCTTAGCACATAACCAGGGTCACCACACGGACATTGAACCAACCATTGTGGATAGGTCTTCTGGTATTATACTACGAATAAAACGAAGGCAAGCCACAACTTACCCGTATAAAGGCCGTACTGTACTCATCAATGTCCAATGTCCTATCTTAAATCTGGACCTTTATACCACACACGAAAACATCGCTTGTTGCTAATCAGTTTTACCTGGTCACGGAAGCACCATGTCTCAACGGTATTGTTGACAGCAATAGCACGTAGGAAATTGAGTCTACCAGGGGTCGGTTCCGATTGGCACTTCGCACTGTGTGTAGCCCGTTGTGTGGCGTTGTGGGCGAAGAGATACCCAGCAGAGGTCCTACACAATAAATCTTTGTTCCCAGTCAGTAATATGCAGAGGTATAATAGAAACTCTCTGGTTGTATGGCTGCTTTCAGTAATATGTCAATAGGTTTATAGGTCGACGTTTATTATACTTTCGAGGAGCCGTCATTGAAGGATGCGGGGGGGGGGGGCACTCGCCTCTGAGTGCTGCGTACCTGTCTCATAAGCCTCTCATTGAGCGCGAAGGTCATAGTATCCTGCATATAGTATTATGCTATAGTGCCATCTCTATTGCAAACACGACAATACAGTTTCCTAGAATATTTTCATCCTCCAGGCAGATGCCAGGTGGATGAGAAGTATAAAGTGGGTGTGGTCCATATAACATGCACAGCAGGGCCTCTTATATATGGTCATTTTCTTCATGATTTATATTGGGGAGTGATTACAAAACACCCAGCCACTTATACATACAAGCACACAATGTGATTTGAAATAGTGCGTGCAAAAAGTAACATGATAATACTTTACTTTTATAGGAAACTCTTTTTGTCACAAATGGAGCACGTATTGTCAACATCTACCATGGCATCGTATATAGTAGAGACGGGAGGGGGCGTGGCACAAAATTCGGTTTCGAGGGAGCTTTATATCGAGGTAGAGTGGGAATTAGGAAGAGCAATAGGCAGCGTGAGAAGCGGACTATGAAATAGAGATCGGAAAGGATGATCATTAGGAAAGTATACATAGAATTGAAACATCGGACGAGCAAGCAATCAAAAAGATTGATACTTGTCACTCACCAGCACCCTCAGTTTACATTCGCTGACGAGATTCGTCCCATTGCAGCTGAGTGATTCTCTTTATAAAGAGTCACGCGTCGCATTTCGTTATCCCACAGTCGAGTGAGTTCATTCATTCACACTATCTACTCCCTGATTTGAATCAGAAATGAATGTTGGCTTAAACAGTCCATAGAGCCTCAATTGGGTTGATTGTGTGATTTAAAGGGGGAAGAGTCCCACATCTTACATTGTGTGAGTAAATGCAACAATATCCAGGAGAACACATCCTCTGTGAAGTATAGTATTGAGGAAAATCGGACCATTCATTTAAGACTTATGAACCTAAAGTTTTGCTGCCGCCATCCCTGGATGATCAGATGACTACCTCAGTTCGTGACGTCACGGCAAACAATAAGTTACAGAAAATATAACGAGTATATTTTCTATTCCTCCGAATGTTATGTTTATATCATATACTAAAATGCTATAAACATAACATATAATTGACTATATAATTGACTTTACCTCTTTGCAGCAGCGGAGAAATGTTATTGCCCTTAACAACTCAAAGGAACGTCTAAACACATTTTTCATTTAGATAAGAAATACACTCTTTTTGTTTTATTTTCTTATGTCAATGTCCAGCAGTCATGACGCACCAACTGTTGAAGTCTTCTCATCAAGGAACGGCGCACTAAACCTTGGGGGGGGGGGGAGAGACTTTTTGAACGGATTGTCCGATTTTCCTCAAACTTTACTGTGTGTTCTGCTATAATGCTGCATAATTCAGTCCTCGCACCTCATAGGCCTATGTTTGGAGACGAATTCCCTTTAGGTGAGATGGCACTCGGTGTCGTCACCTGTAAAAATAGATAAGTAGATGAATAAATGAATAAATAAGTAAATAAATAAATAAATAAAGCGCACACCGCTGAATGGATTGTTCTTTATGTATTGGCACACACAAAAGGGATGAATATACTGACCCCTTCATTATTTTCATTCATCCATCAACTTACTAAATGGCACATCACCACAGGTTATCTCTTTCCATTTGATACTGTGTAGGCCTATAAAGAGTTTGTATCAGAGCACAACAGAATGAGTCAGTACCATAGCTCTAGTGGCTTTGACGCATGAGTGACGGGAGCAATTTAAAGTCGAAGTAATCTGCTCATGCGATCATGAACATACTGTTGGTTTATTGGATATGTGTGAAGATAAACACTGTACACGGAAGTTGTCATTTGTTTTGTCAAATT
This sequence comes from Diadema antillarum, assembly GCF_040938485.1. Taxonomy (NCBI): domain Eukaryota; kingdom Metazoa; phylum Echinodermata; class Echinoidea; order Diadematoida; family Diadematidae; genus Diadema; species Diadema antillarum. The sequence goes on from NW_027270986.1 coordinate 608,098, forward strand.
CCATTAAATG